>NC_072767.1:25137705-25463421 GCF_022539595.1 Amphiprion ocellaris | reverse complement strand
TGATCCTAAGGGCTTCAAAACAAAGGCAACTGGACTGCTGTTTTTTGGTTCTTGAAAATGTTGCTTCTGTTATTCAACAAGCTTTTCCAGACTTTATAATCCTTCTACTGTTTTCCACTCAGCTGAGGAGGAGGGACCAGAGTCAGATGATGAAGAGGAAGAGGATGACAATGACGTAAGGCTGCCTCTCAGCCCGTTAGACATCAATATATTGAGATTTTTCATTATCATATTATATTCTTCCCATCTCCACATTTATTCAATGTAGCTGTGGGAATATTTTAATCAAGATAGATCAAACTAACAAATAAGAAGAAAAAATCAAAAATGACAGTGAGAGGAGGAAGAGCGACCAAAAGGAACACCTGATATTTGACACGTGTCCCAAACCTGCAGATGGCAATCTCACCATGACACGGATATTAGATGTCTTTCACATGTCTGTATTGCATGTGCGCTTTTCAAGGAGTCATGGGCTTGAAAGATTGTGTTTTGTGGGAAAGTGGGTTATCAAGATAAGGTATACAGTGGTAAGTTCAAGTGTGAATGACTGGAGTCTCCTAGGTGTGTGTGTGTATACCTACAGTATGTGTACAGTATGTGAGTACCCTATTCCCCTCAACACTTCCTTGAGTGTGGGTGCCCTTGTTCCATTGCCTGTGATCTTTGAGTTTTTTGTAGCCGATATCCATTTACCATGCTGATAATGGTGAGCTGATATACAGTATGTTCCCCACTGCTGAAAGTGAGTCCCAAACGTGCAGGCTACACTGGTCTCTTGTCAGAACCTTGTGAATTGGTGCCAAGCACTGTATTAGTGTTTAACCTACTTGTATACTCACACCAATGCTTAATGGGAACAAGTACATTTTCACTATGGCTCGGCAAATAACATACCACCAGAGTCACCACAGACACAGCAATCAGCACATCTCAAAAGCGTTTTATATAATGGTGCTTTGTTTTGAAAGAGTTTTAGAAGAGTTGCAGAAACAAGGCAGAGGTCATAATGTCACAGCTGTGTTGACTTTGTTATTTGAATGCGTGCTGTCACCAAAGCCAGACTGCTCAACCATTTGAATAGAACGTCCTCGAAGTACTGATAATGATACTACCATTATGGTTGAGATTTTTCTGAAGTACACTTTGTCAAGCACAAATTATGTAATTTTAGCTCATTTGTGATCATTATCTCCTGTCAGGAGGATTTAATGGAGACGGACCTTGATAAAGAAGAAGTTCTCCAACCACAGCACAGGGAGCTGTCTGGAGAGAGTCTACTCACCACTGAGTACCTGGGAGTAAGCAAAATACACTGAAATAAAATGCTGCTGGAAGCTGAGCAGACAACAAATTCTCTGCAAGATCAACTAAGCACAAAAAAAGCTGTTTTTTACTAATACTGTAGACAAGCTCACTGCTTACTATTTATTGTTGGAGTCTGATTATTGTGTCTGATGTACACTTCTAGCTAGTTAAGCATGCAGCCACAAAAGGAAACAATGCTTGAGACAAGGAGAACAGAGAATGTTTGCACTGCTCTGTGTGTGTGCGTGCGTGCGTGCGTGCGTGCGTGCGTGCGTGCGTGCGTGCGTGCGTGTGTGTGTGTGCGTAATGCAGGGATATTAGACACTCAATTTGAGCCCCTAGAGAGTTGGAAGATTTTATGTCATTGTGCTTCTTAATACTAGCATGGAAGATATTTTTAACAAATGGTTCAATAAGATCCAGCACATATCTTTGCTTCTTGGTCCCTTTGAGTATAAAGTATGCTAGTTAAAGCGGCCACTTTTGTTACACAGGTCCCTACATTAAAGGGAGTGTCCTACAGTGTAATGTATATTATGCAGTGCCAACAGTTTTGAAGAGCATCAGCATCTGCAAATCATAGATTGGAAGTTAAATCATTAAGACAGATGTCAAGTGGGACTTGTCCACTGCCACTGATTTAGGAAGTAACTATAGATTTTTTTTACTTGATGCGTTCTATAAAGTCAGCTTGAATTGAATGCAAGGTTCATAGATGTGAATAACAAAATACTCCCATATCACAGTGAGTCACTGTGATACATCATTAGTGGTGTCATAATTACTCTGCCCAAGACTTGCGTTCAGCCTAAAACACTGGGCTACTTTAACATCAGGATTAATGACTCTTGATATCCCTGTTTCAAATAGTTATTCTGTGTTGCTTGTCAAGCTCTTGCCAGTCACCTACCCTGTTTTACATGAGTGTTACCATGATCTCAGGTGCTACATGCTACTAATCTTGTGTGTGTGCTTGTGTAGATTATGACCAACATGGCAAAAGTGAAGAGGAAATCAACCCCTCTGCCACAGCCAAGTGTTGATGAGCCCCTACAGCGGCCAGTCACCCCTAGTTCTCATCGTAATACCAGCGTAGGGTAAGTTAATTTCACACACAATGTCATGAAGTCCAAGTTGGAGTTTGCTCTTAAGTTACAACATTCTTCAAGGTGTCGAGTGTCAGTGTATCAGGAAGTCTGCAAGACATAGTTTTCCTTTTTTCCTTGACTTGTGCACTGTCCACTAGACAGTCATTTCCAAATGATTTGTAGGCTACCAGAGACATCTATATTTAGATAAAGACACCTGAGATCTGGACTCTTTTCTCTCAAGGCCGATCAGTTTACAGCAGCACACATAGCTTGTAGTCTGACCTATAGGTCATTTTGACAGTGATCATGCTGCCCCCTTTGTTCATCCACATGGATACAGCCATCTACAGACAGTAGAACTAGTTCAGTAGGTGAACACAAGAATGGGTACAAATACATTTTGTCATTAATGATCACAAAGCCTGATTTGTAAAAGAATGAGCCAGTACTAGTAGACTAGAACTGGAATCACTTAATGCTGAAAGTAGACCATTGTCAATGAAAACTGTAAGTTAGACAGCAAGAATAAAAGAACAGGGATTATTTTAGAGTAATGAGTACGACAGCTTTGAGGTGTCCTACCAGGCCCTGGAAATAAGAGACTCGCAGCAAGTAATTGTTGCTTCAGTTTTATGACTAACAGTAGACAATAGTGTTACTAACCTTTATTTATATATCACATTTGAATATAAATTTAAAGATTATTGTATGACTATGAAAAAAAGTCCTGATGAAGCTCAGTAAAACCACAGAGATATATATACTTCTCGAGGAAGTTCTTAGTAAGAAATCTGAGATGTATTGTTTGTGTTTGTGCAGGGATTATCGAGCCAACACTGAAGGAGGTGAGAGCAGCAGGGACAGGGAATACCCTCTGAGCAGACAGAAGAGTGGGGAAGGAAGTCTACCTCCTTCCCGGTACAACTCCCGACCTCCGACACGCTCTGGCAGTCGCCCCAGTACTGCAGACTCCCTACGTCACAGCATCGGTGGGTGGCTATCAGTTACATTTCTGGTGTTTTTCAGAAATGATTTACGAGCAAAATACTGAATCTTTGAACGCATCTCAATGATGTGACTGTTCATCAAGCATTTCCATTCATATTACTCATACTTAATACATTCTGTGCAGATTGAAAATCAGCTGCATTTATGTGGAACAATCTAATTTCCCTTCCACCGGCTGTCCTTTATTTGGTTTGTACTGGATCTATTTGATGTGATGCCCAGTGTCAACAAGGAACACAAGGCACTTCCAGGCAAGGAAGGCCCAGCAACTTCCTGAAAAAGCATAAGGAATAAAAACTCTTCAGAAATGAGCACCAAATGACGAATAACCTATTTTGATTTCCCATAAAAATACTGTCAGCGTGGCATCAGGTTGTGCTCATGTGTTTGTGACAAAATGTGTAACTGTACTGGTACATAGTGTTTTGTTTGGGATATATATGTATATAGATTTGATTTTACTTTAAATTTGAATGCCAGACATTTTGGTGAAATTCCAAATTAGTGTCATGAATCTCTTACCGTGCGCTCTGTCACACACACATTCAGACTCAGAGTGTGGGCGACTGTCCCAGGAGTCTGAGTTGGACAAGCCATACGAAGGTAGAGCCAGGAAAGGCCGTTCCCAGGAGGAACACAATGGACACTCTGCCAGGTAAACCGACACGCAGCTGCTAACTGCACATACACACGCACGTAATGCTGCATAATGTGTGTTTTCACATTGTTGCTTCAGTTTAGTGGTTCAATTACAACATTCCCTGATTAGTTTATTAAATTCATGTATTTTATTACGTAGATTTAGATGAGTTTGAGACCTTACACACAATCACAGTCACAAAGGGGTTGCTGAACTTAATTATACAGTTGTAGTCGTATGGATATAAGATTAATTTAAAAAGTCGCGCCAAGCAGCGGTCATGGGTTCGAATCCTGCCATGGCCTTTTGCTGCAGGCCCTTCCCCTGTTCTTCTCCCCACGTTTTCTGTGTCTCTTCACTGTCTTATATAAAGCCTAAAAGGCCAAAAAACTAACTTAAAAAAAAAATAGCGCCAAACCAAAAGCCCAAGCCACAAAATTTCTTCAAGTGCAATGTTTGGATTAATTCAGTGTATGTCAGCTTTAGGAGGGGAAAGACATAGAGCACATGGGCCAGCTTTTATATCCTGTGAGGCCTGGATGAACTAGACCAGCTGACAGTCCTTCTATGTGAGCCGTTTGCCTGTTCTGAAGTGCACTATAGTGGCATATGGAGAAGTGAAGCTCCTCAACCAAAAAATACTCCCATGTTTCATGTCACATGCATCAATAGTGCATTTCAGTTCAGTGCTCCAATTATCTCCCACACATAACGTTAAATTTACTGTACACATAGAACTCCTCCGGCAGATGTATGTTTGAACAGGCATCGCAGCTGGAACGGGAATCTGCTGATGTAAGAGTGCCGTGGCAACAAAGACATGGACACTTCTAAACAGGAGAGAATGCTTATCCTGACCGCAGGCTGGTTCAGTTACTTTCATTTGCTGAAAGAAGCTGGGTGATAAGTTACGGTACAGTGGCTATATATATAGCCCATGCTGAAAGTGGTCTGTTCTAAATGCAAATTTTCAGTTCACTGCTCAGCAGAAGTGTGGACAAGCCTATTGGTGGTTGTAAAGTAAGGCCAGTGTGAAATCAATCTGAGCAATTCCTCAGCAGCATCATATGTTTTTGTCTCCCTTTGCTACAGACTCATTCTGTAGCAAACAGTCTTTCTATCAGAACCTCTGCAATCAGTCAGGGTGAAAAGTGGGATAAGAAAATGAGAGGAGATACCGTGGGCTTATAAAATATTTGGACAGTTGAGGTATCAAAAAGCATTCATGATCCATGATGTATAATGTTATTTCATTAAACATTAGATAAACTGGTATTTAATCAATAGAAGAACACATTTAGCACAGTTTTAAACAAATATCTACTGTAATAAATAAATCAGATTGCAACTTGAGAAAGCATAAACATACATGTCTAAACAGCATGAAAAGAGTTATTTGGACAGATTTAGATTAATTGATTAAGTTAATGTAATGGACAGCACATAGAGGTACTCTGTAATTAGATTTTATATTGTATGTATATTATAAAGTGGTTTGTTAAAAGATACTGTGAAAATGGTGTTGCACAAATAAGACTGCTCCAATAGTCTGATCAGCAAAAACCACTAAGAATTTAGATATAGAGACTATTATGGCATTTTGGAAAAACTACAGACGCAGAGTTTCTATTGAGAAACAGGGACATTTTTTGAATGGGAGTCAATTGGAGCATTGTTTATTTTTTTTTTCAGAGCCAGCGTCTAACAGCTGTGGGTGGTATTGCAGTTTAATATACTTCCACACTGGTTACACCCTTGAACCGCTATAGTTGCTACTTGATTTGGTCAGGAACTGGATTAGAATTGCGGCTGTTAAGGAGCAATGCAAATAAAAATAAACAGCATCACTGTAAAGTCCAGAGATGTGTGCCGGTGTGTGTGTGTGTGTGTGTGTGTGTCTATGCGGAGAGCTGGCAAGAGTGTTGCTGGACACCGATGGGTGACTCAGCACTGCCAAGCTGGTCTGTGAGACTGTGACATGCGTTTAAACGAGCAGTGCCCACAAAGAAACCCATTCAATCAAACCTCCCCTGCTTCTCCTCTCCTTTAAATCCCAGAGGAACTTGACTCCTCAATCCCGCCAACAGTAATGAGTCCCAGGCAACTGCTTCACTTGTCCCTCCCCCCCCCATCCCCCAGGAACGTAAAACACCTCTACAATACAACCTGGCTGAGTCTGACTTCAGTAGCCTCATTTCACCCCAGTTTGGACGACAGCTTTTATAGTGAGATGAAATGGGCATTCATATTGAGGTGAATAGAATCTTAGCAACACAGCAATTTGGCAAATGTCAAGTGAACAGATGTATATTTTTATTATTGTTTTTCAGCTAATGAACACATTTTTCTCTTTTTAAACAAAGCTCTGATTCAGACTCATTGACTTACACAAGGTAACACCTGGGGGGCAGTCAGGCTGTTTCCCATTCAGACATTATTCAGACATCAGTGTTTAAAGATTACATTCTTGTCACCCCACCCCTGCTGTGGTTTCTGGATTTCTGCAACGTGTACGCAAATTTCACTTTGCTGTTCCGCGGGGATAGCATGCAAGTATAGTGCCACCACCAAAGTTCACAGAAATACAATTACAGTTTGTGACAGTCAGTTTATACCAGATGATAGCAGGGATTGTCGAGCCAGTGGGCTGTCCTGAGCAGAAACAAGAATGAAATCCATCCATTTGATATGGTATACGATTGCTCGACATGATGTAGGTCATTTGGCTCCTGCCTGATAAGGGCATTAGCAGAGTTTGAACTATCAATGTGACTAGATGCAAAAGAGCCATTTATTCATTATGATCCTGTTTCTTGGGCTCACAGAGACATGATGACAAATTTCCACCTCTGTGGTTTTGGTGGCACCATAGATGCAAACAATTGTGTCAGCTGATGTAAATTAGATGCAAAGAACTTACACTGAGGATAGAACTATAAAGTGGAAATAGAAACTATTCTTATCATGTGTGAAATGCTCTGCGTGAATAGAGTTACTGAACAGTTTTACCACACTTACATTATACTAGTACATTTATGCATAATATCACAGTGTGACTGACAGTAATGAAGTATTGCCTTCTTTTTACTTACTTGTATTCATGCCTATTATAGTCTTAAGAAAAAAATGATTCTTACTTTTCTGCTGTTTTCAAAGCAGTGTGTGAAGGATGAACAGAAAGGAATTGCATTCAGAAAAGATAGTGATACACAAGTTCAAGCTTGTGCCCTTTATGAATTTCCAAGCTGTGTTTAAATGATAATAAGTCAATGTAAAACCATCACTGAAAACAATAGAAACTTGTCATTCTTGAAAGTATTGATAGTGTAGTCTGGCACCCTGTTACCAGAAATGAAGGGTATCAAGTGAAATGGACGCTATTTAATGTCAAGGGCAAGAGGCTTGTGCAAGGTTGATCTTGTACAGGGCAGCCATGATTTCTTTGCCTAGAAAATCGTTGTGAAATTAGATCTGTTCATGGCTGTAGCATGTCATGACGACTGAATAGCTTATCAGATAAAAAGATGACCTCTTCCTGAATGATTCTTCTAACCATGAGCAAATAACCCATCAGAATAATTGTAGCAAAATGTACAAATGAAAATTGTTATTTCTCAAAAGGCTATATTAATAATGATAATGATAATAATGATAATAATGATAATAATAATAATAATAATGATAATAATGATGATAATAATAATAATAATAATAATAATAATAATAATAATAATAATAATAATAATAATAATACATTTTATTTGTATAGCGCTTTTAGAACACTCAGACACTTTACATGTAAAATCAGCAAACATTAAAAATAAAGGAACATCATAAAAGAAGTCATAAAATATATCATAAAAAGAAGTTTGTGTTAAAAGCAGTTCTGAACAAGTGGGTCTTGAGGAGTGATTTGAAGGTGGTCAGGTCTGTGCTGTCGCGGGGAGTTCCAGAGTGTGGGGGCAGATATGGACAAGGCTCTGTCCCCCCATTAGCAGAAGTTAGTCAATATAGCCTGAATATTAATTTGTAGACGATCTGCACCTAGTTTAACTGGTAAACTGTGTTTGTCTAACTGCTTTTATTATTGGGATTTTTGACAAGTTGTTTGTTTTCGCAGTACCTCTTTGTATCGTGGTGTTTATTTAGTGGTATTGATTTTAATAGCGTTAAAACTCATCCTTATTTTTTTCCTCTGCTTCCTCTTGTCATCAGTGTTGATTACATTCCTGAATTTGCCAGCCAGCCGAAGATTCCCCGCACACCTGACACGCCAGCCAACCAGAACAGTGCTCACCGGAGTCGAGGCTCGGCGCTGGCGCCCCAGTTTTCACAGTCTGAGCCACAGCAGAACAGCCGGCCTGGCTCTGCCAACTCCACCGGAGGAGTGGGAAGTGGAGGTAGGCACATACTAAGAGTGGGAACTCAACATCAGACAGTGTTGGCAAATTCTGGCACCAGCTGGTTACTTGATCTGCCCTGCTAGGCACTTTGGAAGATAGCCAACCATGATTTGGGGGAGAAAATCAAGTTGGCTCAGAAGCCCGCAGTTGTAGTTTAAGATGAACTGGGCAGTTTGAGTTGACAAAAGACAACTTTTATGTGTTTTTTTTTTTTTGGTCTTTAATCTATTTTGCAGCTTGAATTTTTAATTTTACATGAAAAATAAATAGTAGAATATATGGAGTATACAAATACTGTGATATAATGAATCTATAAACTTCACTGGCAACTTAATTAAGAAAGATGTGGCTAATTTTGCCTAATCCAATGCATTAAATTCCTGAAAAATAAGGATAGCTCTTCTAAATGATGAAAGAGAGTCCTCCAAGTGCAAAATGACCATAAGCAGACATGCTCATGGAATAGGCACATTGTTCACAATGACCTAAAACAACCAGAGGTATAGAGTATAGAAAAATCTTTGGAGTATACAGATCTTGTCATGTGTCACCCAACCACAGCAAACAGCTGAAGCAGGATCACCAAACTAACTACCTCCACCAGGCAAATGTCATGTGTTGGAGTGCTCTATGTAAATTTACCTGTGTAACCCTGCTCTTAGTTGGAATTGAGGAGTGTATGCCACGTACTACTTCATAAATTGCTATAGAGGTGTGAGTGCTTGTGGAGTCAGTCTTCTTCTCTTTCTCCCACCTGTTTTATGTTTTTCTGGTGTTTGCAAACATTTATTTTTATAAATTTTACCATACCTGTCCGCTCTAGTGGTTGTCTCAAAATAAAACCAGACATGGTGGTAACACCACTGGAAGGTGACAAATCATGCTCCAGTTCCTTGAGCTCACATCTTGAGTTACTCGTTATAATGTCAAGAGTTTTAACGGGAAATATGTAACAAAATCTGCCATTACTTTGTTTCCAGACTTCTGCAGAACTATGTGTTTACGGAATTGTGTTTTGCCACTGATGACACTTGAGTACAGGCAACAAAAAGTAGCATGTCATTGATTCCGTTCATTCAGTCGCTCACAGTTGGCAGAGCCAAAGACAAGATATCAAACTTCTCCCACACCTGAATAGTGTGTTTTCTAACTGTACAAGCAAAAAAATGTTGCAGCAGTTGTAAGAATGAGGCTGGTTCCAGTGCCCTTCAGCTGAATGGATAGTCTTATATGGTAGATATCAGTCCATATTTATTTCCTGTCAACTTTAAATCTTACACACAACTTGAGTCCCTGCAGAGAAGCTCTGGTGCTCTTAGTTGGATGATAACATCTTTCCATGCTCTCATGCATCTTAATTGCATTTGATGAGCGATTGCCTCCGGCTTTTACATCGGGTGCCCTTACCATGAAGCTTGTAATGGCAGCTAATGGTCACTCAAAGTCACCACATCATCCTGTGAGTGTTTTGTAATTTTGAGGTCTGCAAGTGTCTGACATAACTTAGCTGAAAGGGCAATAAGCAGACACACATGGCATCGCAAGCAATGTAAGTTTTGCAGCTTTACTGTGAGCTTTGATCGCTTTTAATGGCATGTTCCAGGCTGGCTCTTTTTTCAGTATTTTTTTTTTCTTGAGCTACTCTCTTTTCAATTTATTTAGACTTGAGTGGAGCTTCTGCTGCCTGTCAAGTGCTATTAGCTCTAATATTTGCTGCTTGGTGGAGTTTGGCTTGCAGGCAGGGAACACCAGCCACATACTGAGGCAAGATTCCACTCAGGCCCACTTTTGGTTCACACATCCGGTGTAACTGACAGAGACGCTCGCTTTAACTAAGGAGAGATAGAAGAGGCATTTGTGTGGCTGACTGGACCACCCACTCAGCCAGGACAAACAAAGACGGGAGCCACTGCTGCCCTGCCATATTGGAAGGATGGAAACACTGCATTATCCTACCCAAGTCCAGTCGAGCACGCTGACTTCATGTGATGACAGATCTCCGTTATGTTGCTGTGCAACCAGAGAAGGCGGAGGAAGTGCAGCAGTGTCTCCTAGGACTGACGATCTGGTCTTCAGTGATAACTGTGATGAGGAAATCTGATTTTTGCTTCCCTCTTTAATAGGCCGGGAAGTACACTTTCCTTTTCATACACTGTGAACTTGGAACTTGAAGGCTGCGGTGCCCAAACACAAAGAATAGGCCTTTCATTCAAAATCTTTGGAATCAACATATTAATAGATTCAGCATTTTACTGTGAAGGACAGCGAGTAAATGTTAAGTTTTTAGCAAGGTAAATTAACTTTTTTTGTGTGGAAAAAACAACATTTGACATAAAGTACTGTTTCATGCTCGGTATTTTTAGGTGTTTAAATACCAAAACATGACTGGGGTAAAGTTTTTTGAATTTATTTTTTAATTGATAAGTTGAAATCTGACTCTCCCCTACTTTCCCTTTTCCAATAATCCCCTTTATCACCCACCCAAACGCCCCTCCCTTCATCCCTCGCTCTTCTCTCTCTGTCTTCAGGCAGGCAGTCAAAGAGGAGGTGAAGAGGGAGCTGTCACCATGGGGTAGCACTATCTCCCCAGGAGCATCAGGCTTCCTGTAACATCATCCTCCCAGGTTGTGATCAGGGTCAGGGCAGCAGAGATGGTTGAGGATCAGCAGCGAGAGGAGGAGCAGGAGTGTGTGGAACAATGTGCAGGATTGTGGTTCTGCATTTCCCCCCCTCTTCGGCTTCAGCACAGACGACTTCTGTAACACAATATGAAGTCAGACAGTAATCACAACCCCCAAGCCATGCAGTCCTATGCCCCTCGTAGCCTCATTTAGCCTTGAATTTCTGCAGTCCTTCCGCAAGGTGATACTTGGCACACTTACATGTGTGGAAAGTCCTCCAGCTATGGAAAAATGTATGTGCAACAAAATGCAACTATTTTGAGTCAGAAGCATTGATCTTAGTTAGGGCACCCCAAGATAAAATATTATATCACCTTCCTCTTCATTTTTTCTTCATTCTTCCTGTTACATTGTCATTGTCTTTTCCTTGGTAGGGATGAATAGATTTCCAGAGATGCTCCTTTTTGTGCGTTTATCCTCACTGTGTCTGCATAAGTGTGAACATGAGCTTAAGGTTTCAGACTTTAGCATAGTCAGGGTTTTACTAAATGTAAATGGAGGATTTAGAGTTTATCAATACAGCAGGACTTTTTATAGGACTTAATTTATCTTTGAACTAACTGCATTTAATAAAATGCCATTAAAGAAAGAGTGATACAAAAGGGATTTTTCAAAGTTCTCATATTGATTGTACAAATCAATATCCTGGATTTCACAATGTACAGTATGTATTGAGTTTTCCATAGGGTGGAATATATCTTTCCGCATAAATAAATAAATGATTGTACCATTCTACAAACACTTCACTCATATCAGAGTAGCTGCTTCTGCTTAACTGATGCTTCAGGAAATGCACAGGTCCTGGTATGACTTTGTCACGCTAGTGCATGCGTCTCTTATTGTTTTTGATACACTTACATGGACACAACATCTGGCAAAAGACTTGAATTTGTGTGAATGTCTTAAATTCTGCATTGTTTGCATTGTACATTTGCAATGTTTCCTGATGTGGTGATGTGTATTTATGGTAAATGCTCCATTCTTTGTTGTAATGCATTTTGATAGATGATACTTTTTATATGTTTTTAAATACATGTGTGACGTGTCACTTCTTTGTTGGTATTCTGTTTCCTTGTCCTATTAACTGCTATAATACTGTTGCTAATTTTTCCAGTTCTTATGGGTGTTTAGATCCAGGCTATATCTCCGTAGGCACCTGGTAAGTCTTGAATCATAAATCACCTTCCCTTACATATTTTACAACCCATAGTTGGCATATTGTGTCTCACAGCAGGAAGATTTCTGCTCTCATATTGTAAACTAAAATTTACATTACCCTGGCCACCTTACCTGAAATGTGCACCTTTGCAGAGGATGCATAATGAAGTCCTCATTTAAATCTTCCTGAATGATTGGCATTAGCATTCAAGATCATTTTTGTTACTCATTACTGGAAGATACTTAGTCACTATTTCCTGCTCTGTCCTCCTCACCACACTCTCATCTATTTTTAAGTCTTGTATCAGTGGCCAGACCTAAGTAACGTGAGGTGTTGATTGATGGGGTGATCGGTGTCGTATGCTAGGGTGTGTGCTGTGCATGTGATGACTCTGTTTTTGAGACTGAAAAGGTCAGGTGTCAGTATTTTGGCAGTTTTATGTCTGATATTGTAAAGCTGTTTTTTTTTTCTCAAAAGCAGTCAGCATTGTGAAGTAGGTGGGGAAGATTGCAACAGAATGGCTCCTCCCTTAATCGGATTGCAGCTATCATTAATGCCTGTGCTTTTACTGCTATGATAAGAGGTCTGGTGTGAAAAATCTATTAATATGAACACTGAAGGGAGTGTAACGATCTGAAATGTACTCTGAAGGAACTACAGTACATAGTGTTGATGGCTCACACTTCTCCGCACGAGAGCCTGCATTGCCGAAATGCTTTCCAAATGATCTTGGCTGCCTGTCAAAACTAGACTTCATTTAAGTATCCAGTTGCATAATCGGGGTCAAGTAAGTCACCTTCTTCAGTAAGCACTGCTTCATTTTAGACAATTCCATTTATGACAACAAAACGTAAAGTTTAATCCTAGATTCTAAGTTTATTTCAGTGAAGTAGGAGTAGGCTCATTCCACGTCTGGGAAACTGGCTGTAAAATTTTCATGAATGAATGCATGAATTATCATAGGGCTGTTGTATTAGAAACTTGCTTATAAGAACTTTGGTTTCCCTCGTGAGTGCATAATGTCTTCATGACCTGGGAGGAAGGCATCTGAGAATTTGTTCTTATATGAGGGCAGTCTTGGGCCTAAATCAGACCACAGGCAAAAGTGGTCAAAGTTTTATCTTTTTGCTTGTATGTGACTCAGATCCTTTCTTGGTTACTTTTTCCCCATCCCATAACTGTGAACAGCCCAAATGTAACATACCACTTATAATCTGACCTCTTTGATTCTGATTTGGGCCATCTTCATATGTGGTACAAAATCAGATCCAGAGCAACCCCTGTACGAACAGTCATGTCAGAGGTCCTGTAACGTTTACATCACTAGATCAACTTTGGTCACAACCCTGTGCTAGCCGGACACATCGCACTTGGTGATTGCAACCATGGAGAATGGCTACAACAGTCAGCGGCAAGACAGACCCCCTAAGTAGCTGCGTGGGCACTATATACATTTTTATCTAAATATTTTTGCATATCAGCCTGTAAATGAAGCCATAAAGGCTGGTTTCACTGGCCTGTTTACATCTGTACAATAGCCTGCTGTGTGTGACGTCCTGTTCTTCTGCGTATTCGGGTCAGTTCAGGACTGTGACCAGTTCACACTAGCTGCTGCTTTGGTTTCAGCCCCCTGGTATTATGCATGCTGGCTCACTGCTACACTGTTGTCATGGCTTACGGGGGCCCTTGAATGCAACACAGCCATCAATAATGTTATTGCACCTGTGCTTTTCCTACTATTACAAATATGTTATGAAAAAGATCTTATGTCTTCGTTTGCATGCCCCAATCTACCAGAATCTCTACTTAAACATCTGTTGTATGTCACTAGTAACTACAAATTAAGTCCTTCAGATCAAGATGTCAGGCCCATAAAATACTGGGTAACACGCAGGAAGGACATTGCATGACAACAAGCAGATGGTCAGTCAGTGTAAATATAGAAAAAAAGGCTACGAGAGGGATATTGATAGTTTTGGCTGAGTAAGTCTTACTAACTCTCACATGGCGTCCCCAGAGGAATGACATATTCCGCAATTAATGTTGTGGACGCTGCCAGCATGGAGCAGCACAATGTGAGGAAACAGGCCACACATGACAGACTGACGCACTTGCAGCCAGGTGGCCATTTAACCCTGAGCTCGAGCCACGCTGGAGCAGTCCAGCTGTAACGGCGACAGAGAGGAAGCTGCTGCTTTCTATCAAAACACAAATGTGGATAAAGACTAGGGATGGAGCTTACTGATATGGAAAACTATCGAACTGTTCTTGTGGCAGCTTCTGCGGGATCCCACAAGACCACAAACTTATTAAAAAAGATTCTGGCTAATTTAATTGAAAGTTACGTACATTTCTCACTACATCATCTTGAGGCTCTGTCTTGAACTGGGTCCCCGTCAAAATCTGTTTTAAGACTAATTATTTCAGTTTTGTGCTTGCAGAGCTAAAAAGAAATGTTTTGCAAAGCAGGGACACTACTGAGGAGCCCAACGTGTCATGAGAATCACTGGCACCCATGTCTTTATCAGTAGACAGCCATGTGCACTGCTGATAAAAGGTGACGCCAACCAAGAAGAGACAATGTCTCAGTGTCTGTCTCCCCAACCTCCTGTTTCCTCTTGTCTAGTCCCTTTGAACAAATAGGTCCAAGTCAACCCCCACATTTTGTCATACTGTTCCATCTTTCCTTTCACACCATGGCATTCAGTTTTGATGCATGCACCATATAAAGGGGAAGAATAAAAAAAAAAACAACACACACACACTACATATTGACAGAAGGATTCCTGTCAAAGCTCTGGATGTTTTCAAAAACATTATAATGTTAAAGGTCAAAGAGGCCTCTCATCAAGCAGACGAAGCTTATTTGGAATTCGCCTTTTACATTTCTGACCTTCTCAGGAATGTCCTCGCAAACTACCTATTAACCTTCAGCATGAAAGCACTTACACTTTTTCCTGTGTGTACACCAGAACAGATCCCAGCTGTGGGTTGGGAGGTTTGAGGGGACGCCGTGATGTTGGTCGAAGGTTGCAGATGGTTGAACAGCAACGCGATAAAACATAAATCACTGTCACAGATGAACTCTGCATCACTTTTGCAGTGAGAGATGCTTTTCTGCAGGCACTCCAGCTGATTTATCTGTCAGATGACCGCAGCATTTCTGGTTTTGAGCTTAACAGTCCTTTAAAGACAAAAAAAAAAAGTCTCAACTCAAGGGTTAATTATTTGCTTGTTCTGGAGCTTTTGACCGTGTCAGATGGAATTTGCTCAGTGATGATGGAACTGTGGATGTTCACATTTTCCACTAGTGTGAGCACTTTTAGGACTTGACTGACAGCACTTTTAACAAAGCTTAATCTCACATTTTCACCCCTTGTTGAAGTTTAGGGTCATTGTTGGATCTAGTGGATGCTAGTGGGGTCAAAACCTACATAAGTGGTTGTCAAGTTCTACTTCTGTTGTTTTGATGCTTCGGTAGGTTAATCACATAATGGACACAGCAGGGTTCCCAAAATAACATCAAGTAAATCATTAATATTAATTACACAACTTTGCTTGTGGGACACTTCAGAAGGACAAACTCAGTCATGTATTCGAAACAAAACAGGAAGGTGTGTCAGCACTACCATAGTCTTACCGGAAACTTTGGTCGGCGAAATCAGCAAAGCATGAAGAAAGTGTATTTTTGAGTGAGAGGAAGGTGCTGGTGACCTTACATGTGTTTACCAAACCTTTAGATCACTGGCTGGTTTAGAAAAGAGGCCAGTGTTTGCCTATAGCCTCACCTTACAGGGGGATTCATAACACGGCTTGATCACACCTCCTTTGTTCTATCTGCCTTTCCAGAGGGAAAGATCCTCAGTCGATGGCTGAGTGGAAAAGGAGGGGGAAATATCCCCTCGAGCCACTTTTTTTTTAAACTTCTTGAGCAGTAAATTCTTTCACAGTAACCGAGGAGCTTGCAGCTACGGCCTCACGCTTATTCAAAGAAGGAGGGAGTTTTTTCAGTCAGTCAGCTGACAAAAGTCAAACAGACCAAAGGTAATCCTCCTTCAAGTCCCTCAGGTGTGTTAAACCCAACATGGGATTAGCACAAGCTTCCTCTGTGCCAAAAGCAGTGGCAGCTTTTTTTTTTTTTTTCCATTTCTGATTAACAGTCTTATTTTTCTTACCACTTCAACTCTGCAGCCGTTCAACTCACCTTGACTTTCCAGAATAAACTACAACAAAAGTTGAAAAGAAGCTGTTGAGTAGAAAATTAACACAGACGTTGTACTGTGGGGGACAGATGTCAGTTAAATTGTGTAATTTCACCACCTGGGGACAAAGATTTCACCACTCTGTTTCCATTTCCTGGCCCAGAGGTGCTCATTTATTGTAACACTGTAAAATTGCATCAGCTGTGGAAACAAATCTGTCAGCTTCTGTAATTATTAACCTGCATTATCCTTATCTGAATGCTTGGACTCGGAGAACAATACCGATCTTGTGATTAATATTCATTGTCTGACTCACTCTATTATCCTCTCAGCAAACTTTTATTAACTTGATCATACATGGAAAAGAATGCAGTGGGCGTTTTGGCACGAAGGAGCAATCAAAAACTAATTCAGTACGATTATTATTAAATTAGATTTTAAAGCATGATCATGTTGCCTCTTCCCTTGTTGTTTCAGTAGATTAAATAGTTTATTAATCTCTAATATCTTGGCACAGTTGATAATTCTCTGTCGGTTCATCACTACAAGCGATATTTTTCATATACGTAGTTATATGTTCCATTGTTGAAATAAAAATTTTGCTCAGTGCAGCGTTAATGTTGCTGTTGTTGCTGCAAACACTGTAATTTGAAGCTTGTTTTTCAGCAGACACAACTTGTACAAGATTATGTTTAAATTAGAAGTGAAAGTAAACACAACTGCAGTAACAACAGTCATATACTGACACTAATCACATTATAGTGAGTTACACTTTTTCTCACTGGCTCCAGCTTCTGTCAGACCTCAGTGACAAATGTTGTCTTTCAGCCAAGTGCGAGATACTGTGATGTCCGTCACCACTTCACGCCTCTCCAGAACTTGCAGAGACCAAATCCACAGAGGGGGGGGGAATCAAAACGGGAAAAAACAGGACCAGTAGGCAACAGGATGCACATGGCCCTGAGAAGGATGACTGGTTGGATCCAGGAAATGGAGAGAGAAGGAGAGGAAGGAGAGATTTTGGATCACAGCTGCGTTTCGGATTGAAAAATTCCTGTTTTGAAGCGCGGAGAGACATTTAGTTGTTCTTTCCCCAGACCATAAAGAGGCGGAAGGGCACGGTTTGCCACAGCAAGGGTCAAGTGCTGTTGCGGTGGTGACAGCTATGCAACCAGCATTTCAGCAAACACAGGTCTTATTTTGTTTTCAAGTTGGAGAGATATTTAAAAGTGACCATCAACTCATTTTTCTTGCCATTAAACCTTGTTTTACCTCCATAAATGATAAGAAAACATGCCATCTCGTGGTGCATGAGTAGCGTCTTTGTGATTTCTCTTATTGTATCACTTATGAGGAAACATTCTTGACATTCAGTAGCTGTCGGTGAGATTTGGGAGTCATGCTGGAGGAATACGTGCATCAAAAGCAAGCTAACCTTCCATGTGAACTGTTTCCAACACTAGACTGTGACATGTTGTTGTCACTTTTATAGGTTGTAAAGCATATGAAATCCTTAGCCACATAATGGCTGTGAAAGGCCAGAGAGCTGATAAAGACCATCCAGTTTGCTCTGTGACGACTCATTAACGCTGGACCTCTTGTTGACGTCAGTGGCTTACGGGAAAATGATACTACGACACTTTAGCCAATCATTTAAGCTGTTCTGAAGGCCATTATTACACAAGGTTTATAAGCCTGAGGAATTTACTCCATTTCCTCAAATTTCTATCGCCATCTTTAATTAGTTGTTGAAAATATCTTCCATATTGTATCATTTATATGTGTAAAACATTTCCTATAACCTTTGATTTAAAATGATTTGTTTCGATTTACCTTCACTTAAAGCTGTTTTTTGAATTGTGGCCACCAGAATGCAAAAAAAACACAAAAAGAAAATCAAATCAAGTTAACAAATGGGTAGGCTTCATCATATTCCCAGTTACAGGTAAAGTGCTACCAAACTATTGTCCAACTGACCATCCAAAGCACACTGAGCAACATCATCATTCTTCTTGATTCACATTGCTGACAATCAGATGAATGTTGGTCTCCAAGTTGCCCCGTTTTTGATCTATCTATCTATCTATCTATCTATCTATCTATCTATCTATCTATCTATCTATCTATCTATCTATCTATCTATCTATCTATCTATCTATCTATCTATCTATCTATCTATCTATCTATCTATCTATCTATCTATCTATCTATCTATCTATTTATCTATCTATCTAAAATTAATATAATATAAAATAAAAATATCTAAAATCATAGTAAAAGGAGATGAATGTCAGCATGAGTTGTAAAACCAGGTAATCGTAGTAGACAGCCACAGGGGTGCAGTTGTTTTATGGTCTTTGTGACTTGAGTTTGATATATGATATCTTGGGCATTTCAATAAAATTACATAAGTGGAAACTGAACCTTGACAAATGATTTTTTCTGGTTTTTCAAAGGCCTTTTTAAGCACTGGTTCACTGAATAAAAAGACTGAAGATTGTTCTGTTTTGCTTTGGTATGCTCAACTTGTCTTCTTCGTATTTCAGTGTTATGACATTTTATTAGGGCTGTACAGTGGTTTGGTGGTTAGCCTTGCAGCTAGAAGATCCCCGGTTCGTGTCCCGGCCTAGGCCTGGGATCTTTCTGTGTGGAGTTGGCATGTTCTCGTTGTGCATGTGTGGGTTTTCCCCAGCTTCCTAAACACAACTTAAATGTGGGAGTTCTATAAAAACTCACTTCCTGTACAGTCGTCATGAATGAGAAAATCAGCTCTAAACCTGTGTTCTGTACCTGGTTGTAAACTTATTTCTACTATATAGTTGGTCATTTTAACATGCAGGCTTATGGAGATTGACTCACCTTTCGAGTCAGCCTCAAGTGGCCATTTAAAGGAATTGCGGGGTTTTTTGCACTCGTTTGTTGGCTTCACTTTTCTGCTCCTTGATTGTGAGTTGCTGCAGTTAGATGTTATCATTGGGCTAAACATAGACATGAATGTCATTGGTTTTTGTCAGCAATGCGGACAGAACATTTGGTGTTATTATCATTATTATTATTATCATCATTATTATTATTATTATCATTAATTAGGCTATTTATTTTATGTATTGGGTTATAGGACTTCTGGGTGAACACCTGAATTTCATCTACTGGACTTTTCAAAGGGTAGATCACCCAAATTACTATTCAATAAAATAAGTAAAAACAATTTTTAAAAAAACAGTGTTAAAAACCTGTAGGATACACAAATTTCACACAGGCTAAAACTTGACAAAATGGGTCTTGCTCAGTGGTTCTCAAATATTTTTGTGACAAAGCACAGCATTTATGTGAACAAGTATTTCCAAGAAACATGTTTGCATATGATTATAGCTGTGCTGTAAAAAAAAGTGCAAAAATGTCACTACAATCACACAGACTGATTTTACATGAACAATGTAGAATAACATTTAAAATGTCAGTGAATTTTGAAAAAATAAATGATTTTTTAACATAAAAAGACAGTTAACATACATTCACATATTAATTTCTATTTCATAAACATTTTTCTTGTTTAAATACATACATCAAAACTGTTCAAATCAAGTTTAATTGTGTAAATGTATTTCTGAAATTAGATATTTTGCGTTGATGTATTTGTTAAATGGGTTATTTGCAGATTTTTTAAAACATAAATGTTAAATAAATGTATTTTAATTATGATGTACATTTATAAGATGTTTAAAATCCCGAATTTTACACTATATTATTTATTTATTTATTACATTGAACGCAATTACATAAACAAGACTAATTCCAAGACACACCGTTTGAGAACCATTGCAACTACCACTGTAATATAATGTGAAACAGAAAGTGGTCCTTGCCCACAGCACAGCATCCTAGATTTCATATTAATTTTCCGTCGAAATATCTCGAAAATATTGCAGTTTCCAGCGTAAAATATAGATTTCCGTGCTGGGCTCAGCCTCCAGAGCTTCACATCCTCTCAGCGCCTCTGATCCACGTGTGTGGTTTGTGCGCTACGTAGCAGCGGCTGCGCCTTTAAAAGCGGACGTCTGTGCGTAAAATCAGTCCTCCGCAGCGGAGATCGCAGAGCGAACATCTGCCCCGCAGCGCGCAGAAACCTGCACTCCTCCTCTCGTTTCTCACAGCACTTGTTGCCTCGAGATTGTTTCGATGGAAAGGATTATTTTACCACTTTGTCTTAAATCCGAGGAGACATAAAAGTCAAGTTATTCCACTTTTTTTCTGGTCTCGATAATCAGCACCACTGGTTTAGGTGTTTCTCAACTTCAATCACCGATCGGCTCATACATAAGAGAAAATGTAAGTGGCATATTTTAATTAACATTTCAAGTATAGATCATTAATTTCACAGCCTTTTTAAACAGTTCTCATTTGTTTGATTGACTGTATATTAGAGACCATTCAATATATTTAATCTTTTTTTTTTTTTTTTAATCCTTCATCAAGAGTTTAATTTCAGGAATGCATGGAATGCCTTTGGCAATAATGGAAACAATATATTAAGCCACATTAAAGCTTGTTTAGGGGGTAAACAAGAACAAGAAACAGTAAAGGAGAAAAGTGAGAATAATTCACATTTTATCCAAAAGTTGGAGATAATGTTGTGGATCTTCAAACTGGCATTTTAGTAAAAGGAGATGAAACAATGATCATTCTTACTATATCAAGTGGCCATTTATTCTGTCAGTGTTTCAGAATGTGATTGCAGAAAAGTCAATTGAATTTTCATTGGCAACAAGTGCACTTGTGTCTAATTTAAAAACTGAATTTTGTGCCTGTCTGCTGGTTTCACTTGCCTCCAGAACTGGTCACTTTGTTGGTGGTTATTGGGGGGAGGAAAAAAAACTCTCCCAGGGGCCCACATGGGAGGGTCTCCTCAGTGGTTGTGAATTCAACGAGCCCTGGCATGACATGATGGAAATGTGAGAATCTGAAGTACATTCCACGTGTTCCTCCAAGAACACAGGAGTACTGATGCTGGTTGAATAATAGCTGAAATGTTTTAGGACTGATTCTTTAACAGTGAAACAACATGTTTCTGCTGAATGTAATTTGTTTTGGAGTAAATTAGAGTCATAAAGTCACCATAATACAATGAGAGGAAATACTAGCATTTTACATTCACTGTTCTGTGTAACAGGTTCTGTAGCCAAAAAAATAGTTAATGAGGAATTACAGTATTTTCTGAGGCTGTTCTTTGTTTTGCTGTGTACACATAAAACAGCAAACGTACCTGTAGGTTATACAAACACATGGAAATCTATTATGTTAACAGTCTTTCCTTCTGGTTTTACTGGTTTTCCCACAAACAGCAAATATCCCCAGGTGGGTAATTTAAACATACTGTTTAACCTCTAAGGAATCATTTTTGATTTTTGTGAATTTCTGCCTCTATATTTTCCAACTTATTTAGCAAATCTTGTAATAGAAAAACTAAAACTTTAGGGTTTCATTAGTGAGGCTGTTTTTAATCTTAGATCTATCACAATTAAAATAGCTGTGGTTCAAACATGAACAAGTCAAGGCCTTTCAACTCTAATTAAGTTTCATTGTTTGATATTTTTAATGACCTGGAGGGATTCCCAGTATGCACTATATGGGTGTAATCTGCAGACTGTGGTGACTGGGGGTTCAGGCATATGGGTTCTGTAAAGCGTCTCGAGACAATTTGACTGTAATTGGCGCTATATAAATAAAATTGAATTGAATTGAATTAAATACAATATAATGTTTAGCTTTCCCTCTATTAAACAACATTAGATCATTTTGTCCAGCCTGACTGACTGATCTTCGTCTTCCCGCAGAATGAATAACAGAGATCGCTGGAGGGTGTATAAGAGGGCAAGCGTCATGTTTTTCCTGGCCGGGGTGGCGCTGACTGTTGTGCAAAGAGGCAGCATCAGTATGGGGGCTCCCTTTGAACTGGAGAGGCAGGCTCGCATGCATGCCTCTCAGGGAGCCGAGCCCGGAGCTGCTCTGGAAGAGGACGCCGACTCGTACCTGGGAATGAAAGGCTTCTGGAAGGCTGGCAGACACCCACCGCAGCCTAAAGCTCGGACCGCCACGAAGCAGCCTGAAATCAGCGACGACAGCAGCCCCAGAACCTGGGATGTGACCAGCTCCAACTGCAGCGCCAACCACAACCTCTCGAGCCAGGAGTGGTTCAAGGGGCTGGAGGACAATTTCAAGCAGTTTATGCTTTATCGCCACTGCCGGTATTTTCCTATGACACTCAACCATCCAGAGAAGTGCACGGGGGAGATCTATTTGCTCATGGTAATTAAATCGGTGGCTACCCAGCATGACCGTAGGGAGGTCATTCGGAAAACCTGGGGCAAAGAGCAGGTGGTGGATGGCAAGAGGATAAAGACCCTCTTCCTTCTCGGTAAGTCCTCCAATGAGGCGGAAAGAGCGAACCATCAGAAACTTGTGGAGTATGAAGACTACATCTATGGGGATATTCTCCAGTGGGACTTCTTAGATAGCTTCTTCAACCTGACGCTCAAGGAGACCCACTTCCTCAAGTGGTTCCACACTTACTGCCCCGGCGTGCACTACGTCTTCAAGGGGGATGATGACGTGTTTGTCAGCGTGGACAACATCTTTGAGTTCCTAGATAGCAGCAAACACAATAAGAACCTGTTTGTGGGGGATGTGATTTTCAAAGCTAGGCCCATTCGTAGAAAGGAAAACAAATACTACATCCCCCAGGCTATGTACAATAAGACGCTTTACCCTCCATACGCAGGGGGAGGGGGTTTCCTGATGGATGGGACCCTGGCGAGGAGGCTTTACTGGGCTGCAGACACCCTGGAGCTCTACCCTATCGACGATGTTTTCTTGGGCATGTGTCTTGAGGTGCTCCAGGTGACTCCTGTGAAACACAATGCCTTTAAGACGTTTGGCTTGGTGAAAAATAAGACCAGTAAGTTGAACCGAGAACCTTGTTTCTTTAAGAGCATGATTGTGGTGCACAAGCTGCTCCCGTCGGACCTCATGCACATGTGGAATCTGGTCAACAGCGACCTGGTGTGCTCGCAGAAAGTGGAGATCCTATAGCTTGACGAGAACACCAAGGTAAGGCCGGCACCAACTGGCTGAGCTTTACCTCGGTGAATGCCAATAGGAAGTACAGCACATTACATGAGAGGCAGACTTCCCCATTTCTCCTTTATGTGGAGAGGTGCCAGGATAATATTTGAATATGCTTTTCCTGAACATTTATGCAATTTTCGGAGGACCTTCTTCTAAAGTCTAGTAAATTATATAAAGATTTTTTAAGGATTGACTTAGAACTACGTATTTATATTGGCATTCTGAAGGACTCACACTGTCAGCATGCAGATTCAGTGACGACAACCTAGTGGAGCTGCTGCATTGATCTAGATGTCAGCTAAGGAGGACAATTGCTTGTTCTACACTTAAAGGAGTCTTATTCTGCATAATATTCTAATGTGATGCAAATGTTTGAAAAGAGTCCTCCCACCCTCTGTGGCCAACACCTATTCTTCCTCTTCCTTCTGCTTTTATATGGTTGAGAATCAGGAACCAAGATCCTCGTGGCAGAGACCTGTCACCGAATCACCAATGATAGTGAGCCCATAAATGTGAATACACTTTGAATATTTAAGGTAAAATTTATTACCAGGACAGGTGGTTAATTAAATCATAAATTAGTTTTATCTGCTGTAACATATTGTGCTTTCAGATAGATCAGAGGGAAATAATATTTGGTTTAGATCGATATTGAAAATATAAGAGCAGTTAGTATTAGTGAGTGCCCCAGAAGCTTGGGTTTGAAAGCCACTGCACTGGGACCAGTATGCTGCAATGGCTTCAAATGGCTTCAAGCTGGAGAAAGAAACAACTCTCTCTACCTCAGCGATTTGGGCAGAAACTTCTAATTTTATCATTCATTGATCACCATTCGAACTACAATATCGTTATTTTTACATAAGCAGTACATTTTGCTAAAGTAACATTTAAATCACTATTTCTGTATTGTAGAGGTCCTTGCACTCATTGTTTTGAAATGTGTCTGACTTGATCTGGACGTCTACTGCATATACACTACTGGAAAAAAGCAAAAAAAAACCCCACACTTGATATGCATGTGCTGTCCGTAAGTTTGAATGTGCTGATATACTTGACATGGATTTGGTAGAGGGTTTACAATGACACTGTGAACTAAAACTATTGCTGGTACTGGAATATGACATGTTAATTTAACTGCCCCCCAGTAAAAAGGGGGCAAATTTGGGGTTCTTACATTTAATTTAAAGCAACAGATGAACATATTAATGGAATGCTAAATGATTATAAATCTGAACGCTGTGGGTGTAGTGTGTGATGATTATGTGTAGATGGTGTAAATATATGTAAAAATCAATATGTACATAGAATGTTATTTGTAAATAAACACCTTGACAATACAGTTGTCTTTGAAAAATCTGTCCTAGATGGGCTGTTTTTGTCTTGCCTTATCGGCATCGAACATCTATGTGAAAACCTACATCAGGTCACCCAACAATAGTGTCCTGTGTTGACATGTGAGTATCGGTTACGCAACTGAACAATAAAGAGAACATACATGTCCAAACAAACACTCAACTACTACTGATGTTTTAGTTGATAACAGTATTTTTCTCAACAATAGCGTCTTCCCGTGATAAGTTATCAACAAACTGTCATTTCCATTATTCATACACTATTTAAATATGACAGGCTGTTTGATTACAGCTACTAGAGAATATTTAATGTATGAGTTCGAAATCTCAGAAAGAATCTTCAAAAAGACCAACAAAACAACCACACAATTTTCCCACTTCGACGTAACTTTGCCCACCCACTGTCTATTTTGTATTTGTTTTCAGAAAGCGACTGCAAATACTCCAGACTTGGTGTGACATTTCACACTGTTTATGTTAAGTGTCCCCGTCAAATATTGTGTGTCTTTTCACCAAGTAGAGCTGCTGAGACTGATACTGTACTTTAACAGTAAATGTACAATATGGAGCTTTGAGTTGGCCCAAAAACACAAAGAGGGCATCGCAAAACAAAAGAAATACCTTCCTCTTGTTCTTCACGATCTCTCTCTGGACAAAGACGAGAGACGCACAGAAACTGGATCGTCTCTATATTGTGTTTCATAATGGTACACTCGCCAACATAGAAGCACAGCTTAAGGTTTATCTCTTTCAGCTGTTCACTTTGTTAGGCACAATGTAGAAGTGATATGAAGTCAAGTCTATGAAGAAAACGAGCTCGACAGTCTCCATTGTTGGACTGTTGTATCAATTATCAGTGTGGTTTACTCAACACGACCTGGCAAAGAATGTACCATCATTTACTACAAATGGTTCTATTCAAGTCGAGCATTGCCAAGACCGTCTGACAGAACGGAACAAGAGATTGCAGAAAAAGGAAGAAAGTACAACCTAATGAAGATCTTTTTTTTTAGCAGTTATAAGCACCTTGATTTCCACTGTTGTATGTGAGCTGGGATTAGTGGTCAGACACTGCTGATATGAGGGTGTTAATGGGGGATGACAAGTGAGTTACAGTTCCATGTTCCAAGAAACACAAGGTACAACAGGATGTTACTGTGTGAAAAAGCACTGAATCTTACTTTCACGCTGCAACTGCAGACCCAGCTTGTGAGTTCAGTGCCATTGTAGTTAAGCTCATACCAGCGGATGCGGTGCTGAGGTGTAACCAATGATTTTTAACTCAGCCTTTTTAGTGAAAAAATGTAGCTTACTTGGAATTTAGGCCAGAGGGACTCAGAAGCAGTGTTGTTATTGTTATTATTCATGGGATCAAGGAAAGCATTAACCTCATATCTTAGTGGTTTTAGAACGCAATCTGGTACACTTCTCAAATACTTTTGCCTGCGTTGCTTTTTCGCCACACTAGTGGCATGGCTCTGAGAACTGGATTATCAGCTTGTCAGTCCATGACTTTGAACAAAAATAATTCTACAACCTATTACATGGAATGTATGTACGAATTATGGTGCCACCAGGATCACTTGGGATAAGTTGTGGTCCTGTTTGCCTCTAACTTTGCTTTTTCACCCAGTGACTGCAAAACTAATGCAAACATTTCAACCAAATGAAATGAGCTTTAAAAAAAAAAATATCGCCAATATGAAATCTGAATAGAGGTCATGTTGCAATGTTGCAAAAGCTGCTTTACATGTCATTTCAACTGGTTTCACGTGACAAGATTGTGCCACAGACCTGCCGATGACCTCCAGGTTCATGAAATGCTGTCAGGGTGACTTTCCCCTCAGCCTGAACTGTACTTTGTGTTTAGTGCTTATTTGCAAAGGGTAACATGCAAACAGAATAAACTAAGATGGCAAACATGACAAGGATTGTCTCATCAACAAATCATGAGTAGGGTAGTTTTTAAAGCAGCATTTAAAGCAGTCTCCACCAATACAGACGTCTCATAATCTTGTTTATCTCATAAAAACATTGGTTTCTTATCCTTCACATACAGGAACTGCTAAGTTGGTATTTTATTCATTGTTCTTCATAGTTCAAATCATTAATTTTTTTTATACAAATATTTCTGAGTTACACATATTTATTATTGTTTTGGTGTGTATTTGGGATGAAAATAAATGTAAAAATCCCTCACTATCTACGTATAGTTGAATTTGCACTCACTGAACTTTAAGCAGTTCCCATGTGTGTACATTAGGATGCACTAAGTTTTATGGTGGGAAGTCATACTTTTAATGGCCATCACTCAAGTGTGTACTGTGCGTATGTGAGGTAGAGGGAGTGGTTACCCAATAAAAAAACATCAATTGATTCTCACCTCCTGCCTTAAAGCTGTCATCGTCAAACCTCAAAGTAGAGAGGAACCTAAAACCCAAAGACAAAAGATGAAAGGAGCTACATGGTCAGGAGATCGCAAACAATCTGTGCTCTGTCTTCACACAGCAGATGAACTTTTAACACTCATTCTGAATTTTTCCCAGCCAAAGGGGCAAGATTGAAAAACACTGGCTTTGTGGCTGGGAGAATGGACTTATCAACCATTAGCCAAATTTGACTATAATCTAGTGTAAATTTCCCACTGCAGTGATGATATTTGGCTGTATGCAAGTACACAGCCAGCCTTCTAGCCTGCCTACAGACCAGGAGCTTCATATTTGCTGACACTAATTGGAGGAAGCTTTTGATGTCAGTGCGGTCAGTGGGTCGGCTGGATGGAGACGTAAGCTTTCACGCTAGCTCTCTATTTTCTTCAAAGGAACTCTGGAGCAGTATCACTGGCATGGTTACAGATAGGAATGTCATTGCTTCGGCTAAAATTAAAAATAATATTCCTCATCCTAGAGGCTTCTCACAGGCCTCTCTCTTCTTCCAAACCATGTACTGTATACTGTGGTTTACATTACTGCTAGCTACTTAACTAAACACACAATTCTTACACTGTAGAGTGTGATTTTACACCCCAAAATACAGAACAGTTCAGTCAACGGACTGCACAAATATTAAAGCAGGTTTCAAGACATGGAATTTAGCAGAGCCTGAGATTGGATTTGTGAGGCCACTGTTTGTTTGTTTTTTAACTTTCCAGGCAACAAACTATGGAGTCACAGGAGTGCCACAATAAAATATAAATAAATAAATAAATGTGGAAATATAAAGAGAAATAAATAAATTAATTAATGTGGAAATATAAAGAGAAATAAATAAATAAATGTGGAAATATAAAGAGAAATAAATAAATAAGTTAATAAATAATTAAATAAATAAATAAATAAAATGGAAAATTTTGTCTTCGCTTTTCCCTTTTCGCTTTTTTCCTTTTATTTTTCCATTTTATCATTGTCTTTTCCGTTTTGCATTTGCTTTTTCATTTTGTCATTCCTCAGTCCACCAAATAAAAGCAAAGACAAAAGCCTTTGCTTTTAATTGGTGGACTGAGCTGTCAATCAAATGGCTCTGGGTTGGGCTTTCTGTCCAGGGTGGGTAGTCATACCCATAGATATGAATCAGTAGATAGGACACGCCCCTTTGAGCTGCCTGCCTGCAGTGAGGCTAAGCTAGTGGGGGCAAAGTTTCAGTGCATTCAGTTGATGTTGACAGCGTGGTAAAGGAAATAGCAAGTATGCCTTCTCACTGTGCTGCATACAATTGCACACTGCGCCGTAAGATTGAGACAAGTAAACCTGGAATGACTTTTCATAGGTAAGAATAGTTTTTGGCTCTTTTTTCAGTATTAAATCTTGTTGAGAGCTTCCAGTCTATGAGAGCTAACTAGTTATCCCCTAGCAAAACACTAACGCGAGCTAGCAGCTTGACAACCAAATACCAGACGATTAATAGTAGCTGTAGTATAGTTGTACAAGCAGTAGTAGTAATACTAAAAGTACAAGCAGCAGTAGTAGTATAAATAGCTGTTCGAGTTGTAGAAGTAGTATCAGCATTTGTAATAGTATTACAAGTTGTAGTAGCAGTGCCAGTAACAGCAGCTGTAGTTGGTGTACTATCACTACTACTAGTAGTAGTCGCATTACTATTACTACCACCAGTACTACTAATAGTAGTTAAAAAGCCTGATTCATATATATCCAGATTACCATCTATGCTCTTCCTCCAAACCCATTGTATAATTGGGATTACAGACAATTCTTTAGGACTGCTCTCAAATTATTGAAATATTACTAAACAAGGTTATACTTATCAAATTAAATAACACTGGTCTTCAGTATATTGGCTAATTTGGTTCTTTGTACTTAATTTATTAGCATGATTTATTTTTAAATATGTTGTGTACAGACTTATTTACTTCTCTGTCTACTTTTTTTAACTCCATGTAGGTTTCCCAAAGACTATGGGCTGACGAGGACGTGGGAAGTAGCTCTGAGGAGACAGGGGTTTGCTGCAAATGATGAGTGGGTGCTCTGCAGTGATCATTTTAAACCTGTGAGTTTGACAGGGCTGGGCAGGTTTGTCGGCTTAGACCTGGTGTCATTCCATCAGTGTTTAACTTCCCGGCTCATCTTGGAAGAGTACGTGCCAGAAAGACCACGACCAAGTAGCCTTGAGATCTTAGGCAGCGTCTCCCTGAGGTGGGTGTCGACAGTGTTCATGGTCAGGTCTGTGGTAATCCTGTCAAAAAACAAAACAGAAAAAAATCTAGATTATAAATCAACATGTGACCAAAGCACTCTGTGTGTAATGCCATAGTATAGGATGTAGTTCAGAAAATGTCAAAGTATAGTATACTTTACTCAAGAATAACATAGTATGGCCTGTAGTTCATAGTGTAGCATGTCGGCAAAAAAAACCCCATAGATTACTATGTGGTTCAAAAAGTGCTAAAATTGTCATGTGATGTGATGTGGTTCAAAAATGTCATAGTGCAGTATATTGTCAAAATAGTATGTTATTCAAGAAAACATCAGAGTATAATATGTTGTCTAAAAAATGCCATAGAATAATATTTCATTGCACAAGTAAAAGTATTGTAATTTTTAAAACTGTTCAAATTCTTATATGTTGCTAAAAAACAACAAAAAAACTAATGTGACGTAGTGAAGTAAATTTAAAGTTGAAGTAGAAAGTTAACAAAGAAAGCTGAAAACCACCTTCTGATACCTGAAATCTCTGAGTTTTCACACAAAGAACACTTGAACATGTCAAACTGGCTTCATAGTAGAACCATCATTGTAAAAATGTCATAGTATGGTGTGTTGCTCAAAAAACATTAGGACCCGGCTGTCTAGGGTCGCCGAGGAGCAACACAAAAACAGGACAAATGCTGGTTTCCAGGGGGTTAGGAGGATATTTATTTGAAAGAGTAAGTTTACAACAACACAACATGTGAGCAGAAAAATCACAAAGTCTGTCTTTAGTTCAGCTGAAAATATTAGTTTTTTGTCTTTTTTATTGACCAAACATTTCAGGAAGTAGATGAAGAATAATTAAAGCTCTCATGTAGAAGTCCAACTTATTTTGGATCCTTGTGGAGAGTTTAATCTTAGAGTTTGTAAAGCTGTTGAGTTTTTAGAGTCACATGGATTGTTTTGACATTTAATAACCCGAGTCCTGAAATAAAATTACAGTTGTGGATTTCTGTCATTTAGTCTTGACTAAACAAATAACAGCAGCATAAATCTCAAACGTCATTATGAGGAGTCTGGATTGAGGTTTCTCTCTTGATAATGATCAAAACATGAAATTTAGGTCGGTTTAAAGGAATATTCCACCTTAAATCTTTGAATGTTGACCTAAAAGGTTGGTTTCAGGAAGTATTCCACCTACAAGGTCCTCAAACATCCACTTTAAAGGAACATTCCACCAAAAATCCTTAGACATGCACCTAAAATGTTGGTTTAACTGAGTATTCCATCCAAAGTCCTCAGAGACCTGAGGGGCTGGTTAAAAGGAATATTCCACCTAAAACCTCAAATATAGACCCGAAAGGGTGGTTTAGAAAAAAATCCTTCAATGTAGACCAAAAAAGTTAGCATGGAGGAATATTCCACCTATGGCGTTTTTTTTTTTCGCCAAATATCGCCAAAATTCATGATGATTTTTTTTCAAAGAAAACCTTTCTGGAGTGTTTCTCACAGCCTCCTATACATTATTTCATCATATGTCAGGTTTTTACAACATGTTGAAAAATCGCATTTTTTTTCGACATAGTATACTATGACCTTTTTTTTGCGCCAAAATTCATGATGATTTTTTTTTCAAAGAAATCCTTACCATAGTGTTTTTCACAGCCTCCTTTACATTATTTCATCATATGGCACGTTTTTACAACATGTTGAAAAATGAAATTTTTCGACATAGTATAGTAAGGTGTTTTTTTTGCGCCAAAATTCATGATGATTTTTTTTTCAAAGAAAACCTTTCTGGAGTGTTTTTCACGGCCTCCTTTACATTATTTCATCATATGGCACGTTTTCACAACATGGTGAAAAATGACATTTTTCGACAGTATACTATGGCGTTTTTTTGCGCCAAAAACAAAACGTATCAACAAAGTTTTCTGTTAGAGTTTGTGTTCAGTTTAACTCCAAGGTTTTAAATCCTTTCATTTACTGCAAATGAATATCTACTCCAAATGTTTCACTAAAAATCTTAGTGTTTTTATTCTTATTATTATTCTTATTATTATTATTATTATTATTATTATTTATTCTTAGTGTTCTTATTCTTAGTGTGTATATCACCCAGCAAAGTGATGGTTGAGGTGGAATTTACCAACCTTCTCTGATTTATATGGTAATGGCCTATAAATTGTCAGAAACCCACAAAACAGCCCTCTATACTCCACCACACTTAGTACAGTCCAGTTCCCCCTTCTATAAATCTGCTTGGAATCTTCCACTTCCTGTTTGTCAAAGTGGCCTTCTACCTGCACAGGTTTTGTTGGAGCTCATGCAACAAACATTTTGGGTAAGTGCACTTTAATATGGATGGATGACACTGAATTAGAGTCTGTTTTAATGAGACTGAGTTAAGATGTGCAGCTCTGTCATTAAATAGGAAATTATTTCTCAGAATTCACAGAGAAAAGTCTGAAATGTTTGCTAGGTTAGCGTCCCCCATGTTCTTTGGCTCAGCTAAAGCTAACTCTCTCCAACTTCTGGATCTCTTGAGTTGCTTGTTGTGAAAATATCTTTCTAGAGGTGCTGAAGCTCAGAAAGTCTGAGATGTTTGTTCAAAATCAGCTCATTCTCAAGTCTGATCTGAACTGTCCTCTTTTGTTTGAACTTTCCCTAAACTTAGGAGTTAATGACAGAGCAGCACATCCAGACTCAGTCTCATTTATGTAGAGATTAAACTTCAGTGTCATTCATTGATGTTAAAGTGCAGTTCTTCAAATGTTTGTTGCACATGCTCCTGACCAAACCAGTCCAGGTGGAAGACGATGTGAAGAGAAAGCTCCAGAGGATGAATATCACACATTTACGTTGGAAATAAATGTCCTTTAATTAGACATTGTCATGCAAAAGTTGGATTTCCCTTTAATGATGTTCAAATCTTTGTTGAATGTTTTGTTGATGTTGGTTTCTAAATGTTTTCTGACACTTGGCCCCAAAGATTAAAACCTTTTACTGCTCACAAGCTGCAACAATTCACACATTATCAACTATCTTTCTGACTAAACTAAGATAAAAAGTGAAAAACTGCCTGATTCCTGCATCATGAATGTAAATCTGTTTGGTTTTTATGACAGTAAACTGAATATATTTGGGTTTGACATTTTATAAACCAAAACAAGAAATGAATTAGTGGAGAAAACAATCAACAGATTAATGGACAAAGAAAATGTGTTTTCCAACATATATGGCTGAATTACTCCAACATTACAAGATACATACAGTTTTAATTCAATTTTATTTATATAACACCAGTTACAGGTCAAATTGTCTCAAGACGCTTTGTTTTTATATTTTTTTGTCATATTTAAAATATGACAAAGTAAGAAATTTAAACATCTTTACTAATCAAATTTATTATTTGGTTTTCAAGAGACTAATGGACAATTAAAACAAGTTTCTCCACTAAAACTAATAAACATGAGGTCAAATAGAAGGAAGAGTTTTAAATACTGCAGTCCCACGACGACAAGAATAAAGTTTGTGAAGAAAAAGTAAATCTGCTGGTGTATTCCATTAAAGTCCTAATAATTGATAATAAAGTGTGATACTAAAGGTTTGTGGTGCTAAAAATCTCAAAGATATGAAGTTGAACATGTGGATGGAGGTTGATAAAAGTTGACCAACTCCATGGATTTTCTGGATGGTGGTTAAAGACCTGCTCTTCTAGTGGTCTTCCTTCCAGTGGCTGTAAAAAGTCAGTCCATCCTGGCTGACTTCAACACCTCTTCATGACGAGTTGTTGTGCCTCGGACCTGGTGGAAACTCCAGAAACTGGGGAAAACCCGTGGAGACTCGAAGAACTCGTGGCGACTCGAAGAACTCGTGGGGCGGGGGAAGGTGTGGTGGGTGGTGGGGAGAGGTGGGGGAGTAGAGGGGGGAGGCCGCCACCCACCTCCCCGCCTTCTCTCCGCCCTGACTCCACCCAGACTCCGCCTCAGCTCCACCCATGGGTCACTTGAGGAACTACGATGCCAAAGGGCCGACGAAATTATTTCTTTTCATCTGATCTGTAGCTCAGTGAGTTAAGGATTTGCCTATGGAGCTGCAGGTCGCTGGTTCAAGACCAGACACTTCTTAAATTTTCTCAAAATCCTGACAAAGACAAACAAAGAAAATTGCCGGTGGTGGGTCTTGAACCTGCGACCTTCCACTCTGTAGTCACTCTTCTTATCCCCTGAGCTATCCGCTCAGATACTAATTCTTCTTTTTTTTGCGCATTTATCATCTATTTTTTGTCGTTTTCGAGGTTTTTTTTAACTCGAGTCTCGACTCGACCGTTTTTCTCATGGGGGTTGGACTTCGGCCTTTGTGCTGGAGGGTTGAACCTTCAGTTTCAAGACTTTCCAAGCCTCCACACCTCCCGAGTCCTCAGGACCTGAGCTTTCACACAGTCTGAGGGCTGAAATTTTCTAAGTCCCACAGTAGTTCTCTGTTAGATTGAACTTTCACACAGTCCAAGGACTGATATCTTCCAAGTTCCTCAGTAGTTCTCTGTTAGTTTGAACCTTCAGACAGTCTGAGGGCTGAAGTTTTCTAAGTCCCCCAGTAGTTCTCTGTTAGATTTAACTTTCAGACAGTCCAAGGACTGATAGCTTCGAAGTTCTTGAGCAGTTCTCTGTTAGTTTGAACCTTTAGACAGTCTGACGGCTGAAGTTTTAAAAGTTTCTCAGTACTTCTCTGTTAATTTGAACCTTCAGACAGTCTGAGGACTGAAAACCTAAAGGTTCTTGAGTAGTTCTCTGTTAGTTTGAACCTTCAGACAGTCTGAGGACTGAAATCTTAAAAGTTTCTCAGTACTTCTCTGTTAGTTTGAACTTTCTGGTTAACAGAAGCCTTAAAACTTGTGACCATGAGTCTTGATTTCACATTTAGACCATCCATCTGAGTTCTTCTCAGACCTTCACCTGTGGGTTTTTTAGAAATCCTCAACAAACTTTGATTCTCTTCACTGAACAGTAAAGTTTGTGGAGATCAGAAGGTAACATTAGTTTGATAAATGCCTTCAACTACTAGTAGACTTTATCTGGAAAGCAGTTTTCTGAAATGAGTTCTTAGTAAATCTGTCCACAATCAAACCAAAAACATAGAAAGAGGAAATGTTTGAAGAAACAACTTGATGTTTTCGTTTCAGACTAGAAAACACTTTAGACCTTTATCTGTTTTTGCTCTTTTTGATTGTTTTATTGTCTCTTCTGTTTAATTTGATCTTTAAAAGTCTAACTGGTGTCTTTTGAAATGTTTCGTCTTTAGTTTGATTCTTCTTAAACATTTAGTTTTGCTCTTTTCTCACCTTTTATTCTTTTCTAATGTCTGATTTGATTTAGAAATGTTTTGTCTTTTTAATGTTTAATTGTTTTTCAAATGTTTTATTGGCTTGTTTGAAATTTTTTTTTTCTTTCCCAGTATTTAATTTTTAGATTAAATCTTTAGGGTTTTTCTTTTTAAATGTTTTACCACCTTTTAATGTTTAATTTTCTTTTTAATGCTTCATTGTATTTTCTGTTTAATTCCTATTTAAAGTTTTATTGTCTTTAAGATTTAATTTTCTAATTAAACATTTCATTTTTTAATTAAATATTTTGTCTTTTTAAAGGTTTAATAATCTAATTAAATGTTTTGCATTTTTTAATGTTTAATATTCTTGTGTAATTGTATTTTTTAAATGTTTAACTATCTAAAATATTTTATCTGTAATTTTTAATATTTTTATTGTCAAAATTTTATTTAATTTCATGATTGCATGTTTTGTATCTTGTTTAATTATCTCATTGAATATTTTGTCTGTTTACTATAATGTAATTGTATTTAATGTTTAATATATTAAACAGACAAAATATTCAATGAGATAATTAAACAAGATACAAAACATGCACACAGTTTTATTGTATTACATTTTTTCCCTTTGATTTAATTGCTTTTTGTTATGTAGTTTATTTCTTTAATCTTCTTTTTCTGTCAAGATTTTAACCCCAACCTTAAAAATGAAATAAACCCTTAAATCACAATGAAAATACTTCTGTTGTCACAGTCATGAGTTAGTCAATTATTCAGTTTATCAATTCAACTTTATTTGTTGAGCACCTTTTACACAGATGACAAAACTAAACAAGCAAAGAGAAAAAACTGCTAAAACTATGATTAAAACTCAAAAACATTAAAAAAAAAAAAAAAATTAACATGATAATAAAATATGTTGTGTCCAGGGGATGGAGGGAGTTTATTGAAGTCTTCTTGGGCTCACATGGGAAATCACTTAAAATATAAACTTGATATTCAGTCTAAGTAAACTGGGAACTGCAGAGCGACAGAAGAACCAACAATATCTCCTGTTTTCTCCTTTCATGAGTCGACTCGTCTTGTGCTTTCAGACCAAAGAACTACAGACTCTTCACAACCTGCTCAAACTCTTGGTACAGGACCTCACCACACGGGTCAAGAAGGTGTCCATCTCATTTCTACTCTGAAGCTCACCTTCTCAAACTGCTGACAAATGTTTCTGCTGCTCTAAAGTCTGGTCTCCAGAACTTCCTAAAAACTCTCAAAGTCTCTTCTGCTGCAGGTTGCTTTGTAGAACTGTTCCAGAAAACCTCACTAAACCACATGGAGGGGCCTCAAGATAGTCGTCCAAATGAAACCGTACAAAAACCAAACTAGCACAACCCAAATGCTAAAGTCTCCTGCAGCCTACCAGAGAACCTCTTTAAACAGAGAATCAGGACAGGAACTCTTACCTTCTGGACAACCAACGTTGGTTCACAAAAAAGAATACAGAATGTGTCTGACCAAAAACCTCTAAAGACTCACTACAGCCAAGATAAAGACACAACTCAGCTGCAGCAAATCCACTAATTACTGCACGCATTAGCACCATGTGCTAACTGTGGCTAAAGAACCACATTCACCAAGACAACTATCCAGTACAAAGCCCTAAAACACACCAAGAAACACATTAAAGACGATTTTACTGCTGGAAGCTGCAAGCCAACGCCTAAAAAACAAACTAAAGCAATGGAGCTAAACCCGGTTCAGTGGTGAAGGAAGCAGAGGAAATGTTTGTCTGCAGCCACATAAAGCAGGAAGACACTGAGCTGCTCAGGTGTTCCTGATAATACCAAGCAGTCACCTGGACAGCCAATAGGATCACAGCTTACTGGGAGTCCAGAGGGCTGGGTTACTGAAGTAAATTTAGTTTAAAGTTGAAGCAGAAAGTTAACAAAGAAAGTTGAAAACCACCTTCTGATACCTGAAATCTCTGAGTTTTCATACAAAGAACACCTGAACATGTCAAACTGGTTCCATAGTAGAACCATCATTGTAAAAACGTCATAGTATGGTGTGTTGCTCAAAAAACATTAGGACCCGGCTGTCTAGGGTCGCAGGGGAGCAACACAAAAACAGGACAAACGCTGGTTTCCAGGGGGTTAGGAGGATATTTATTTGAAAGAGTAAGTTTACAACAACACAACATGTGAGCAGAAAAATCACAAAGTCTGTCTTTAGTTCAGTTGAAAATATTAGTTTTTGTCTTTTTTATTGACCAAACATTTCAGGAAGTAGATCAAGAATAATTAAAGCTCTCATGTAGAAGTCCAACTTATTTTGGACCCTTGTGGAGAGTTTAATCGTAGAGTTTGTAAAGCTGTTGAGTTTTTAGAGTCACATGGATTGTTTTGACATTTAATAACCGAGTCCTGAAATAAAATTACAGTTGTGGATTTCTGTCATTTAGTCTGGACTAAACAAATAACAGCAGCATAAATCTCAAACGTCATTATGAGGAGTCTGGATTGAGGTTTCTCCCTCGATAATGATCAAAAACATGAAATTTAGGTTGATTTAAAGGAATATTCCACCTTAAATCTTTGAATGTTGACCTAAAAGGTTGGTTTCAGGAAGTATTCCACCTACAAGGTCCTCACACATCCACCTTAAAGGAACATTCCACCAAAAATCCTTAGCCATGCACCTAAAATGTTGGTTTAACCGAGTATTCCATCCAAAATCCTCAAAGAGACCTGAGGGGCTGGTTAAAAGGAATATTCCACCTAAAACCTCAAATATAGACCCGAAAGGGTGGTTTAGAAAAAATCCTTCAATGTAGACCAAAAAAGTTAGTATGGAGGAATATTCCACTTGAAATGTAGACCTGAGAAGTTGGTTTGGAAGAATATACCATCCTAAACATCCTTACATGTAGACTAAAAGAGGGTTTAGAAGAACATTCCACCTAAAATACTCCAATGTAGACCTAAAAAGTTCATTCAAAGGAATATTCCACCTAAAATTCTTCAATGTAGACCAAAAAATCTTGGTGTAAAGGAGTATTCCACCTTAAATGTAGACCTAAAGGATGGTTTGGAGTAATATTCTACTCTAAAATCTTCCAATGTAGACCTAAAAGGTTGGTTTAATGGTATATTCCCAGAAGAACCCTTAAACATTGGGCTTATTGGTATATTCCACCCAAAATACTTGTACATACACCAAGAAGTCAGTGTAAAGGAAATGTAGACCTAAAAGGATTGTTTAAAGGAATATTTAAACTATTATTTTCATTATTTAATAATCTGTGATCAGTCAGAACCCTGGCAAACTTATTTTCATCAGTTTTTTAGTGGAAGTCACAAATAAAGGAGCTCTTGGTTTTTCCTGGCGTTACTGAGTCCAAAGCTGCTGTTTCAACACAGACATGTTCACATGCCTCCACAAACCTCTCAGCACTCAAACACCCACAGACAGGAGGCCGGCTGGACCGAGGCTCGGCGGCGTCCTCAGACCCACGAGTCGGGGAGTCGGTGAACTTGTTGGTCCAGTTTAAAGGCCTCCGTGTGGTCCAGTAGAAGTCCACGTAGTCGGTGTTGGCTTTGAACCACAGTGACTGGCCGCCATCAGGTGGACCGGCTCGTCCTCGTAGGACTCCTCCTGTAACCTTGAGGGGACCACAGGAACATTCAGTAGCTGTTGGAGTTCTTCCTGTCAGGCTCGTGGTAGAACGGCTCTGAAGAATCTTTTACTTGTCTTATCTGGAACAATCTAACAGCCTAAACTGTTAACAGCGGTGTAAAGAAGAAAACACACAGGCATAGATTAGGACTCAAACTTCCTGGCTCATCTTGGAAGAGTAGGTGCATCATTGACAAGGATGCAGCAACTCAGTTTTATTGAGTTTTATTATTTTCATGAAAATTTACACTTTTACTGTTTCTTTATAGAAAACCTACTGTGACCCAATGCACACTTATTATTCACCCTACTTGTGTTTGTATCTAAATAAATAATACTTATCTGCTTGTATTCCTGCTTTCATGCTATTAGCATTTATATGTCAATTGTGTATATGTCTAAGTATTTTAAATTATTTTTGTCATGCTTAATGATTCAGTTCAATGTACCTGTTTCTTGTAAATGGCAATAAACTCTATTCTGTTCTATTCTATCTCCATGTATATAACAGCCTATAGCTGTAGAGATAGATAGATAGATAAATAAATATAAATTATTATTTGATTACCTTTACTATTAAATCTTTTGATCTAAAAACATATTTTCTATATATGTATATTTTTTATCTTTCTTTTTTTGTTCATATAGCTATATATCTAATTATTTACAATGTAAATTTTACATTTATGTATGTAATGACTGAATGTAAAGACTTTCCGTTTTTTAAATCAAATGTTCTGTATTAATAGCACATGTTTTGACATTGACAATAAAGTAAACCACATGAAAATCGGTTGAGAAAAGAGCAAATTATGATTTATTTTCAATGTACATAGACTGCTTTTAATGGGAATGTTGCCCCCTCCAAGATGGCCACCACGTAGGCACATAGCTTAGCCGGCTGCTACAGCGCGCTAGCGTATCTAGTCTTCTATATACAGACCCTTTCCAAAAAATTAGAATACCATGGAAAAATGTATTTATTTCCATAATTCCATTCAAAAAGTTAAACTTTCAAAGATTATAGATTCAGGGCCCACAATTTAATTGATTTCAAGTATTTATTTGTTTATTTTTACGTAATTTGGGGGGTATGGAGGGTATCAATGATGGTCTTCTGGCCAGTTGTCAAGTCTGCAGTCTTCCCCATATTGAACCAAACTGAGACAATTGAACCAAACTGAATTATGGAAATAAATAAACTTTTCCATGGTATTCAAATTTTTTGGAAAGGGTCTGTATATCTATGTGTACAACTACCCACCCTGGACAGAAAACCCCGCCCAGAGCCATTTGATTGACAGCTCAGTCCACCAATTAAAAGCAAAGGCTTTTGTCTTTGCTTTTACTTGGTGGACTGAGGAATGACAAAATGAAAAAGCAAATACAAAACGGAAAAGACAATGATAAAATGGAAAAATAAAAGGAAAAACAGCGAAAAGGGAAAAGCAAAGACAAAATTTTCCTTTTTATTTATTTCTCTTTATATTTCCACATTATTTATTTCTCTTTATATTTCCACATTATTTATTTATTTCTCTTTATATTTCCACATTTATTTATTTATTTCTCTTTATATTGCCACATTATTTATTTATTTCTCTTTATATTTCCACATTGATTTATTTATCTATTTCTCTTTATATTTCCACATTTATTTCTTTATTTATATTTTATTGTGGCACTCCTGTGACTCCATAACAAACTAGCATCTAACTGTGAAGACACCACTTGACTCAGCCTCACCGTCTGCTCTAGTACTCTACAGAAACTGAAATAACTCAATGACAGCAGCATGCCCATTGTACAGAATTATGTTGAACAACAAACTTAATGTTACCACCGTGCTAAGAGCGAAAAAAACAAAAAACAGACGCATATGTTGCCAAGAGTTAGCAGAGAAGGCCAATACCACTGTGACGTTTGGTTGCAAGTAATGAAGCTGCAGTCAGTAGCCACTTAGCTTAGCATAAAGCCAAGCTTCCACCTAGCTTAGCATTAAGCTAAAATCTCCTTCATGCACCTGTACAGCTCAGTATTTAACTTTACCAAAAGCTCATTTAGTTTTTTCCCTCGTTTTTAATTTTCTGAGCTATCTAGCCACAGATTTATCTAGCCACATATTTACCTCAGACATGCAAATGGAAGCAATACTTTTATCTCTCAGCAAGAAAGCAAATCAGTCAATCAGAAAACTGTCACGAAAGTGAAAAAAAATAGCTGAACAATACTATTAATCATCTTGGCTGAAGGTGACAAAATATAACACAATACATCTTAATACCAATAGATTTTGTGTCTAGTGAGATACTACAAGATATACACATATTTGACTGAAATGAACTCATCCTGTTAAAAAATATTAACCCTCCTATTAACTTCAAATTTACTAACATCTTTTTATCGTTGGGGTCAGTTTGAGTCCAGCAATTTGAACCTCCAGAAAATTATTAGAATTAAAATTGTTCCCAATGTCTATGTGTCAGGTACTTTATGTCTTTTTGTTGACTCCCTAAATAGCCCTTTCAATAAAACAACTCCCACCCACTGCCTTCATACATCCAGAATACCTATTACATAACTATATAGATCAGAATAAAATCTCACTGACTGACCTAAAATTGGAGAGAGATATATCGTTTTGGTGTTTCAGTGGCTTTAAATTATTTCAAAGTACATATTTTTGTTATCTATAACATTTGGTATGAAAAACAATTTCTGTTATCAAGAATAGCAACATATTTGGGGTCAATTTGACCTCAGGAAAAATGAACACAATTTCAAAAAAGTTTAGGGCCCTGAAGTTTTTTGAAGATTATAAAATTGCATGTTATAGTGACTCAGTATCATCCAAAACAGCCAAAACAAAATTGTGTACAATGTTGATATTTCTTATATGTTTTCTACTACTAAGGTCAAATTGACCCCAAAAAACACTGATGTGTAAAATATGTGTACAGGACATTTAAAACATATCATCATATTAATTTTATATTCACCCAGTTGTCCCCATTAAATTAGGAAAAGTCATTAAGTATGAAGAAAAAAAATTATGTCAATCATTTATTTAGAGATGTTAAACATTGAATGGGGTCAAATTAACCCAAAAGATAATAGGAGGGTTAAATAGTCTAACAGTAAATTCTATTTGAACCTGAACAGAGTATGTGTACATGTAACTTCCTGAAACATACGTGAACCACAAATAAATGATCTTGCCACTGGTGCTCACATTATGCATACAAATGTTAACATCACAGTAAAACTTCCTGCTATTCCACAGTTGTACACTACAAACAATTAACAGTTCAGATCTAATGCTCTTCAGACATGAGCTATCTGTTCCCATATAATCCATGAGCCTGGACTTAACCAAAGTGTTTGTGTAAGGGTGTAACATGCATTGTAGTCTGGCATTGATGGAACTAAGTGGAGTGGGTTAACCATTATGAACATCCAGGAAACGTATAGATGATAAATTTCTACTCATACGTCCACTCAGCAAAAGGACAGTGTTGTCCAAGACTCCCCATATCACACTCGAACAAAACCCGTGCCATTGTGCCTCCACAGTACATCTGTGCTATAGTACACCCTGCACATGACAATGACAAAGATCCTCTGTGAACGGGGACTCTGAGCAGTATACTCCCATGTAAAGAGGGCCCTATTTAGCTCAGCTACCAAGCAAATGAGATAGGTATCAGTCGCTGTCCTCTCTCCTCTTCACAAAGCCCTATTTATTCAGCATCAAGCTTTGTAGTTTGATATTTACAAGTCAAAAACATGGAAGTTGGGGGTAAGATATCAGCTCTCCTCCATTGCTTCCTGTATTAACCATTACCATGCTATTAAATGTATATCCTTTTAGAACTTCTTCATTGTCTTCTCCTTCAAAAACAGCAAGAAAGCAGGAGGAAAAAAATGCTACGTCTACATGAAATCACCACTCAAAGGTGAACCCAGAAAAAGAGGCACGCAGGTCATTCGAGACGGCTGACATAACGCCGCAGAGACAAGCTGGCATGACCTCTGCCACTGTTCAAGGCGGGGGGCAACAAATCTCTAAATGGAGGTATTCAGTGGTGCCATCATCAGTGCCTCCCGCCCAGGCACCTTCACGAACAAAGATCCCTGTTCAGCTAGCAGAGACGTCAGATGACAACATACTGCTGTCCCCTGTCCACTGGTGTCACTGACAACACAGACCTGTCCAGATTCAGGGTCGGCGTTTATCAGATCGCACAGCGTCCTCCTACGAGTGACAAATCAGACAGCAGGAAGAGTTCAGACTCAGTTTAGGATCAGACTAAGTGTGTCAACACCACATCACAGTTTACACTAACAGTTTGTTCGTTACATATTATATTATAGCATTAATATCATTTTAGATCTACTTGTCGGAACATAACTGCTAAATGCTTGCTTTGTTTTCCTTGGTTTCTGTACATTTATCAATGGCACTCAGTGTAAGTGTAAACTACTGGACTTCATTTCCTTGTATGCCAAAGCAAATTTGACCAGTTAAGCTGATGGTGAGAATTATTTTTAAGGTGCTGATATGATTGATGGTCACATTTATCTATTTTAGCACCAAGAGCAAATTCATCACACTTGATCTGCATCATTAGCGTCACAGTTGACTTTTCCTCCAGCGCCACCATGAGGTCGATATATTAGTTATTTAATGACTACTAGGGGGATTGTTGTGAAATGGTCCTCGGAGGATGAATTGTGGTGATTTTGATTTTCTGTCTTTAGCGCCATCATGAGGCCAAAATACAGTGTGTACTACTTTGTTTTACTCCAAAACATCCCATTCCCATCAACATCAGTGTATGTCAGTACTAATTAGTGTCAGTAAAGGTTTGCTTTCCAAGATGCTAGACCAACATTGTTAACATTAGTAACCATTGTAACTGAAAAAATGGTACAAGCAGTCATATTTTGCCTTGTGTTATCTCCGCTTTGTAGTCCATTGCTATTCAAATATATTATCCATGCATTTTAAATATACAATTTTATTAACTACAAATTTTACTGTCATTTTATTATTACAAAAATGTCTCCCATAGTAAAAATTGTGTTAGTAGCAGCACACGCAGACAGGTGCTACAGGCTCTCAGGTGATGTTAGTGAAATAAATTCTCACCAGCTCAATATGAAATAGGTTAAAATAAATTGACAAGGTTTAAAGACACACTTGAGTGTTGCAGCTCTGTCATGAAACGCTTGAGTTGCTTCGCCCATCAACAAACTGAGCTACTGAGTCAGGCACGGTTGAAAAGAAAATTCTCTCAGCTGCCTGTAGTTCATTATTAAAGACAGATGTATTTTAAGGTCTATGAGAGAGCTCTTATGTGACATTTAATGCAGTTATAGTTGACACCTATGCTTGCACAATTTTCCTGTGAGAGTTGCGAGACATGAATAGGAAAACCTGCATTTCTGAGGTAAGGATCTCATTTTTATGAACAGTCTGCCCTGGGAGATTGCTTTGTAAAGTCATAATGACAGTTAGGAGCTTATCTAATGATCGCTGCAGTGTGAGTATCATCAATTGCTTACAGGTAGGCCTTAGTAAGCAGAGCTCCCTGTTCAGGTGGCATCCAAATGTCACTGGCCACCTCAGGACTTGAGCTTCACTGGACTATGTATTATCACCAAGATTTGTGAGGATTCAGGGGATGAAACACATAATGACATGTAAAAGACTTCAAGTGATTCAATAGAGCTGAATTAAACTTCCCTATCCCTGTAACTCAACACTTTAATATGGTATCGATAATGGCAGCTGGCAGGTCTGCTGCATTACATAACAGTAAGAATGCACAAAAAAATAAATCCTTTTATGTAAGCTGCCATACAGGACACAAATAAACTCCTCAGTTGAGATTCTTCACACCAGATAGACAAAAAAAAGACAACCTTTGCCCTTAGACATTCTTATTCATAACGTGAAATATGAACCCCGCTCCCTTGTAGACAGCCCTCAGCAACTTCTCATACATGCGCCTGTCTAGTCTCTGAAAGTGAACAGTGAAGTCTGGAGTCTTGGAGAACAGAGGTCATTGTCTTCCCACAAAAAGGCAGCCTGATGAAGACTGCCCCCAGGTGGAAAACAGGGTTTGCCATCCATAAGTTATTTCAGTTTATGTAAGAGTGATGAAGCCTTTTCATGAACCAAAACAAGGTCCCTATTAGTAACAAGTAACCTGATCAGATCTCAGCTATTGGATTGGATCAGAAAAATAGGTTGTTTTTCAAACAAGAAAAAATGATTCTGTAACCAGTTTAGATCATGAATCCATTCGTGGCTTCGATCTGGATCAATCCCCAAATGTGTGCAAGTCAAAACTTTGTGATTCAAATAAAGCATTATTAGGGATTATTTTGATTCTAGCCGAGGGGTGGATTTAAGTAATAAAATGTAATAAGGCTGTAAAATTGGTCTAACAATGCAATGTGTGTGATATAGTAAATGTTAGAAATTTTACTTTTCACCTAATTGTTAGTTAATATAGATATCAGGCTCTCTGTTAAGCCTTTCAATTAAGGAAAAAAAAGGAAAAAATAGAATCCTCCAAACTATAAATACCAATATCAGCGGCAATATCCTAGAAAACCCAGACTTAAAATCTTCCTCCTAAAAGCAGTTTCAAAACATTAGTCCCTCCAAAAAACACACTGAAAGCTTTGAACATTCTGCCTTTTTATGATGTAGGACGCATTCGAAATAACAGTGATGTATTTGTCAAATCAGGACTCACGGTTGGTGAGACGGGAAAAAATAAGGGAATGTTTCATGTAATTTCAATTAGACTTATTCCTCTCTCTTTCCATTGGCTGTTCTGTTACTTACATGGCTAGTAGCCTATATTGCATTATATATTCCCAAACAGAGAACTGCTACTCCAGAATGCATCATCTTGAGCCAATCCAATGTCATTTTGAAGAATTGGCATAGTTACTAGGTTCTGGTTATACTTCAGTTTCTGGCTAAAATGAAAATCTTCCATCTATTCCAGAATTTATAAGTTTAAGAAATTTTATGGCAGGTTTTTAAAAATCTGTCCATTCCAATCCAAGGCCACTGACCTGAACACCATTACAAACTACTTTCAACATAAAAGTAGACTTCAACAAGTTGCATATCAGTAGACTTCATGGTGGGGATGTTGTAATGTTTCAAAAGCAATAAGAACTTATCAAAATGTCTTCTTTGTTTGAACTGTTCCCTGACAGTTCCATATCATACTTCAAGCCAGTGGGACTCTGCTGATTCTTATCAATGCCTCAGACTGATTAAGTATAATCAGGACAGACATTTAAAAATCACCACCTACAAGGTTTTATTTATTCACGTGAAAATCTTGATGGGAGAAAAATTAGTCAATGCACTACAAATATTTTATGTTACATAGATTAGAGGTCTTCCATCCTGAACTTAAAGATTGACTGTGTCCTACCGAACAAACAGACACAAACATATTTGCCATAATCCTAAACACCCAACTCGTTTGAGCATGGGCTCAAATCTATCAAAATATGCTTTGCACATTACAGTAAAACTTGGCATCTAAAGCAAACTAAATGACAAAGTAAAAACAAAAACATGGATACAGGTGTATTTTTTTTTTTTACAAAAGGTAAAATGAATCATACAAACTGTTTTAAATTTACACAATGTATCTGACAAGACGAGCATATTTTCACAGCAAACTTGTTTGCCAGACCCATTCCATTTTTCTCCTTCAGAAAAGCAAGTAAGCTGTCAAGGGCAAGAGGTGCAGGTTTGCATTCGGGACATTCATTACTCACACGTAGCACTTAAGCTGAAAAGGTCAAAGTACCATTCTGGCACAGAAGGATGTGGAAGGTTTGAGGGGTCTAAATAAAGGGCTAAAATGCCCATTAACAGTTAAATATATACCAATGACGCTTTCTGGAATGTCCAAAAGCTCTGAAAATTGATGAAACCAGAGTCCATTCAAAAAAATAAAATAGACTAAGGCTTTAGTCATCAAACTTAATTTTCTTCCCCTGGGGTTTGGCTCCAAATCCTCCACCTCTTCCACCTTAAATGGAAAAAAAAGCAGCTTAGTTTACTGGTTAGCATTATCACATTTATTTTACCAACCCTCACTTTGTCCAGGTATTGCCAAGTTCTCATTAGTCCAAAATCTTATTTCTTACTGCTCAAACACACCATGCAGTTAAACTCCTGTTTCTAGCATTAATTAACCCCCTAAACTCACCTGTTTATAAAAATTTGATATTCAGAGGTTTTGCCATGAATATAATTACTTAAGCTTTCAACTGCTTCAGTGTAATTCTACATATTTGCATACTTTAGTATGCACAGATCTACAATTATGCAAATTGGTCTTCAATTCCATTTCCACTGCCTGCAGCTTCAACATGCCTACTTGCCTTCAACTGAAGCACTAACAATACTCTTTACTACACAACAGCATGTTGTAACATTTTAGTAATTCAACCATAAATATGTGCAATCAAAACAGATTCTGAAGAAAAATACTGGTTAGTCATGGCACTGACTTGCTTATTTCATTCATGGCATGTTCTAAACATTTTATTACACCATTACAGCACGGTTAAAACTTTTTTCTAACTAGATAAATCCTTACCTCCAAAACCACCACGTCCACCTCCGCGTCCACCTCCACGAGGACCGCCCCTTCCGCCTCCTCTTCCGCCGAAGCCACCACGGCCTCCGAAACCGCCCCGGCCTCCTCTGCCACCACCACGGCCACCAAAGCCGCCTCCAAAGCCGCCACCACGACCTCCACGGAAGCCGCCTTCACCCTTGGGCTTGGCATAGTCCAGGGTCACTTTGCTGCCATCGATCTCGCCATCCTCCATTGCCTCCTTCGCTGCCTTGCAGTCATCCTCATTGTCAAAGTCCACAAAGCCAAAGCTGCAGAGCAACACGGGTTAATTATACCTCACTTAAAGAATCATGGAAACAATTGATTTTTAACACCTAAACATCTGAATTTCCCCCATCAGTACTAGGTCCTGCAGCCAAAATTGTCAAACTATCATCGTAAAACCTTTGATATGTAAACTGAGTCAGTATCAATATATTTCTACAAAATTTAAGCTCATTCCATATTATTGTGTTTCACATCAGACATGGGCAACTCCCACTAAGGTAGCTGCCTGTTTAACTGCGAGTTTGCTCTACTTCTCATGCGAATCCATACACTGTCACTGTTAGACAGAGCGGTGCTCACGAGAAGACTTAACAAGAGGAGTATTTGCACCTCTCGAAACTTACCCTTTTGAGGACCCTGTGTCTCTGTCTGTAACTATCCTGGCTGCTACAGCACCCTCAAAGGAATCCTTAAGGGTCTGATCTGTAGTGTCCTCAGACAGACCCTTGACAAAGAGGGTTTTTGTTGGACCTGGTATGAAAAGAAAAACCATCAATAAAATGTAATATCTTATCTAATGATCATTATAAGTAGAAATGCTTCAGCACGCTGAAGCCTCATGCTTAGACCAGATCAGGACTTGACTATCTTTGAATCGTCACAGAGTGTCAGGAAGTCAAATTTTCATCACATCTGGTTAAGTGAATTTCAGATAACACAACTAATCGGTTTCACATCAACCTCGTTTACAGACATACCCGAGTTTCCCCTGCCCCCATCTCTTCCACCGCTGTTCTGGCTGTACTCCAGTCGGATTGACCGGCCTTCAATTTCTGTGTTATTGAGGTTTTCCAGAGCTTCCTTAGCATCATCGTTGCTCTCAAACTCTATAAAAGCAAAACTAAGGACAGAAGCATAACATTGTCAACATACTTATTCACAGAAGCACAAACAATTACAAAAACAAATCAACTATACTTTATTATTTAAACGTTTAACTTCAACTATTATTTACCAAACAAGGTATTCTACTTGTTGCACAGCAGACATAAACAACACCCACATGAAGGTAGGGCAGGCCTGTTCTAACTGCGCAATGGCTCTGCTTCTCGTGCGAATCCATGCAAAACCATGGGTAAGATTAAGAGGAGCTCATGAGAAGGGGCACAATTTTGACATGTTACTTCTGACTTAGGGATGAAAAAGGCAAAACTATAGAAGAATGTTACGTTCTCTTTGGACTTAAAGGTGACATTTTATTAGTCAATACAGGTACCACGCAATTACTCACCCTTTGGGCCTGCCATCTTTCTGTGGAATTCTTATAGAGACTGCCTTCTCAAATGTAGACTGTAACACTTCCTCAGTAGCACTGAATGCAAGATTATTCACTACCAGCGTTTTATTGACTGCTCCTGACGCTGCAAGAAGAAAAACAGAAAGGAAATAAGTTAGACAAATAAATTTAAGGGGCTCTTTCCTTGGCTATCTTGTTGTTCACAAAGAGGCATATTTCAACATGACGTGAATACCAGTCACTACTAGGATAATACTTAAAAAAAAAACAAAAAACTATGCTATATAAAAAATTACTGACCTTTAAAAGAAAGAAGTGACTAAAATGTTTCAGTGAGTGATGGAGTCACTCATCAAGCTGCACTGTTATAAAGCTAAGTGTCACTGCTCAGCAAACATAATTGTGTAAACAGAAATGCAATAAGCAGTGTGACTAACTGCACATGTTAAACAGTTAAACTACCAATACCAGACTCACGGCTATACAATATTGTCTTAGATGTTTACCTGCCACTTTGGCTCCTTTCTGGCTCTTTTCTCCAACAAAGTCAATCATTATGGACCTCCCCTGTACATCAGCTCCCTGGGCCTCCTCCAACATCTTCTCTGCTTCAGCCTCAGTTTTGAATTCGATGTAGGCAATGCTGCAAAAAAGAGAAAAGATTTCATGTCTACAACCAGACTTGAATATTGCTAAATCCTTGCCAGATTTGCCTGTTTGGTAGCTATACTGCATTCCACTAAATAGGTAGAGCCATAGCATAATTGTGATTAAAAAGTGCTGAGCAACTCTAGCCTGTCGGTTAGCGGGCTTACCCTCTGTTTGAACCATTCTGGCCCTGAGGTAGCCTGACGTCAACAGCATCCTCAAAGACTTCTTTCAGGTCATCAGCCGTTGCAGAGAAGGGAAGGTTCTTTACAAACAGTGTCCGTGCATCCCTCTCTGTGGAACATAAGGCAAAGTCAGCATGGGTATTGGGAACAACTTCTTTTCCATCTCTTGAAAAACATCTTTATTGTTTTGTATTGTACCTTTCCTGCCATCCTGTGAGCCTTCTTTGCTTCGGGCTCTGTCCAGTTTGACCTCCTGACCCATAACCTTCTTGCCGTTGAGCTCCAGTGCCTTCTGCAGGTCCTCTTCAGATCCAAAGTCCACATAACCAAACTTTCTATTGGGTAAGTCACAAAAGACCTATTAGGATTCTTGCTTCAATTTCCATAAATCGGAGCTTTAAAAACAATGTCCTAGGTTGCATCTTCAGATCATTTAAAGTTTTTTTTTTTTTAATTATGTTCCCAAAACCAAAACAACTGAAGTATTGAGTTAACAATTGAATACAACAATTGACTCTTAGTGACTTCATTATTTTTCCATTAACTATACCTGGATCCAATTTCTTGGATAAATTCAGAGGCAACACTGTATTGCTATCACCACAAACGCAATTAAAAAGATCAGAAATTTCAGGTAATGCATCTACTGTAACCACAACAAAGTACTGGTAATAGAATAATCCTTGAATCAAAGGAAGGCCAGCTTGTGATGCACTCATTTTACACACATACCCATGCATTACTAACAAACACTGATCACCAGTATATACAGTCAAAGATATGAATGTGATTTAAAAAAAACAACTAACAAAACATTGAGTACTTACTTTGATCCTCCTAACCGGACATCGACGACCTCAAGGTCATTCTTGGTGAAGAACTTTCTCAGTGATGCTTTGATCTCATCAAAGTCTTTGTTGGAGTTCAAATTTCCAACAAAGAGACAGAATCCTGGCAAAGGGGAACACATTTCAACTCAGTTTTATTATGTCTGAAGAACTGCATTAATCATACACAATTATGCCAGACAAATTCAGAATAATAAAGGTGACATCACACATCAGTATTAAGTCCCCTGTTGATCATCATAAAATGTTGAAACTGGATTAATGGGCCAATGCATTTATTCTTACCTTCTCCTTCTGACTTTGCTTTCTTGGCTGGAGGTGTGTCTTTCTTGGTCTCTGCCTTCCTCTTTCCAGGTGTCACTGGGGCATCTGTTCAGAAAGTTTTCTAGTATTAAAGTCAGTCAGCAAATGCAGAAGAAAATTTGGAAGAGAGTGATGATAGACTGAGGTACACAGAAAGCTAACCCTGAGAAAGTGCAATAACATTCAATGAAGTGTTGAAAATAGGCGCAAGGATTTAAAATTTGGAATGTTCACATATTTAGCATTTGTCATTTTACACTCCGGCTTTTTCACCTCGTCCACTACCAAAGTTTTAGTTGTCCAAATATTAACTTCTCCACTTAATAAATTAAAGGGTTTTAAACCGTAAACACAACATTTTTACATCAGTAAAACTCACCATCTTCTTCGTCGTCATCCTCATCGTCGTCGTCGTCATCATCATCATCATCATCCTCCTCCTCCGACTCTTCCTTGGCCTTAACCATGCCTGCTTTCTTTGCCTTGGCGACTGCTGGGGCAGGAGTGGTGTCCATCTCCTCTTCAGAGTCTGAAAAGCCAAAACACAAGTCTGATTACTACTGAGACCAAATTCCATTATGAGACCACTTTCAGTTAACCTGTGTCAGATACATAAAAAGGTGACATCATACATGATCAGTATTAAGTCCCTTGTTGATCATCACGCTGCTGTAACTAAAGTTTCAAAGCCACTAACTTCAGTGACTTTCTATCACCAATAAAAACTGAAGGCTTTGTCTCACCATCTTCTTCATCATCGTCGTCATCCTCATCAGACGATTCTTCTTTAGCAGGCTTGACTTTTGCTGCAGACTTTGCAGCTGGTTTAGCTGGAGCAGCTTTCTTGGGGGGTGGGGCCTCCTCTTCTGAATCATCATCATCATCGTCGTCTTCATCAGAAGACTCCTTTGCAGGTTGGGCCTTGGCGGCAGGTTTAGCTGCTGGCTTGGCTGCTTTCTTGGGTGGTGGGGCCTCTTCTTCTGACTCATCTAAACAGAAAACACATGAAAATCATCAATTTTAATTGTGGTAGCTCAAGACTAAACCTCTGGACTCCACCAAAAGCTACAAAACAAGAATGTAACAGCGATTGAGGATAGAACCGGCAGACGATAGAAGACACACCGGTACCGAAGACATAGCGCTGCATTTGTTTTTCCTCCGTACATAACACACATGAGTACTAAACAACTACATGTATGCCAAGAAATGGAGGGTGTGTGGACATATTCACATTCTGTCATTAACTCTTGTGACTTGCCATAGTTAAAAGAAAATGCTAGGTTCACAAATAAATCAAGTTTTAACAAGATCTGTTTTGGTTGTCTACCCTGCATAACAGAACTTACCATCATCTTCATCATCGTCGTCATCATCAGATTCCTCTGCCTTTGCGGGGGCTGCCTTAGCTGCTGCGGGTTTAGCTGGTGTTGCCTTTGCAGGCGTCTTCTTTGGTGGGGGAGCCTCCTCTTCAGAAGACTCCTCTGCAGATGATTGACAAGTCATGAAACCCTTTTACACAATTCTAGGTTCAATTTGAGTGCAATGATGTTGAATCAATAAGAATTTCTTTGTTACAATGTGCCTTGTCCCACTTAACTTTCTGTTTTCTAAAATAAAAATCACTATATCTCACTGTGTGGGATGAATTGCTCCCTGGGGACAAATAAAGTTTTCTGAATCTGAATTTAGACTACTACATCTCTTCCATGCAATATGTGAAGACATCAATGCAACAAAAGTCTGCACGACTTACAGCAGATATTATGTCTCTACACTTGCTGCACATCCATTGTATCTGACCAATGCCGAATGCATTCAAAGTTTTCTGGATTTAACATTTTATTATGTCTATGTCTACTCATGTGCACTTAAAAAGAGAACATATGCAAATAAATTTAGGTTGATATGACCAAACTCAGCGGTAGTACAAATCCTACTGGTTCAAAATATGAAACACGTGACACTCAAATTACATAAAAACAAACGATTCATGCATATTTTTTGTTTATTTACCAGAATCATCTTCGTCGTCATCATCATCTTCGCTTTCTGCTTTTTTGGCAGCAGTACCATTTTTAACAACTGGGGTTGCTTTAGCTGGTGTGGCTTTCTTCACCACTTTAGGGGGAGGGGCCTGCAATGTAAATGAATTAGGACCCATTTGAGTCTACTTTGTAAACTACTTTAAACATTCACAAATGCACACAAAAATGCAAAAATATGACAAATTGGAAAGGACTGTACCTCCTCTTCCTCATCACTGCTGTCCTCTTCACTAGATTCCTCCTCCACTTCTTTAGGGGGTGGAGGTGCCTTTTTCTTCTGACTTGCTTGATTATTTGCTGCCTGCAAAATAATTTCAGGAAAAAAATATTAAAGCCACCTTACTGCCTCCAATAATCAAAACCTCAGGCTAGCTGAGTAGGAAGTATGTGCAATCAAGGTACTCGAGGCATATATGCACGTTACCATGTTTGCCGACACATCATGCGATTCTTTAGAGTTAAAGACACAAAAGCCTCCACCTCTATCGACATTAGTGATTTAATCAATCTACAAAATAACTGAGTCGGTGTACCAGGAAGCTCTTTAGTGATAGCTGCCTGTGTATGCTAATGTGTTTTCTCGGTTTTGGTTGCTCACCTCGTGTGTCACTCCGAGCAGGCGCACAACCCACGTGGAGCTTAAGGGGTCGGCCAGCTAGCATGTTGGCTAATTTTACCGTTTGCGGTTAAATTTTTAACTATGCCGAGTAGCTACCGCAAAGTAAATCTTTAAATTGAGATTTACAATGTTATGGTTGATTGCGGTAAATACAACACAGCGTTAATGCGCTTACAAATGAAAAGAAAGATGCGTCAACTCTAAATTTGGGGTCGTGCTAATGCTAACGGGAAACAAATCAAGCTAACACGATGCGCAGACATCTGGTTGGACTATTATCTAATAAATGTCCGTATTACTGGGAAGGCTTCATGGGATATTTCAAGTCTCGTCTTCTTTGTATTGCTAAACTTCATGCTTAAAGTCGAGATCGCGCATGAATGCCATCTTAAGTTTTAATTTAGCGTTAGAGGAGCAGGCCTGGGAGCCAAGCGCAAAAACATGGCTGCTCTCCGGCCGAGAAGAAACGATTAGTGCGGAGCGATTTAAGCACGCTTCTCGACCGAGCGAACTCTTAAAGAAACGTCATAATTTTAAGAAAACTATGCACTTTTTGTCGCACAGGAACAGACATTTTCCATTCCTGTTGGCTTCTCCATTTTCTCGCACACGCAGCCGCTTTTGCGTGGAGGCCTCATGCGTAAACACAGCTTTATTTCTACCACAGGCGCGTGCACACACGCGATTAAACAATAAAAAAAAACAGACATTGTGGCTTACCTTTGCTAACTTCACCATGGTGCTGCTGTGGTGTGTTTCAGTGAAACACGGGGACCTGGACGTTTGAAGACAAGTAACAAAACAGCTACTGCATGCACGTGGCTGTGCCTACTCGGTGGGACATTGGACAGAAAGACAGATTAGACGAAGACGCGCTCCTTACTCCCCTGCTCTGCGCGCACACGCGGACCCGCCCACATGACACTGTCAGCCAATCATAAGTTAGCATTTTCACATCGTGCCTGCGCATCGCCTACATACAGGAGGCGTGGAATTTATTACCGCACGAAACAAACTACAAGTTGTCTACATATATAAATAAATTAATAAAATAATCAATATAGGCATTTTTTGGGTCCTCTTTCAATTCAGTGCTTGAAAAATCTGAATTTACCAAGAAGCTTTTATTTCCACGTGGATATTTAACTTTACATGTTAAAAGAAGTAGGAATTATCGACAATTTCACACACGCGCACGCACGCACACACAGATACACACAAAATGCTGCATGTATTATGCGGTAGCAGTACAAAGCCCCTGTCGACACCATGCAGCTGTTTATGTGAACCACGTGGGTTTGGCCAGTTGCCTTAAATCATCAACCACATGTGCTGCATCAGTCGGAATACTGAGCTCCCTGTAAGCTGTAAATTCACGGTTAAAAAACACAACAGAGCAGTTATAAGACGATACTTTTCATTCACTTTACAAATTGAAAGTACAGCTTCACTTAAGTGCTCAAATTTCATGTCACTTTATACACCGGAAGAGAAAAATCCAACTTTCCAAATCTGCTACGGTGTTAAATTACAGTATTGATATATATATATATATATATATATATATATATATATATATATATATATATATATATATATATATATATATATATATATATATATATATATATATCAGAAAATGCTCCATTGCATTGTTGCGGGTTGACTCACTTAACAGTTAAGAATAACTAAAGGTTCCCTCCTTCGACAACAATAATTCTGCATTAATGTCGTCTAAATCATATAAAACCACTTTCATCTTATTTAAAGTGGCATTTCATCCATCAGTCAGCCAGTTATTTCCCAGGGGACATGAAGAGCACATTTGAGTAGTTAACCCTCAACACCACACAGAGGCAGCATTGCATTTTCCATCCCTCACTCACAGTGAAGTCTCAGTGAAATAAGGCTGCCCACACAGTGATGGGTAAGATGAAATGTGAATGTCTGACTTTTTTTCCCATCAGATTCTATATCTTTATTCACGCTTATTATTAACACTGATGAGGTTTCTTTTGAACTCCGGTGTCTTTCTGCGTTGAAAAACTTGCTCCCTCTTTACCACTTTTCATCCTCTTAAACTCCACAGTGAAAAAACACTCCTCATCTTTTCTTCTTGCTGTGATTTTCCTGCTCTGTGATCACTAATGTTTCTCTGATTGCTACAAACAACCCACTGCTGGTGAGTTTCAAACAGCAGTTAACGTAGTACTATGCAGAGACAGTACATCCAGGCCTCTCAGGATAAACAAAGCATTTCTCTTCTTTACATTGCTGTCTTGTCGGGCTGAATTAAATATTGTGACTCCAACAAATAGATTCAGTCACAGCAATAAAACAACTGACACATGGAGTAAATAACACTAATTATCTCATTGCAATGCAACCTGAATGCTATTTTGACCTCCTAAACATTGATACAGAGGAAGCTTCAGTTCAGAGAGGATTTTCTTCATCGCAGGGAAATGCATTATTCCTGCAACCATGCAAAGTGTCTCATAATATGACTGGAAGTCAGCTGTGAAAATAAGCGGAGGTAAATCCCTGGTAATGTTTCCTAATGTGCAGTAGTATTTGCAAGTGTCTGTGTCGTTGCTGTGAGTGACTAAATGAAAAGAAACACATATCACTATCACAAACAAGCCAGTAACTGTTTACCACTGTCTTCTGGGCCTTTTCGTTCTCTTTTATACATTCATATTGGGACACATGTTTCAAGGAGGAAATGGAAATATGACAGGATTTTGTCAAAACCGTTAGCAAATGTTGTGATGTTAAGAGCTGTCGTATTCAGTTTCTGTTTTATTACTTTGGAATATGTGAGCCACGGGGAGAAAATAACCCTGTAAAATATTCCCCAGTTTCTGTTATGCAATCTTTCATAGTCAGATTTTTATCATGCCTATGAGACTACTCACTACTTCTCACTATCTATCACTTTATTTTTGTTTATTGGTCCTTGATGAAAACCTTTAATGAATGACAGCTTTGCTACAAACATTACCTTAACAAAACCCACAACACATTATGAAATTTAACATGTTGGTGCTGATTGAGGTGCTATTGAAAAGCATATGTCCCTCCCTGTTGCTTTGCTTCATCTTGTGAGAAGCTTGTCAGTGTGAGAAGAGGTGTTATCTTAATTCGCCACATTGTTTCCTTTCCTCTGTCAGGTTTTTGTGCCAATTTTTCCTCTGCAATTTGGACACCAGCTACACGAGTAGTATGTGTGTGGCTTTTGTGTTGCTGACTTTGAATCTCCCATATTTAGTAGAATGGGTTTTGTGGATGTCATTATGTTTATGTTGGCATAAGGGAGAGAATTTATTGGTTAAAAAAAATCAACATTGAATCATTTGAATTTAACACAAAATGATGGGGTTCCTTGTGTTTTTGCAACAGGTGTCTCCCTTTCTTGTTTTTCTTGTTTCCCTCAGCTCTTTACTGCCCTCTAGTGTGGGAGTATATTCATGCAAGTCACTAATGTTTGGCCCCTTGATTGAGCACTTTTTTGAATTCTGTAAAAATCACATTTTAGTAAAAGTGTTATTTTTTAAAAAACGACAGTACATTGGTTTTTTTTCCACAGTATTGTGCAGGACTTTTGATCCTGACTTTAATTAAATTTTTCAGTCTGTGGGTGACCTACTGTAATGAAGAGTAACATCTACAATAAATTAAAACTGTCACATTCAGTACCCACATTTTATCCCATTCTGAGTTAGAATAAATAGAACCCGTAGATATTCCTCTAGTACTTTTGTGAGAGTCAACCCCCTCAGTGGGATTATACAATGAGTCTCTGGGACAACATGTCTCTGAAATATCAGCAAACTAATTTATCTTCATGTTTTCCTCATGAACACACTTTTATAGACTTGCATTTAGACATTTTTATGTTATATTCTGAAAATATCTCATACACTGTATATAGGTCTTTTGTGTATTCTTGTTTTTTTTCTTTTTTCATCAAGAAAGAGATTATTACAGTCGTCATACAACTTGAAGCGATGGAAGTAACAGCTTGACTTGGATCCAAGTTCCAAGCGCTACTGCAACAAAACTTACTGCTTCATCTTTTATGTCCTCTAAATCTATCAACATCATATTTATTCTTCATCTTTTACTGGATAGCACTACTATAAAAAAAACAATCTGCCAAAACGTGATTTAAAAAATCCCTGCTTTTGAGACATTGGCCCAGTGACAACTTTACAATTAGTGATTACCACGATTGATGATTTAGGAATTTTACCTTATTACTACATCACTCCAGGGCAATGTAAAATGGTCATGGTACAATGTCACATTTCTACTTTCCTTGTAATGTTTGTCTCTCTAATTTATGTTCAAATGGCCTAAGTCTGCATGGCACTGAATGTTGATTACAGAACCTTGGACTTGCTTTGGACCAGCTTTAAAAGGCGTACCTAATGAGGCTATGATGACGCCATTCATACATCTCCAACTCTCTGAGGAGAGCACTGAATGAAAAGTAGATGAACCGTGAATCCAACTTATCCTAATCCAGAATATTTGAGTCGGAGCGAGACCTATAAACATGCTCCTGTTGGATATTTTATTGTTACACGTGCCCCTATTGATTTACAATGCTTTGTTACACTATTTCCAAATGTGAACAGTATAAAAAACTAGAAGCAGCAAAGTCTGTCCTAACTCCAGACGAGTCAATTTGTCCAGGATACCAGATTTTTACCCAGAAGCTAGGGAGAGAATATTCATTAACTGGAATTTACTGATTTCAGTGAAACACAAATACCCAGAGAGAACACGTGTAAGTGCACATGGAATGTTCTTTTTTTTTAATCATTTTTGAAAACATTTACAACTATTTAAGACAAAAGAAAAGGTAACAAACAGAATTGACCTGCAGTTTGCATCCATTTTCAAAATGTTACATAAATAAAACTCATATTTATAAATATCTCTTTTTATAAACATATAAATAGTTTTTTTTTTAACATAAATACATTTATGCAGGGGAAGATGAATGTACAGCAGCAGCAGCAGCAATATACAGCTTTGCGGTTTGTAATTTTTACACCATTGTCCACCATGTTGTAGTATACATCTGTGTTTGTTGACCATTTTGTATGGTATACATATATGTATATATACCTCCATGTTTATCATATATATACTGCATATATATATATATATATATATATAGAGAGAGAGAGAGAGATTTCTATGAGGATTTTGTAGCATTGTCATCTCAGTCTTTGTTTATGCTGGTTGTGGTGACTTTCGTACCGAAAATCTGTCACTTTATGAGTTTCTCTTTTTTTTCCCCCTCAGGTGAGAACAAACTCAACTTTTGTTGTCCAAACCCATCGTCCAGAGAGCTGGAGAAAGAGAAGAAACAGGAGAGGAAAGGTTAGACTGAGTTTTCAGAGACAGTTTAATAAACTCAAGTTAATTGATTCTGTGGTTTTTATCCAGTGTGTACTCATCAGCCTCCCGTCGTTCTTGGAACATCTAAATCTACCCTGAGTAAAGTTTTTAGACCGATTCCTCACCTCTAAGCACATATCAGCTTTTAAGGGTGTCTACTGATGAAAAACACACTTCCTCATGTTAGTCACAAAATCACACTCCTTCATCAGGACTTCACAGTTTTCCACAACCACAAAACAGGCCTCAAGCCTCTGGACTAATTGTGTGTCACCTAACTTCCTCATGACTTCATTCACCAACACAGCTCCTTTGTTGTTTTTGTTCTCCAAACACTCGGGTAAAGTAAATGGGCTTCCCAGAAAGATCTCCTCCACCACAGGGTGCTGTATTTTCATGTGTGTGTACAAATGTGTGTGTCTGCATCCCCACTTCCTTCCCCCATCTCCCTATGTTCTTTTTTCCCTAAACATTCTTGTTTTCTACATGAAGCAGATGGGATCATTCATAATGATGCGCATAAATACAAGAGTGGACTTCCTAAATACTCACTGGATTGGTTCCCATACATGATTTTACATCAGTCTACATGGGTTTTCCTGCTGTCTGAAAGGGAGCCTGACCTCAGAGGGAACACTACCACACTGCGGGCTGAAGCTGAATGATATCACTAGTCTGAGATATTGTGTGTTTCCCCTCCTACGTTTAACATCATCTCAAATAACCGTTTTCCTCATGATGCAGTCAGTCAGACAGCTAAAGTCTATGATACATCTGATTTCTTACATCAAGCTGACCGCTCATTCAGACATGAATTTATCACCTGGCAGATTACAACCCTATATGATCACTGCTTTCCAGCTTCTATAAAACTGCTACTTACACTTGTTTTTTAATCAACACAGGCCTAACTGTGGATGCAAGGTAATGCATCAAGAACAACCTTAAAAATCTTTTCATTTTCTTTTTCTTTCTTCCGTCTTTTCCATCTTTCTTTCTTTCCTCATATTTTCCATCCACCCATCCTTTTGCACAATCCCTCCATAAACTACACCAATCTCTTGCTCTTTATCTCCTTCCTCTCTCATTCTTTTATTTCTTTCCTCCTCCTGACCTCTGCGTATATATCACTATGTGAGCTTAAAGAGAATCCATCTAAGTTTGAGGCGGGACCGTGACATGAGAGCCACTCACCATCGCAGCGCTGCTCCGACCCTTAGCAGCCCATCCCACTGATGGTTCCTATCCTGTCCATCTTGTGTCCGAAGCAGCCACTCCGCGACGTTGACCCCCCTTTCTTGTTTCCTGATTTGTGTCTCCTCGTTGCGGGTTGGTCGTTAAGGAGACGAGCCCACATCCCTCTGGCCCGGGTGTCCATCCTTAAATCTCGCAGTAACCGTATCCGAGAGCGCACAGCGTCTATCCGCCTCTCCCTCTCCTCCGACTCCAGAAACTCCGCCAGCTCCTCGCCCAGCAAACTTCTAAGAGACTGGAAGAGTGAGAAAATAAATAAACGATGTCTTCCCTCAGGCAAAAGGGGAAAAAAAGCCCACGTTGTGCAAAGAGATGGGATTTTGATAAAGCTGAGACATAGTCTCGGTGCCTGTTTGAGCAGAGCAGACATTTGCATACCGTTTGAGGTAAACCTCAACTTGGTGCATATTAAAGCACTTTCAAACATTATAAGCGCTCGCCAAGGTGGAACATGTTTTTCTGACAATTTATAGGCACTACTGAGCCGGATATTGGCTCTGTCTGACCAAAAACCAACTTTGGAATGGATCCACAAGATGTTGCAGTCAACACCTCAAAGGAATCTACTGATATTGTAAATGTACCTTGTGGATTCGGTACTTTTATATATTTACTATGCGGCAATCCAGCTCAGATAAGAATGACAGGTGCCTGCTGCTTGCTCCTTTCAGGCATCAACTTTCTGCTTTTCTAAATTGTGACCATCTAAGCAAACGACTACATCACTTATTTCAAATATTTATCACTGAAGGGTTCGTGTTTTTCAGTCGTTTCTGTGCCACGTTGCGTAATTACGCACAAGCAGTTTAGTTAGTTGTAATTTTGTTTTGGCAAAAAACTAGAAAAATGTTGATGATAATGTAAAATGATTTGGAACAGAGTTTAAAAACCTTCCCCGTGCATTATTTCATTCCAATTCTTCTTTCCATTTAAAAAAAAAAAAATTTTGGAGAGCCTAAATGATGTAAATATGCGCTTAAAAGCTAAAACTGACGAATGATGGTGCGAAGCAAAATTGGGGTTAAACATCAGTGAATTAAAAAAAAACATTGTCTTTTTATAAACCAAGTGAAAGTGGGGCGAAAAGCATGGAAGTTTTAGACTGCGAGTGTGGAAAAACTGTCTTTACCGAATTACTAAACATAACTGAAATTATGAAACATGATGCGTACAACAGTCCAACAGTCCTGGACGCCTGGACCACAGAACAGCTGTTCAGTCCTGAAGCAGCATTCAGTTTCCAACAGCCAACAGTGCGAAGCAACTAAAAACTGTTCTCAGTAACAGGGTCAGTGAGTGACTTCTTACCTTCTGCTGCGCCTGAGTTAAAGGTTTCGCGCTCATCCTCTGTGAAAGCAGGGTGACCATAAGTCCACACGCTACCAAGTATGACAAGTTCATTTTGACAGGTCTTGTCTTCTTTCAGGGACTCCTATGCGCTGAAAGTTCAGAAAGAAGGACAGTAGCTGCAGCCAATCAGCTGTTAAACATAAGAGGCTTGAGTCCGTCCTTTACTCCAAAGCTCCTCAAGTGCTCCTCTAACTCTGTGTATTAGTCCTCACCGCTTTATAGCCAACCCATGGTGATGTCATGACAACCTGCGTAATGGTCCTCCTTCCTCGCCAATTCCCTGTTTTCTCTACCTGCCTCTGAGCACGTCATGCCAGGGATTAATTAAATGATACAAGCTCCGGTCATCGAGGGCTTTGGAGGAAATGATATAGGCTATAAGCGATCAAAAACGCTCAGTGTTTTAACTTTTAGACCTCTGGCTCAGACGCGGCAGCTGAAACCAAAGGTGGTTTCAAAGGCTGTGCGTTAAGAGCTGAAGAGCGACTTTGGCAGAGAAATGACTTCTGAGATGCCAACCGCCTGTCCTGCAAAACATCTTAGCAAGTCACAGAATATGCTACGCGTGAATGACATATTTTCCTTGTAGATGAAGTGAAAACTCGAACGAATTAACGAATTTGAGTCATTTTTAAAGAGACGTTCCAGGGATCCACTGCGATCACATGTACTTTTTGTCATCCAAATGCTTTTTTGGAAAGCATCTTGAACAAGTGGAATTCTACTTGAAATAATCCGATATGTCTTTACATCATTGTAGTGCCACCCTTCATTTATTTTAAAGAAATGTCAGGCAGATTTTTTTTTCAGCGGGGTAATGCAAAGAAACAGGGATGGATTTACACATCTGTGCGCAAAGAAGTTACTTGACATGAAGCAGAGCAGTGACATCAGCCACATGGTTACATACAAGTGAAATTTAGCTAATGCTTCATACGACAGGAATGATTTATATGGGATCATAATAAATCATTATTGATCCATTAGAACGACAGTGTGCGCAAAACGTCCATAATTCATTAGGTCAAACGTGATCTTTGTGGATCTGTGGATTCCTCACTGTTGACCAAAACCTGTGGCATCACCAGAGGAACCACAGAGCAACACAGAGCTACTGCAGCCTACATTTGATGAGTGTTTTGACTGGATGTGTGTTAGTGTTTGTGTGTATGTATGTGCCATAATTCAGACAGCCACCTGCCCATATTTAAAAAAAAAAAAAAAAAAAGGCAGGCTGAATGAGTCTTCTTTGCTTTCTGAATTGTATTTGCATATAGCTCCATACAGACACACAAATAATCAAAAATCCTTATGAATAAGGATGCAACGCTACTACTACAGTGCCAATTCAGAATGTGTGCTGCAGTGTTTTCCCTAAAACAAAGCTGACTGAGATCATTTCAAACAGTCTTAAATGACATTTGGTTTAAAAAAAAAAAATGACCTGGATGATTTTGCTGTTGCGAAAACATTTTTTAAAACACCTTCAGTCACATTATGCAGCACCATTGAGGGTTCTGCAGTGCATTCCCATCCTTCATGTAAAGCATTATAAGGAAACTTTTGAGGAAAATTACTATTAGCACCAGAAGTCCAGAAAAAAAGAACCTGTACATAGAGTGTAAATGGTTCAGGTGCAACTTAAGGACTCATTTTCTGATACACTGCTGAGACTGACACTGACGCTGGTGACACTCACACGTTCGACGGCAACATGCATATTACACCTAGTGTGTCAGACATAATTCATCAAAATAGTCCCTTCATTTAATTTGGCATGCAAAGTGGTCAGACCCTCACCCAGAGCAGGGGAATAAGTTGCTAAGATAAGTTGGAATCAATGCATGAGTTAGCTGGTATCAAGAGCTGCCACATTGTTGATTAAACTTGACCCTGTCACCCTGCTAAGATATTGGTTCACTTAAAAAAAAAAAAAAAACTGCATGCAATTCGAGATGAAATAAAAGAAGATCTTTTTGCAGTGTTCTGGAGCAGTCTGGGCCCTGCAGAGTTGAGCTGCGTACTCAGGCAGCAACATCTGTTTTGGGACACACAGTGGCAGTATTTGCTGTGCCGAAAAGTGAAATAACCTGCATAGTCACATGTTTACTGGATCATAAGTAATTATTCAGTAGATCATGAGATCCCGATATGACTTTTTAGAGCTGATTCAAAATATGTAATGAGCAAACTTGATTTTGTGGGCCGTTTATATTACATATTTCTAAAACTTGCGTGGGTCTGACTGCTGTGAAACTTAAAATGTTTGATCTGTACTGAATTCTGTAGCACAGATAATGTTTGGGTGATAGCACCAGTGTCTTCACTTGCATAGACCATTGTAAGTGTGACATCCCTGACAACATACACTGATCTGTATTTGGCTCTCTACCAGAAAGTGACCAATTTACTGTGTATACAAAAACCTGCAATAATGGGTTGTTCTGTTTTTTTTTTTTTCAAACAAAACTCTGTTATTCAGTGTATCAGCCCACAACTGTACTCTGATGTAGGGTGAAAGTGTCTCAAACAGCATTCAGCATTGACACCTAAACTAATAAATTTGTTTTGAAATTTAGAAAATAGATGAACAACATGATTGGCCTGATATTTGGTGCACTAACACTCACCATGTGAGGATATTACTGTCCTCCTGATACACAGTAAGCTGAAGCAGGAGACAAAAGTCATATTACATTGTTTGCAATGTAAAATCTGATGGACACAGACAGTCCCTTTGGCTAATAAATGAATCACACTCCTCAGTCTCTGTTGTTGGTGGAAAAACATCTGCCTGAAGAGGCTAAAGACAAAAGGAAAAGTTTTTCATCTCTTTCAGTCCCATATGGAATATGTTCTTGTTTAAATTGTGATCTCACAACATCACTTGTTTTCCGCTGCTGGTGTCTTCATACTGCACTTTGAACACATTCTTTCTAAGCAAAACTTTCTTGTAATCCTTGGAGTGTTGGTAGCTGAGACTCTTTTCTTCTGCTTCTTCTTTGCCATGGTGATTACCGTTACACGTATGAACTACCCAGCTCCTCTTTTCATCCACGAATATCCAAGAATAAATAAATAAATTACTGGACTGAAGTTTAACAAGAAAATGTAGGAAGACACAATTTTAAACGGCTCAAAACTTCTTGTGAACTGGGAAACAGTTTTGCAATATATCCATCAGCAGAAGTGTGTAGAAAAGACATTCACTGATTACGGAAATATTGCCAAGTTTTACTATGAATGATTGCGTAAGGAAAATGAAACTTCCAAAAGTTCACTGACTGGGTTGGAAAGGACAAAAGAGTTTAAGTCAAACTGAAGATTAGAGGCAAATTCAATAATTCAGACAATGTTTACTGAACATGCATACTTTTTTCCCTCTAAGCTTTGCCCTCTTTAGTGCAGCACACAGCCACTCAGTGTAAGCAGCGATGCAACGTTTAAATAACTCCACCGAGGAAGTTTAAGGGTAACGAGCTTTGTTCACTCTTTCATTCATTCTCTGCCCAGATTTTCCTTGGATTGTAACCATTGTGGTAAAATAGTCTTTCTAATTCACTATTTACTGGCTGAAATGACTTGAAACCTGCTAGAGTGATGCAAAATGGGAGTAGCCAGCTCAAAATGCAGCAACAATCTTTGCCAGTTCATGTTAAAGATAGAAACAGGCGGTGAAATAAAGAATGTGATTGCTTGAGGTCATTCAATGACACGTGTTGATGAAGTACGAGCGTGTCTGTCTGTTTTGGCGTTCCTTTTTGTGTGCCCTTCGTAATAAACAAACTACATTCACACATGCTATCCGCAAATTGTTTGGCAGTTAAACGAAAGCTGTTTTCTAAATCACTAACAACATGTAGTTTTCTGACATGAGTCATGCATCCTTTCACTTGTGTGGTGTAAGACTGCAGCGGCGCTTCTACCACTGACTCATACATTTGCTTTCACTCAGACACATATCACAGTTTATACATGTTCTTTTTGTGTTTTATTTAAAATAAGTGACCATATTGGAGTTTAGCATCTTTGTCAAAATGTAAGTCTCCAAAGCTCATTGATGCAGGGATTGAACCTGTGACAGTTTTCTTACCAGACTGTTTTTTTTTTGCAGTGCACAGGACCTGTAAATGAATCTGTAGCTTCTTTATGCAAAACTATGGTGTGACAATGGCCACCCTGTGTTATTTCTGGGAAGGCTGGATGCAAAAGCACTTGCAGAATTCTGATATGTTCAAGTGGAGGTTTCCAGATCTGTGCTTCCCTGTCATCAGCGTTGTTTTTCCAAATAACTTCATGTTCTTCTGCAGCTTCTTGTAGTAGGTAGCACATGCCAAATATGATTAGGAGTGACACTTTTTTTGGCCCTGTTTAAGATAAAACCAACTGTCATTGAACTATTTCCCGGAATCATTTGAAAGTTTACCTTTTTCAGCAGTTGCAGTCAGAAAATCCCACTCAAGCTCTGAAGCATCTGCGCTGAAGATGCTTTGTCTCGTTGACGAGCCCCTTCATATCTTACTAACCCAACTTCACTTTCAAAACAGCAATATGGAAGCTGCTGAACTCTTCCGACCTCGTATTCATGACGTCTTTTACTGGTTTTCGCAAAACATTTTTCTGCCATTGCTAAGTCCTTTATTTTAAATTTTAACAAGTGAGTGACACATTCTTCCTTAATGCTGCAAGTGTTGTGTCACAAGCTTGTCTTTTTTTGTATCGTTTAACAATGTTACACGCTTTTCCAGATGACATCACACGGGTTACTGAGAGCACCTATTTTGCAGTGTCCTTTTGTTCTCCCCCTGTCTTGCACTGGCTTCGCCGCAAATTCTTATCCGCTTAATTTTCTGTAAATTTTTGTAGCTTTCATGTGGCTGAATAAAAATGAAGCAGCCTAAAAGAACTGCTGTACAAATCCTATGGAGGGACCATGTGTTGCAGTAGCCTTTTTGCAGTGAGTGTCTATGGAAGGGTTGAGTGTCTTGATTCCTCTTCTGGGGTTTGTGTAAGACAAACTACAAGGCTGTTATGGTCCTATAAATAACGGTTTTATTGCGTGTGGAATTTTAATGCTTTTTACACAAGCGCTCTGAAGGCTTTTGCATGTGCCAAAAACACGCTTGCCTTCAACAGTAAGGGACGGACGCTCGACTAACGTATACAAAATACTTCATCTTACACTTGTTTTACTGTGGAGCAACAATAGTACTTTTATTATACTCATTTTCAATTATAAACATAAAGGGTTTTGTGAAGGAAAAACTGTTGCTGTGAGCACAAACAGTCAGTCAGTTCAGTGTCACCCTGTAGATTCAAACCCACACACAGACACGCAGATATTTATATGTAAAAGAACATATCTGAGAGTAGATACAACACGAGGTTGAGCTGCCCCGCTGACCTACCTTGAGTTGTACCTACTCTCAGATGTTTGTCGTTTTGGATAAAAGCGTCCGCTAAATGAAACTGTAGCAGTAACTGTAAATATATATATATTTTTTTTCTGCATTATTGCTGTTTCACACATGTATCTTATGCCTCCACCTCCGCTTTGACCTCCTAATGAGGACTTTGTGGCTCTTGCAAATTGGAAATAGTTCCCACATTACCATAGTCTTACCTTTTGGGGGAGTTTAGTTGTATAGGAATGTAATTTTTGTGATACATGGTTGTTACCATTTGTGGAAAGTGGTCCTCACAAAGCAGTTTGATGTCATTATTCTCCTCTTTGCAGTGAATCAGTCCATCTTCAACAGCTTTACATAGTAGCTATATTATTATTTTCTAAGGCGGTTGTTGGTGAGGCTTTTAAAAAACTGTTTGTGAATATTTTCTGCTGCAATAACATGTTCATTCAGTTGTTCTTTGATGAAAACTTAGAAGCGGCCCAATTGAAAATCTCTTACATAACACAGATGTGCTTATTAGGGACCCCTAACTCACTGCCATTCATTCATTTCAAACTGTTAGACAGCTACATGTCAGACCACTGCAGGTGTAACACTACAGCAGATGAGTTTTCCTTAGAATGGTGGATTCCCTCCATAATATTGTTTTGTGCAGGTCATGCATGAAGCCAAATACAAAGGATGAAGAAACCACAAGTGGAATACAGTCATAAGAACAATAGAGTTTTATTGCCTGTTCCAAAGCATGCACTTGTGCCTTTAGTTTATTGTAATTCCATAACCAAAATATACTGATTAGTTTTAAACAGACATTGAGATGACTAAAACATGGAAAAAGTCTCTTACAAACAGCACAGATTCAGATATAACATCTCTTGATCTTGCATGAAAGCCAAGGAATCACAATTTAATACCATCACTAAGTTTCAAGTGAAAGACAAAACTCCAAATGACAGATTTCAAGTGAGCAATGATGCCTGTTCTCTGTCAAGATTTGAATTTAGAAAGCGCTGCACTACTTCTAATGACATAACTCCATTGACCTTTTAGTTTACTGTTTATAAATTTAACTTGTGTGCCAAAAATACTCCACAGATTCCTGTGTGTAATTTTTTGCTCTCATGGCATATTGTCTCAGTCAGAAAAACATTCCAATCTGGTGGCAAGGGGAAAGAAAGAGGCTCTTAAGTCAAAAGCTATTCTTACCCAGATATTTTGTTTTCTGGACCACAATAGATGCAGTCTGTCTGTTATTTTACTTGCTGTGTCTTTAGCACTTAAAATTGTTGTTACTGCACAGGCACAAACTGCTAACATCACCAAATACGGAGCCAATAATATCTGCTTGGAAGTCATGGCATCAATTTGAAAATAGCTTCAATCATCATAATAATTATTCAGATTTTATTACTCCCCCCACCCATCTTCTATTATTAATTCCAAATCGTAAAAGTGAATAATGTACAGGCCATTTTAAGAGCATTTATTCAAGTGTTCACAGTGTTACCACACATACTTGGTGACGGATATGATTTTTTTTTTAAGCCGCTCTAACAGTAGTGTCGCTTTTTCAAACCATGTGGAAAAACGCGTGTTTGGGGTTTGGATGGCACAAGCTGCGACAAAACCACATGGAAACAGAACATTGCATCGCAGATATATATACTTGCATCAAGGATACAAATAATTTGCTTGACTGTAAATGAAGTGTCCTATTGCAAGACAAATGCCACTTCTCAAAAACACCGCAATGCACTGTTCCCTAATTATTTTTTTTAATTTGAGACCAGTATTTCCCTAATATCTAATTCATGAGCAATTGCTTTTAAAATTTGTGTGAGTCTGGAGGATCATGTTTTTTTTTCAAGGATAATAGCTGCTTTATCTGAACTCAGCTGAACCAACAGAATACGTTGTTGCTGTAGTCAACTGCATTCCAATCCACAGTAACCCAATAATGCAAGGTAGGTACAAGGCCAGCCATAGACTGCTCTGTGGTGCAGGTGTAATTGATCCAATAAACAATTCAAGTACAGCATCACTTCATTGGTGTAATTTTACCACTACTGAATGCTGACAAAGTAAAAGGATGTATTTTGAATTGGGCAACATTCTTGCAGGAGCAACCCAAATTTTGTGATGGCCGTATTTACAGTGACTTTTGAGTCCCCAAAACATCTCAGAATGTTCTTCCGGCTGTCTAAACTTTCAAAACAAAATTGAAGCAGCGGTTTCCCCTCTTTCCAATCCCCTGTCAGCCTCTGCTCATCTCAGCACCAGATCTCCTCAACCTACACTGACTTGCGCTGTTAAACTGAAAACACACAGCGTGTCATATGATGCACATCAATATTTACCCCTACAAACAAGAGGAAATGTCACTCTGTAGTGCATCATCTGGAAAACAATGTTGCAAAAATGTTTTCACGAACATGCAGACATTAGTTTAAAGTCATGCATGTACACCCATCAAAAGAACCAATCTCCAGAGCTGTGCCTTGCCAAGCATTATCTTTTTTTTTTTTTGCTATTGTCTTCGGAATGATGGGATTGTCGGTTGTATAGCGTGAGATATTTTTCAGCCTTAACAACTCGTGAGAGACAGTGACAGCAGGAGTTGATGAGAGGGAGCTGTTATGGGAGCATTAATGTATGAACAGGGAGTGAGTAGGAAAAAACATGTTGTGAGGTGGGAGCAGGTCAGTGCTGTGAAGTGCGCTGACGCACTGCAGGTGTTAATGTTACACAGAGAGAATAATAGTAGTGGCTGTTTTGTTGTGTTGACCTTTACAATACAACAATTGTTCCGTAGAAAGTCCTATAATCATATTACACGGATACTTGAAAAAGTTCTCTGCATCATCCAGAAACAAAGGCCAAAACTTCCATTTTGGGGCTTGACTATATATTACAAAGTCTTATATCACAGTCAAATGTTGGAAACAATCAAAGAATAAAGGAGAGCAAAGCTTGGAGATGCTGTGCTGTTCCTCCAGGACAATGCATCTGTCCAAACAGCACTGTTGCCCCATACATCTCACTCGCCCAACCAACACCCTCAGACTTCTTTCAATTCCCGAACTGGAATCCCACTTGTGCGGTCACCATTTTCAGAAAGCTGATGAAGTCATGCATGCTGCTGAGGAGCATCTGGAGGCTCAAGATGTGACCTTCTTACCCAAAGGGGTAGTGAAACTTAAACATTGGTGGACCAAGTGCATTGAAGTTAAATATATCTATGCTGAAAAATAATGCAAGAACAACCTTTCTTCTGTCATGTTTTATAGTGAGGTTGAGAACTTTCTGAAGTACTCTCATATCTGTTGCTTTTTCTTCTTTGCTAACTGCTGTTTGTTTATTAAGTAGACTAGAGACTTCCCGGGTTAATAAGGCTTTACACAACATTTAGTGCAACTATCTGGTAAAATTATGACAAGTTTAATGTCTGAGTATTTGTAAACCCTGTTGAGTTTCACATCTTCTGAATGTTCTGACTGCTGTGTAGGAGCTGAATAGAGAAGCTCTTTATCAGACCTTCACTTCAGTATCTGAATGCACCACCAGGAAGGATTCGGTTGCTGTGATTGCAACACTATTAAACTTATAGCTACTGCATGCATGTCACTGTGACATATCAACTGTGTTGAGTAAAGTTTAAGTCTTTTAGTTGCTTTTTTTTAGCATACTGAAATGAAGTGAAAGCAGCGAGTCCCTGAAAGGAAGAAAAAAAAAGCCATTTTAAAATTGTTTTATGGCTATCGGTGATGCAAACTTTAAGCACACAGCATTTACTGGACTGATTTTACAAAACCACTGGAATGATCCTTTAAAAGTGAAAAAATAAAAATAGCCAAGACGCAGAGGTGTAATACAATTACTTGACCTACCAACTACAAAACAACTTACTCTTTGTGACAAATGACTTATAAATCATTCCTGTCGTAATGTCTGAGGACAGACTGCAGGCAGGGAGTGATGTAACTCAGCTGAACTAAAAAATCCAGAAGGGCAGATGCTCCATGTGAAGTCACTTCTTTACTCCGCTTGAAAAACAACAAGGAATGTGTGTCAGGAAAACCACAAAGGAAATTCAAAGGCTTGGTGGAAGGTTTTAGGGCATCTAGCTGATGTTTCTACACAGGAGTCACTTAAAATGATGTAACAAGAAAGAACTCTTGGACAGGACAAATTTACCAATTATTTCACTGAATACTGGTATAAAAACAAAAATTAGAACTGGAAATATCCAGATGGGCATTTATACCAAAAAAAAAAAACAGCACCTGGTGAGACAATTGTCCCAAATGGTCAGTGACTTTGAAGGTTTATGAGATGACACAACATTACTTGGTGCTTAAAAATGAGTGAAATTCATTCATTCATGTTTTTAAAAAAAGTAACCTGCCAAAACCGTGAGTTTGTACATATTTGTTTACTGTGCCAAGATATTGGTGTCATTAAACGAATATGGGGACCTGTGATTTTTCAAGCTAAAACTGATCTGTAAATATCACATCCACTTGTAAAACTAGCTTAAAATCCCTCTCTGGGGCACCTCAGTAGCTCAACAGGTTGAGTGGGTGACCCGTAAACAGGGGCTATAGTCCCTGACGCAGCGGTTATGAGTTCAAATCCAGCTCATGGCCCTTTGCTACAGGTCTCTCCCCACTTTCCTGTGTTTCTCTCATTGATGTCCTACCAATAAAGCCGGAAAATGTCAAAAGAAAAAATGCCTCTGTGGTTATTGATAAAACTCCTTAAAACTTATCTCTGTGCATCAGCGTTACATAACTAGAAGTTTTTAACATGAAAATAAATCCCTTAGATGCACCTCCACACTGTTGCTTCCCTAACAATCTTCAAATCTGTGAAGTTTCTGCCTCTCTCTACACTCATTCCTTCCTGCTCACTGCAGCTGAAGCACACCAGCTCACCTACAACTCTGATCAAACACTGTAAAATTACTCGACGCTACGCAATCAAATCCTGTATTATTTGCGTAATTCAGCCTCACATGTTTGAAACCGAAACCGATTCTGAAGAAGACATAAGTGCCACACCGCAAGCTGACAGAAGTTTTTTCTTAGTTTTGTCACCTGGAAGTCTAAATGTGTGTTTTTGAGATCATAGGTACACTGTAGTTCCAAGGACAAAATGCTCAATCATGACATTAACTGCTCATTGTGCTCATGATGTGTCTTCCAGCAAATATCAAACACTATATGGACATGTTAAGAAATGTAATACAAATGACAACACTGAACATTTCATGTCCGTAGCAGCATCAAATACAGTGCCAACTTCAATTATTCCCATTCAATTTCTGATTCTGTTTTTGCCTCGATTTGACATGCTACAAATTTGTCTCAAAGAAGCTGCAGGTTAAATTAAAGTGGCAATCCTGACTTGAATAGATTTAAACAAGACACCAGGCTTTGCACTTGTTCCTGCAGAGTTACAGCACACCTGTCTCTCACCTAATATGAGTTTGTTCTGTATGGTGGAATCAGAAAAAGCTGTAAGCTTGAATGATACCAGTGCTGACTTGTGAATGTGAACAGCTGATTTATACCCTGGATGGGGAGAAATAAATCAGTGCCTGGAAATTAATTGAAAAACAAGATGTGCATGAGCAAAGCTTATTTCAACTTTCCTGCCAAGTGCAACTGTATTTCCTTGGTTGTCCTAGAGGAGACAAGAAGTTTTACTGCATTATAACTCTTTTTGTTTTCATCCAATATTACAAACTGTTCCTTGTACATCCTCAATTTCAGAAAATATATTCACAAAGTCAATGAGACAACCTGTTTTTTTCATTGATAATACTAATGAAAGTTTTATTTTTTTCATTTCATATGAACCTACACTGCCAAATGCCTGACTGCCAGTGAAAAACTCTGTTGAAAAAGTGAGTGAATGTGCAGGCTGACTGGAAATGAGGTGCCATTATGGCTTTGCTTTTCACTGAAACCTCCATTTACAAGTCTAGCTGCAACTTGGAGCTGTTATAGCCACTTGCACACCAGAGCAATTTCAAACCAGATGAAACATTTGACAAATGACGTAGTGACCATGTGAGGTCCAGCCCAAATCAGAAAAAAACAAGCCTGTCTGGAGATGGGGTTTTCAAAATAACCTTCACTTCCATGTGCCTCCTATTTAGTGGGTGATCTCTGACGTCAAGTTAGGTAGACCTGCGCAAAGGCCACACAGGTTTGTAATAAGCAATATAGGGTAGAGCAAAATACAGACTCTATATATTTACAGTATGTGTGTGACTTGCATATGCAGTAATTTCTGTGTTCTTTAGTGGATCGAGTGTTTGTGTTGGTGAATACAACACATTCAAAGTGTTTAGGAGTCTGGATATGGTTCACAAACTTGTTTCGCCCTTCATTTAATATGCATGGATTTAATCTTGTACGACTGTGCAGACGTAATATCATTTGATCTTGATTATTTGATTACATTTTTTTTGATTTACATAAAAGAATGCCTTATTTACCTTTGAGTGAATGCACACGGCACAGCAGACCGACAAGGCAAGAGGTCTGTAAACCTTAGGCATCAAGAGAAAAGCTGTTGGCCAAAGACCTGAGAAAAAGGTCTTAGCTTGATGGCAGTTAACTTTGCAGTCAGGAGCTAAGTCAATAAAGATTTTTTTTTCACCCAGCACTCTAAAATTGAGCCTAAAATGAGAAAGGATAGGAGACAGTAACCCAAGAGCTGTGAAAGGGTGTCTGACTTGCCACATTAAAGGAGAACTCAGGCTGCCATCAAACAGCGTTAAGTACTGCTCTCATAAACTCTGGTCACATACTAGACGGGTGTGAATGAACTGCACCATAACCTCTGGGTAACCTCTCTGTCAGTATTAGAATTCAGAGGACAGTTTTAATGTTTTGTTTTTTTACTCATTGTGTATATTTTATCTGAATGGCACATACTGAACCACAAGTTAACAAATGATCTCGACTGAAAAACAGTTTGAGGCCCCAATCAATGGGGCTTCAAGCTGGGATGAGGTTTTGGGAATGAATGGCTCAATCAACAGCAAGACAATACATTTTTAATAACTCCACATAAAAATTTGTACTGACAGATCTGGTGGCACAGAATGTATCAAAGGGATGAGTATAATTATATTCAAATTGAAACAGTTCAGTCAGTCAAAGTCAATGCAGTAATACTACAGCAACAGTGAGGCCAGAATGGACAACCTTGGATTGTATTGACTAGAGACAGTTGAAGGAATTCTGAAACACAATCAGACTTATTCTCCTCATCACCAGGCCAGAGTGACATGTAAGAAACTCCAGCATTTTTCTTTTCTTCTTCCGCCCAATCAAAACTATAAATTTACAGCCATATAACAGTGATCCACTGAACTCTATAGTTGTAGAACCTTTTCTATAAATTCACAACTGCAGTTCCACTGAATGTAATAAAGCAGAAATACAACACAACAATGCTACACCTATTTTAGTCAATAGTGCTAGGTAACTTTCAAAAAATGAGAGATGGCCTTGTCCTGGTACAGGGATCTGTAAGGTGGAATTCAGTTCATTAAACAACATTAACAGTAGGATGCATCACTGTCCACTGTTTGCAAGAAATCAGCCACAACCAAATCTACTACATGCATTCTGCTGGTGATGGCTCAGAGTACAAGACTGCAAACCTCACAAGAGCAAGTGTTTTTTTTGTGTTTGCTGTGAGTGAGAGGTGGTCAAAATATAAGGTGCAGGTCCTGCAAACTCGGAGGAGGCTAGAGTCAATGAATGACAGAAAAATAGATGAAATAATGTTTGTTTGCTTGTCTGTTTGTTTACTGTTTGTTTTACAATACAAAGCAAAGCAAGATAAGTCTGGCCTTTGGGTGAATGTCTAAAAGATGGAAAAGGATTAGGTTTGGTTGCAAAAGATGTGCTACTCCTTAAGAGACTCAGAGAAACCTAAGAAAATAAAACAACCTCAGCAAAACAACCACAGCCAGCAACACCTGTTCTAAAATAATAAAGAAAATATTTGTTAAAGGTTTAGTTTTGCTTTAGATGTACTTATTGCACTAGAATAACTGTAATTGGAAGCACTTGCAGTATTTGTCTTTAATAATAACAGGTCAGAAAAATAAAATGATGCATTTTCCCTGCAGGATGGAAGAAGACACAGTTCATGGAACTGTATTGTGCAGACGGGAATAGTCAGAAAGTTTGTAGGTGCGTGCAGACGTAGACACACTCACTGTGGAAGGAGGTGGTAATGGTCACAAAGACAGCAGGAGCTGTAGTGAACCCAACGAAATGAGGCCACGACTCGATTTAAAAGCTGCTAAAAAGCCCATTAACGTGTGAAGGCACAATCTTTGTGTTGAGTTTACTCTTGTCCTCTTTCTGCTTGTCCTGTTTAAGGAAATTAGCTCAAAACTTGTGATATAAGCTTGTTTAAATGCTGATCATTAACAGTCATGTTGCTCTTGGAAGCAAAGTATGCATTGTTTATGTTTACTCCGAGGTTATGGCTAATATCGTCAGCATTATAGATATGGACTGGTAGGTCAAACTGACTTGTTGGTCCACATGGAACCCTGTGTGTCAGCTAAAATAAGTAAGTTTAACAGTTAAATTATTCACAAACAAGAAAGCAAAAAAAAAAAATTAAATATAAATAAGGGTGAAAACTGTGATCTTGCCTGTTTAAGGGTGCAACACATTAACTATAGTACATCCTTGATGAACATCTTCACTGACTGCAAAGCTTCTACATTTTGAGTGAAAGCCACTGAGTCCAACTTAGTAGTTTCCACTTTACTTCAGGAATACACAGTAAACCGTACAACAGGTTTCAGGTACAACTGACTGATGCTCAAATGCCTAAGCGACAGATGGGGCTAGCAACTACCTAGATGAACAAGCAACACTTTATTAACCCTCTGAACCCTAAGTGTTTCTTGGTGTTTGTTTCTTCTGTCAAGTTTTTACTCACTGTTGGCTAAGTTTTCACTGCAATATAAAGTTCTGCATCTCTATGGAAAAAATAAAACTATGGCTGCAAATAGAAAGAAAGATGAACTATCACAATTGTAAGTTTACATATGTCTATTTTCTCCCCCAAACAGAAAAAACACAATAAGGGCCATCACAAAGTTGAAAATCGGATGATTCTTTATGTTTTTACAGTTTCTTCCTATGATAAATGATGTAATCTGGCTGGTACTTTGAGATGTAAACATGCCTTTCAAACCTAGTGATTCGTTTCAGGTTTCAGAGACTTAACAGCAGAAAGAGAAAGGTTAGCTTAGCTTAGTTTGGAGATCAATTATATTTCAGCATTTACACTTGGCTGAAAGAAAGTAATTTCAAAATGCAAAGGTTTTAGTTTTAGATTAGAGGTACAATACTTGGTATGGGTGGGGCAAGAAACTGTTGGCTTAGCCAGGCGTAACGCCTTAACCAGGTTTTTACAGTAGGAAGGAGTGAAGCACACCAAGGTTTACCGCCATACTGGGATCACCAGTTTAATGGAGGCTCGCCCTTGCCCACATTCAAACCCTGCATCTCTTGGCTCCCGTCCAGGTATACTGGGGAGCCTTCTCATGGAAAAGCTGTTAAACTGGCCATGGTAGTGAGAATGAGAAACAAGTTTCCATCATGTTCCAACTAGCTACAAAGAGATTCACAAATTGCACTGCCATGTAGACTCCTTTACTCTATGATAACTTTATTAACTGTAATGTTGTGGGTTTTTAGTTTGTAGTTTTAGGCTGGCTTTGTTCAAAATTCTAGTTTCTACAGGTAGGCACATTGTCCATTTTCTCCTGATGTTTCAGCGGACCTATGAGGGGTCCCACTTAGCGTGTTTTTGCATCATCTCCCTGTTGCTATGCAGGCTAACTTTTCCTTTGGCTGGGTTTTGCCAGTCGCCCTTAAAGACAAGCCTGGTCCTGATTGTTCGGCGGAATCAAATTAGGGACTGGTAATGGCCATAAAGTCCTTGTCTGAGGCGTAATACTCAGGGCGTGGGCCCACCTCACATTTCCCATCCACATTTCCTTTTCGTCCCCTGTTTCTGAGGGGGCTTGTCAGCTTTTTTTCATTACCAACTAATCTGGAGGATTTGTATCTAAAACAACAAACAGATAAAAAAGGCACAAATCAATAGGAGAGGGTGATGTTGCACAAATCCACTGTACTTTTGTAAGTGGCCAAGTCATACATCACGCTTGTTCTTCCATGAGTCGGCCGAGTGCTTCACGGTTGTTTATAAATTCAATGATGTCCTACATCATTGTGATTCAAGGTGCATGTTCTGCTCTGTTGTAAGTGTGTGCATATGTTTTGTTTAGTTTTTTTTTCCCTGGAACATACAGGAATCCCACTGAATTTACCAACCACAAAGTTTTAGTAACAACACAAAAAGTTCATTTTAAAAATGAGCTGTATTATCATGTGGTGGTATTATAAACTACTTATATATGTAAACAGTAGGCAGCATACAATAACTGATTACTAACTGTTCACTGTGGCTGTTGTGTTGTAGTTGTATCCTCACATACCCTCACACGGAATTATTGGTTGCATCAATATCAATTATGAAAGAGTGTCAGCACCTATTTCTGAAATGTTTCCAGACTCCACTCTTATTATCATTATTTTTCATTTTATATTGTTTTTCCTCTCTGCAGGACCCCTAGGCTGCGAAATTATCATGTGGCATTTTGCTGGCGCAGTGATAACAGGTAAATATCAATCTTGCATTTCTAAAAATATCCGCTTTTGATGTGTAACACCAGCGCGGTAATGATTATCTTGTTGCTCAACATCTGCCAATCTATTTAGGTTCTCGCATATTCTGACTTGCAGAATTCTACTGGAAATAAAAACAGATATGATCTCTGTTTATTTTGCCGTAGCTGAGTCAGTGTCTTTGCTCTTACATGTCTTTCTAGGGGTATCACAGAGGCACTTCAATCAAAGATTCATTCTGCCAAATTCGTCTGGGACACTGCGCTTAACATCGCCTACAATAAGCAATTCATGCACAAGTGGATGGTTTAATAATTTTACTTGATAGGGACGTTGCTTGTTAATGCAGAAGAAGTAGAGGTCTAGTCTTGCAGTAGCAAACAATACATTTACATGAAAGGCTTGAATATATTTCATATAGTGTGGCCAGTGGTTTAATGGCTATCTTGCATCCTTAAAGTAAGAGTACTTGGGATTTACACTTGATCCAGCTGGTCATGTTCCTCTTCTCTGTGTGGAGCTTCAATATTCGCCACATGTATGCTCGGGTCACTTCATAGTGCTTTAGATTTTTTTTCCCAGAGCTTAAAAAAAATTGATTAGGTTTAAAAGAGAATCTAAATCACATGTAGGTATAAATTAGCTTCTCTGTTTGTATGTGCTGACTAGTAATATCTGTCCTGCAGGCACTACAAAGGAAAATACAAGCAACATAAATTATATACTTGCTTTTCCTTTTTCAAGCTTTTCAGTGTAATCCAAACCCAAAGTTACAAGATATCGTCATTAAATATCTTGTTTTCCATACATGCTGCTTCAGTTCTGATACAAACAGTACATCATAACCTACATATAGAATTACATTACAACACTGATTGTTTCAGTTAGGCTTACAGCAACAATAAAAGTGATGTCAGTATTGTGGAAAATGTGCTCTCTGAGGAAAGTTTTATTTCTGCACATATATCAGGAATGCCCTACAGTATAAGTACAAGACCATGTCTGCTTTCATTACTTTTGTCCCAGTGTGACAAACTATCTTGTTCCATTTAACCACATGCCTGCACTGCTTCTATTATTCCTTCACCTGGTGCACAGGTAAACTCCAATTCCACTGTGTGTCTTTTTCACTAATGAGAGGTGACTACAATGCCTTGTGACAAATTGTTTTTATCTGCTCTGAGTCCCAATGTGTCTTTGGGGACTGACATTTCAGATTTAAAATAAAAATGTCAAAAACACTCCACTTAATTCAGAGCATATTAGCATGTGTCCAACAGTCATATCCAGAATGACATCCAGTGACTGAGCGAGTGGTTTCTGCATCTCGCTGTAGGGCTTTTGGCCAAGATATACGGCTGTTACTGCAATTGAACCCTTGTCCTTTAAGTGACGTGAGGGTCACTGTAACCACTGGGCCAATCCTGCCACCCTGAATGATCATTATTAGGTCCTCCAAATAAGTAATATACTTGTGGAACGGAAGGGAAACGTTTCAGTTGACGTTTAGTGCGTGGTTGTAAAAGCATGGCTTCTTTACTTTATGTGACCTGGAGCTGCCCTCACATTTGTGAGGCACTTTTTCTAAAATTATTGCCATCATTTGTCGCTGCCCTAGCAGTTGCTGTACTTTCCTAAAACACTACAGCGCCTGATGGTGTGTCAAGTGCAGCGGCATTCAGATTCCTTTACCGTGCAATTAACCAGTTTGGTGACAGCATTGCTCCTTTGTCACTCCAAGCTAATATTAGCTTACCTTACCTCACTGGCCGGCAAACCATGTCACCTTTTGCTGAGTTCATATTAGAATAGAGCTACTCTATAGTCACCTAGTATCCTAGTGGGACACTGAACCTCATTCACTCACTGTAGACATCAAAGATGAATATATATATATATATATATATATATATATATATATATATATATATATATATATATATATATATATATATATATATATATATATATATATAGTCATCTTTTGCTGTTCCATTATAAGAACTAGTCATGATTTGAAAACTGACAAGATGTGTGCATGCAGCGATCAGACATTTTGGCTGGGTTTCAGTAACCCAACCTCCAAAAAACTCCAAGAAGTCATAGCATTTGCCTTGCAGATATAAATGTTGCAATTATGATATGAAAAAAAGGGTAATGAAAATATTACTCTCCAGACAGCCAGGGGAAATTTATTTGGAGACATCGGATATATTTTTGACGGCTCATTTAAAGTTCTTGTCAGTGCTGTCACCTCAGTGATAAATTATGTTAAACTCTAGTGTTTACAGAAGCATTTATTTAAACTCAAAGGAGGATTCATCCAAGTGACTGTAATAATTTTAAAGCAAATATTTGGACAAAAATTTAATGCTTGTTGTGTTCATCACATCATCACAATATGTAGAGAGCTTATGTCAGACCTGGTCATGTAAGGATTTATTAGCTTTTATTTATGTTCATTTGTGTCATTTGACTCAATAGATTGGATAACTCAGTAGACAGGCAGATTGTTTCTTAGCTCCACATGTTGAAGTATCCAGATTGCTTCTGATGGTCAGGGCATCACACACGGTAGCTCACTGCTATCAGTGTGTTCATAAAACAGTGAGTGGGCCCCAACTGACAACACTGATTAAAATCAAACATCCATAATCCATTAAGTATGAGGAATGAACAACAAAACTTGAGAAAGAGAATCATAATAGTTAGTAATTATAAAAGGACCAGGCATTGATTATATGACTGTTACTCATACATAAAAAGCAGGAAAACTCAGACTGACTAATGGGCGTCTGCAACTCAGGTGGTAGGGCAGGTTGGCAGATCGATCTACAGCCCCTCCGCATGACAAAGTGTCCTTGGATGCTGAACCCAAAAGCAATCACCTCGTATGACAACAGCCAGTAGCTGTGCAAAGTGATGTACCACTAAGCTCTGTATAAGTGCAAACAACTGTCAATAAGAGTTTCATGCTCATTCAGCGAAGAAAGCAAACAGAGGTGTTTTGGGCATTTGTATCATGGTGCATCCCAGAATCAACCTTTTTTTTTAAAGTTATTTTTTGGGTCTTTTTAGCCTTTATTATAGAGGAAGGTGAAGGGAGAGAGAGAGGGACAGGAAACGTGGGGAGAAGAGTGGGGACAGACTCAAAGTCTATCCCAGCTGACTTAAGGTGAAGGCAAGAGGCAAGATACAACCTGGATGGGCCACCAGTGTATCACAGGGCTACATAGAGACACAGACAACCAAGCACACTTATTTTCCCACCTAAAGACGATGCAGAATCGCCGATAACATCAGCATGTTTTTGGACTGTGCTGACTGTGGGGAAAACCCACGCAGGCACAGGGAGAACATGCAAACTCCACACCTAAAGACGATAGATCTTCTAGCTAACCGGCAGCAACAGTGCTAACCACTGGTCCACCATGCCACAACACCTTCAGACAACAACATTATAACAAAGTTTGTCTTTTACAAATGGCTGATTTGACAAGCACATGGAAATGAGCATGTCAGTGAGGATGCAGTTATCTCAGCAGTATGTAATTTCTTCAGTGTACTCGCGCCGTAAGATGTAGACTTTCACCAATACTCTACACAGATTCACTAATATATGTAAAGTTTTAAGTTTCAACTTTGTGTTAGTATTTGGATTGCAGTATGAATTATAGTTAAGCATTTTAGAGAGAGGAAAAGGCTTAGACGTTCGGAAATGAATGCAATATGAAAGTCATAACACAATCATGAGTTTGGGTGTGCACCGTGTGTTTTCGTGTGGTCTGTCTAATACTGTCTGTTCTGGCATTGATTTCATTTTTGTGGCACCGTGCCCTGTGTTTGCATAGTGCTCTACAAGCACTATGTACAGTAGACCGTTCAAGTGTGCACGTATTGGTTTTGCAAGAGTATTGTCAAGTGTGGCTGCATCCGATCTTGATGTGTGTGTGTGTGTGTGTGTGTGTGTGTGTGTGTGCGTGCGTGTGTGCGTGCACTGTTTACACGCATTAAGCTGGAGGAGCTTGTTTCAAAGCCTTCTAAGCCTTAACCAAAGAGAGCCTGTGTGGCCGCTGCAGTAAAGTGCTGTGTCAGCCGAGGTCCGCCAAACTACACTTGGCAGTCGGCCATGTTCTCGGTGCGTTACTGCTCCCTTTGCCATGTTGTCTCCTGCCGTGCCATATCCTCCCTGAGGGTGATTCCCCTCCTCCCTCGCTTCGCTCCCTGCGTCTGACAGACAGCCCCTTGAGGATGCACATTTTTACACAATCACCTTTTTTCAGATACAAGTGGTGTTATACAATGAAAACATTTTAAAATAACCTCAAGTCTAAACAAAGTGGGCGAGCCAAAGCACCTCAAATTATCTTGTTAAGGAATGTCATTGTGGCATCCAGAGGGAAATGCCCAAATGCAAACCCGAGGTTGTCTTTAGTTATCTAACTTAAATCTTTTGAATTCATTCACTTGTTTTTAAAGTAAATACTACGCTACTACGCTATGTACTTAACTTCCCATTTTCTGTTGTCCACCACAGCACTTTCATTTCATCTAATATTTTCATTCATTCAGTCTAAATCATTTGGTCTGTTGACTGGACAGGAAACATGCAGCAAAAAAGAAGAGGAAAACTTTTGATCTGCCTTTGATCTGTTGATACACTTGACAAGAAGAGGCTCCTTGGAGGACTATCAAAGATTATAGGAAACACGGCTGGAGACCTGGGCTCATCCTGTGTAATCTGTTTTGAGAGTCATCTGAGGTAGACCATTTGTTCTGGGTGGGGATGTTGATTTGAACTAAATAAAGGGCTTGAAATCCAATAGTGGTGCCTCGAGTAGGAAGAACACCCAAAAAGGCATCCGACTAGTGCAATTTAGGATGGAACAAAAGACTCATTACAAACAACAGCATTAGTTTAGATAACACATTTCTAGACTGCTCTGCATAAACATCAATCTGAACTGCATTGTTAGAGATGATATTATCACTGCTAAAACCATAATCGCTAACATTTTTTTGCAGGTAAAGGGGTTCACTGCACAGTTAGTCTCTTAGGGCCTTTGGTATATGAACAGACTGAATTATTCATTGGCTTGCCACAGAAATTTCATTTCTTAAGTCAGTTGAAAGACACAGAGATCAGCTCCCATCATGCCACGCCACTTATCAATACCTAAGAGGATCAGATGATGCATAATAAATTTGTTTGGAAGTACAAGTCCAAAGTAAAAAAAACCCCAAAACACACAGAAACTACAAAAAACGGAAAAGCTTTCAAACCACGTCAATCCAAAACATTGAGAAAAAAAATGAGCTATGAAAATTTGAATATGGGCAAAAGGGAAAGAGGTTGTGGAAGATTTTCTCTAAAACTAAACAATAATTCTAAAGATGGATGCATGAACAAATGAACTCATAGCATCTGCAGGAGCACACAGTGAAGTCTGCACTCAAAATAACTCTTGTTTAGAACTAGATGTAGTCAGCTGACCCATTGTAGTACCATTAATATCCACGTTCATGGAAGAAACTGATTTTAAAATAAAATCATCCACAAATTATAGACAAAAAGCAGCAACAAAGAAGCTGACAAGCAAACTCCAAACATATAGGCAGCAAACTTCTAAAAATCTCATGTAACACAGGTGGTAAAGGTGTAATATAAAACCGGCAGTGTGACGCTTTTGAAACATTTGCTTATGACATATGCCCAATTCTCAACTCTGCTTTGTTTAGATTGCATGTTCCTCTGAACGCCACGTTTCTCTTAAATCTGGAGCATCAAAAAACTTCTCTTGGACATTTCCAAGACTTTTCTGCCATTGGTTCTACTATACTCCTAGTTGATGTAACCTACTCCATCTCACATTTGGTCTCCTCTTGGAAACAATTCATTGCTGGTTGACGTAAAACACACACCGGTGCACCAGTGTGGGAATAAAGCCACAGACACAAGATCCAAAATACAAGAGAAAAGGTGAGTAACTTCTAGGACTGATGATGGCAATCTAAATGCGAACAAGTGAATGAATCATTTCCTCAATGAGTTGCTGCTCTTCAGTGGAGGGAACACATCACAAATGCTAATGCTAAATCTAGGTGAGTAGGACACACAGAGAAAGAGAGGATGTTCAAAAAACAATTAAAAAAGGGACTAATATGTCCCAGATGAAAGGTAGACTGGGCTTTTTTAATTGATTAGGTGCCAAAATTAACATTTTGCTATTATATAACTTTTTAATTGTTGGTGAAGAACCAAAAAAGAAAGACGTAAGTCATTAAAACAGTTCAGATGGTGCTTATCTAATTTTGGAATAAATTTTCTCATTTGTGTTCTGAATGCATAAGAGGAAATTAGATGACCATGATTTTCCACATGAACAAAATCAAACAAACAGGTTAGGGATAAAGACTGTGAGCGCTCGATGGCACTTTTTGCAGCTGAGGAGTCGGAGCATGAATCAACGAGAATGATTAAAACAGGAGAGCATCAAAATAGACATTTTTTTTTTTCAGCATCTCACACTGTTTGCAAGTCTGTGGCAGTGGGGTCGAGAAGTTTGGATGCGGGAAATATATTACCTTTTGAAGTAAAAACCAAACAACTTCCCTCTCGGCGATTTGTTTTGTCAGTTAAGTTTAATTACCCGTAATTTTTTCTTCCATTTTTTTTCCTTTAAGAGAAGTATGTGTGAGGTGTGTCTTGCCGAAAGAAAACAAAACTGCCATGAAGACTCTATCTGAGCTGTTGATGTCGCCTTTAGCACTTTGGCATTTGCTGTTTTAAAATGACTGGCTGTAAACCTGGTTCTCTTTAATGTGGGTGACAACTTTTCCCATTTGTAGGATACACTGTTCTCTCTCCATATTAAGATAATTCTGTAATTTTAATTAATGAAACCTTTCACAGCTCTCACCACTAAAATGTTGGATAAAAAAATGCATAATTGACGGTAGTTGTACTTTGCTCTGTTTTATGCTGCATCATCGCCTCATCATCTCAGTAGCAAACTTTTAATAACCAAATAATGATGATTTTGGCAGCAATCTCTGAGTGAGAACGCTGGAGAACAACAGGCACTAAAACATACAATTTCAAACTTATTAACTCAACACAAGTAGACTCTTAAGCCTCCCAAAAATACAAAATGGTTCATAATATAGACATGAAGCTCTCACAAACCAGTGCATTGGTCAAGGCTTCATACTTATTGTGCAATATTGGATTTTCTGTCTCCAACCAAGTGACCATAATAATGACTCAGTTCATCACAAAAAAAGTCCCATTCTTTTGTGTGACATCACATATGTGATGTGTTTTTGTACAGTTTTTGGTCTGGGTCATGGTCCCTAAATTTTTTAGTATGTGACTGCAAAAACGTCATATTTGCTACAAATCCCTTGTCACTGGTTGCAAATTTCTTTGAGCTGAAAGCAGTTTATCCAAATGGTGATAATCCTTTCTCAGGTTGTTTTATCTGAAAAGTTCTTAAGGGCTTGAGGAGGCAAAAGTGTTTATGTTTGATAGTAAAAGCACACATATATAGCAGAATTATGTATTTTTTCTCATTTCTACTCCACCTTGGCATTTATTGCGACTCGTATGGTTTATATGGATATTACCAATAAATATCGGGTAGTTGTGAGAGAGCTGCAATAGGTCTAGAGGGTTTAACTTGCTTTGTGAATATGGTGGTTCAATAAACTGTTGTGTTTTGACTGACACTGATGTGAGCAAATAAAAAAGGAATTTTAATTTCAATTTGATTATCCCCAACTTCCCAAAATCTGTGGTCAACCACGGATATTTAGGTGTGTACAACCTTCTGATGTTGTATTCACATGGATCATTTGCACCAGTGCAGGTATTCAGTATAAACATTTTTGCTGGCCCACCCTTTGCTAGCCCACATTAAAAATGATCGGGGACAGAAAGATGATAAATTTCTAGTTGAAGAAAGAGGCTATTAAAGGAGAAAATGTTAGTGTGCCTCTGCAAATCAGCACGTATTCAGCTACCGCAATCTTGGATGAGTATACCAGTCAGCATCCCTTCACTTGACTCAGTGCCTGTCGCAGAGAAATTGAACTCTCTGGTCCCACCCTCCTTGGTGAACCACAACCTTTAGACAGGAAAATGGACAGCAGGAAAAAGCTCATCAAACTGCTCTTAACATCTTTGGAAACTGTTACTCAGACAATGATATTAGACTAATCCGACTTCACCATCATCCAGCACATAACCATACAGCTTACCAGACGTCCTCAGCGCTGCAAAGACATGCCTGCGTCAGGTTCAAATCATATGTTGTGACACTAACCATACTTGGCACTATGACTTCAGTAGAGCTGGTGTGACTACCACAAGGTCTAGCCACACGAGGCTACCCCGGCTGGCATGAGCCTAAATGCTACCATATGTGTGTAATCCTAAGACGTGTAGCTCAACCCTGCTTTCATGAGCATATGGTTATGGTAGCACTGATGATATAACATCCTGTAAGAAATGCACTTCCACTGGCTGTCTGTTTGTGTTCAGCTGGTTTAAAGTTCAACCGATAATCCTCAAGATCCTTACTTGTGTCATTCTGGCAACATCTTTGGTGTGAAGCATTCATTGCTGTGGTGTTCCTGCTCTGTACTTCCCAGAGTTCACTTGTCAATCAAACAATGTGGCTTGGGCTGTAATGTCTTTTCCTTGGATTTTCTGTTGAAGCCAGTGTAGCTTCTGTAGGTGGCTGCAGGGCTGTAGGACTGCAAATCTTTAGATAATATATTTTAAATTCTTCTGTTTATTCATTTTATTTTATTTTATCTTATTTTATTTGATTTTATTTGTTGAAGTGTTCTATTGTTCCTTTCTTTTCATTTGCTTTTATTCTAATTTTATTGTTTGATTTTAAATGGAAAGCACTTTGGTCACCTTTGAGTGTTGTAAAGTGCTCTATAAATAAATCTTGATTGATTGATTGATTGATTCAAATGAACCCATTTTGGCCAGACTGTCCAGTTCACCTCCTAGTTCTTCAAATTCTTTGATGATTCCATGAGTGCCTATTCTAATAGCAGTAAATGATCAAAACTAAATGCAAACAGCATCAATCATTTCACCAAATGCCAGGAGTTTGCATTTGTTTATGTTTAAGTGTCCCAAGGTGTTGTAAGAATTATGATTCTCGAGCGTCAGGAGAATGTTTGTGCCTAAACCAAACCAAACCTTAACCACAGTGACAAAACATTACTGGAAGCTATCAGTTCTTTGTAAGCATAAGGAGTCAATGACTGATCTGTAACCAGGTAGCCATAATTGCCTCCAATTCCCACATGTCATAAAGATGAAGCTTAAATGACAAATGTGCCTACCGTTTTCTTCCACAAAGCTATTACCCCTATCAAAGCATACCCTTCTTTCTTTTCGTCAAACCAAGTCGATTTACATGGCGACACTGTGCACACCCTCAGGCAAAGAAAACTAACTTTTGTCAGTCTGTCACCATTTCTCATCATCATCTCATCAAAAACTCAGTGTCAAGATGGATTTTTTGTTTTCCTACTAGCATGCTGCAACAGTGCCTTGGTGCAGGGCAACACAGAAATCCCGTAGCATGCTGGCTGAAGATCAACTTTTCTTCCCGCTGGATTCTGTGGGTCCATTCTGAAGTGGTGCCCCGGTCATGAATAGAGAACCCTCCCCCAGCCCACCCACCCACCCGTCACCCCTCCTTGTTGTTCTGTTCAGACGTTTCTGTTTTGTATCAGCTTGGTTTTCCATATATCTGTTTTTGTGCAGCTGTGTTGCCCTCTTTGTACCTGGTACACTGTGGGCTCTGTGCTAATGTGCTTCAGAGAACCCTGCTCAACTCCAATTATGCTCATGTTCAACCCCCACACACACTCACCCATACAAACATACAGTGGTGGTAGTGATGGTGGACGGTGGAGCAGTGGGCGGTATGGAAGGTATATGCATGTTATAAGACAGGGTCAAGTGGTCTTGCGGGAATTTGCTGGTTGCTGGTTATGCTTCTGGTAACTTTGGATTAGTGGTGAAATTACAAGGAGTGACAAGCCTCTCTTTGCATCAAGTGAAATATTACTTACTGTAGATACTGTGACTGGAAAAGTACATCGACCTTTCAAAGTGATTGCAGTGAGATGCTGAAATGATTGTTCATATTAAGTTAAGCACAGTGTAAATTAATATTTAGTTTGAGTACTGCATGAACAAGGGTTGTTTTCAGGTTTTTGAGTTTTAAATATGTAGTTTTAGTCGTCTTCAAAGAAAATTTGTTCTTCACTGTGAAAAAAAAGATTTTTAAAAAAATAATAGTTTGAATTTAGGGTCTACCTGCTAGTTTTTTTTTTTTGTTTTTTTTTTAGCTTTCAGATGACTTTCAACAGCTGATGAATGCATTAGAAAGATCTAGATAAAGCCTATCTTCCTCTGTATTATTGTCCATATCTCTAAATCGTAACTTTTTTTGATCAGTGTCCAGAATAGTGTAAAATTACAAAATTTAAAGTGTAGGTTTGCATGTGTAGAAAATTGTTCCTATAAACATTTTTTGCCATTCAGAACTGTCCACCACCAATATTTGAGTGAAATTTTCGCATTGTCTTCAGTTTGAAATCGTATTAGGTAATTCAGATATATCCTCCAAGAGGCTGCCTCCAAAACAAGCAATTCCAGCATGCTAGCATTTGCTTTGTGAAAGCTCACATCATGTGCAAATATCATTTTTATTGATGGACATGGAGGAAGTAGGAGCTGGTCAGTGTGCTGACATGCTGTCAGGCTTGTCATTCTCAAGATCTAGCTTTCAAAATGAGATGTACACAACACATAATTTGTCCATGCCAACACATTTTGTACTTTCTAGATATCATCCCACCTTCAAAAAAGAGAAAACATACCTCAAGGCTTTTTACCACTCAGAGCATTTTAATAGGTAGTAAACTAGCTCGCCATTACCCATGTTAGTTGAAACTCTGATCACCAGTGTTTCTTGATTATCAACTGATGTTAGTTAACTATGTTATATCGCATTAACAAGGAAACTAAGCCTGGTTTCTGTCATCTGTAGGATAGCAGGCAGGCTGCTTGAATGAACATAAAATGAGATGATATCCTATATGATGATTTTCTACAAACTGAAATCCCATGAAAATGTTAACATTCAAGATACAATTTTTTATGGTGCAATAAAGCAGGGCTGCACAGTGGCTCGGTGGTTGACACTCTTGCATTGCATCTAGAAGACCTGGGATCTTTCTATGTGGAGTTTGCATGTTCTCCCTGGACATGCATGGGTTTTCCCTGGGTACTCCAGCTTCCTCCAACAATCCAAAAATGTGCAGAAGTTAATTGGTGATTCTAAATTGTCTGTAGGTGTGAATGTGAGTGTGCTTGTTTGTCTCTATGTGTAGCCCTGCGACAGACTGGCAACATGTCCAGGTGTCAACCACCTTCGCCCTAAGTCAGCTGGAATAGACTCCAGCCCCGCCACGATCCTAATGAGGACTGAGCGGTGTATAGATGATGGATGGATGGAATAAAGCAGTAGGCCAGAGAAGTAGATCAATCTGATGGCGAAACAGGTGCATTTTCACTGAAATGAGGAATTGCAGTTTAGAATTATAGGGGGACATAAATATCACATCCTAGGTAAACAAAAAAACACAAAACAAAACAAAAAAACAGGAATACTACAATAGACAAAGAAATGACATGATATACTGAAACTATTTGGCTTGCTTAATATGAAAATGTCAAGGTTGAATGCAGAAATGCAGAAATATTGTTTTATGTTTTTTATTATCTTTTCCATTACCAAGTAATTTAGAAAGCTTATTTTCTGGGTGTTGTTTTTATGGCCCTTTCAATGTTGAGACAAAACATATGCCATCATACACATTATTAATAACTACTTAAGTTTCTATGTCAAACACCATTTGTCTTGGTTTAATTAAGGTATTGCTGATATGAAATGGTTTGATATTCAACCTACAGCAATAGCTGAAAGGTTGATGATATGTTAAAGAGATGAGAGCGATGCTTTCAAATAAAAATCATTCTACGATCCAAAAATCTGAAATTCCCACAACCAAATGCAACAGTGAGACATGAATGATTAAAGGTTCTGTAAACATTTACGTACATAAAGCTGGTTAAACTCTTAGCAGAAGGAGACTATTTAAGCCAAACTGTGACACCTGAAACAAAACAAAATTTTGAAACAAAATAATATGACTAATAAATATTTGCTGTCTATTATGCAGACTGTAGCAATGACTGCTACTTGCTTGACAGTTCATTGCATCATCAAGGGTTGGAGGGAAAATGACATTGTGGTCCTTGTACTCAGCCTCTCAGGAAAAGTGACAAAGTAAACATTTGACTCAGAGATAAGTGGGTGCTTTCTCACTGGGAGTGGTGAGGTTTTCATTTCAGAAACAAAGGACATGAGCCATATTCCTCCTAAATGAAGTATGACTGGGAAATACCAGCACGAGCAGCTTCCTGTACAGCAAACCGTGCAGCTAAATATTCAATCATAATCATTCAGTTCAAGGATTTGATTGTTTTGTTTTAACAGAAACAGCTGTGTTTGAACAAAACCAAACCATTGCAGACTCTTATCTGTTAAGGTCATATATTTAAAGCTAAATGCGATTTCCAGTTACATTCAGAGTTTATAAATATGGATCCCATTGTCTAAATTAGAATTCAACGTGCCAAGATACCAAGGCCGTCTGATATTTTGGGGCACTGCAGTTCTTAAGGACTTTTCTGGGCTTCCAGTTAGAGGCCCTTGATCACAGCCTGACTAATGTCTGAGTAAGAGCAAATCAGTATGGTTTCCCTTCTTAAAAGATAAAAGACAGGAAAACCTCCACCAAATCCTTACACACCAGGAAACCTAACAATGTTGAGGAGGTGGAGAACCACCAGCGTCTCTGATAACCCCCACCCAAAAGAACAACCTTCGTCTTCACCCTGTCCCACCTCTTTTTACTTGAGGCTTTGTCTTTTTAGTATAGTATTGCTGATATCTGTTAGATTTTCATTCATCCCTAAAAAGGCACAAGCCACTAATTTTCTATGAGTCGACATTTTAATTTGGAATGTCTAGAAACATCTGCAAACAAGAGGTACTGTAGGTTAGTTTCCCAATTTCAGTGAACTTTTCTAGTAAATTTAGCTCAAAATTAGCAGAGATCAAACAAGTCCTTGCATCTTGTAAAAATGTAAAACCTACAAGAGTACACCATAAATCGAAATCCAAGAGACTCAGCTTGCAATTAGCAAAAGGAACCATGAGAATTTGTAACAGCGACAACCTCTGCGTCACACTTTCCCTCGTAGCTTTGTTGGGCTGGAGTCTGCATTCAGACTCAATTTAATCCTATCAAAATAAACTTTGGACAAAGTTCTACATCACCTGCAGCATTGTAGGTATGACTGGTCTGTCAATCCAGACGAGGCTTTAATTGTCTCAAAGCAACCACCACCCATGTGCCGTATACATATTGTTTCATTTTTTGGGCTTGTCCGCATGTTTACACATCAAACCACTGAAACAGTCATACAAACTGTCGTGTACACAAACCACATTTGAGAAGAAGTAAATCCATATCAACACTTTCTCCATTACAGAGTTTTGTACGGAGAAATGAAACTCAATGCTCTTGAACCGGCTAAACCTTCAGGGGGAAAAAAAAAAGTGCACATCTGAAGTTTCAAACAGTATTACAGGACATAACAAAGGTTCTATATAGGCTTCAAAATGCAACCAAACCATAAAAAACAAAGCACTTGTCATTAAAAGCAATGGTCTGCACAGATATAGTCTATAAAAATTTGAATAGTAATTTTATTGGACACTCAGTCGGAATTTAACCTGTGGGTTTGCGATGTAATAGATGAGTGCATGTGGAAATGGGTGCAGGCGCTGGAATAGCGAACTGGACTCTTCAAGATAGAATCTGTGTAAGAGATGAGATATTTCAGTGGAATCAGAGGGAGGAGTGCAGCTCTAACTAACCTGCCTGTGGTGATTTTTGACTCCATGAGATAAGCCAAGGAGACATAATGTATTCCTCCCCTCCCTATGAATGCTGCATAATAGCCAATATTCACTTGGAGGCCATTCTACTTTTGCGGCTTGACAATGAATATTGGAAAAGCAATGAAATGGAGGGTTTGCAAATCACATCACGTTGGTACATATTATTTGATCTAAATTGCAGATGCTTCATAGTTTCCTTGCTTGCCTTCAAACATTAAATTGCACCGATCACACCCAGCCTATGTAATGAACTTTAAGGGTATTTTAAGTATTATGCAACAACCGATGCACTACATGCTTTGTGACATGCTGTGTGCTAAATTATACAAGATGTTTCCATTTTTAAAGATTGAATGCATAAAAAAAATGTACATTACTGTAATTTCCTCACTATTTTTTCAATTCTGCAAAATACAATGCAGGATTTTTCTGTCACAATCCACGAGATGCCTATATGACACCAAACATGAAAATGAATAATAAACTGGGTGCTGGAATGGAGAAAGGAAATGGTTTAACGCCTCAAAATGGTAAAACTTCAACAGGATTTTAGTTAACTGCAACAAATAATGTTAAGCAACATTTAAATGTGTCAAATCCAAAGCAAACATCTATTGTTCATGTAATTTTTGACAATACAAACAAACCTGCCTGCCTGAATATGCACCTACATTATGTTTAGCACTGGGTTTATATCAGTAACATGCAACTCTGATAGAACCATGTGCAGTATGAACTGTTCTACAGTATTAAAATGTCAAATTAGAGACATTGTTTTTATCCTGCACAAAGCAGAGGATTTCAAAGGAGGGGTCTCAGCAGACCGGTGAATTAGTTGGAAATTTCTATTGCTTTCTTTGGCAGGGGACCACTTCCTCCACCAGTGTGTGTGCTACGTCCCAGGTGTGCTGTTCTCGACCTCAGAACTCTATATTAAAACACATGCGGCAGACCGCACTAAGCAACAGTTACCAGCCACTTAAAACTTCACTCAGACTCTTTGCTTTTTGGTTTGTGACTGTGTTCAGAAGGAATATCTCACATCATTCAGCTGGTGCTGTTGCACTGAAGTACACTGAAGGCTCCCAATAAAACTGATTTATTATTATTTTTTAAATCAACACACTTCTGGACTTGATGTATCATATCCATATGTACAAATTATATCTCCAGCTTTAGCTTATATCACAGTTTTCCTAGCTACTATGCCTCTGATCCGATATCTGTCTTTAATATTAAATTGGGTATTGTGACTCTGGTCGCTCCACTGCCTCGTTCCTTCAAATGAACTCTGAATCAGTGCATTCTCCACTGTTTTTCAGTTCAGCGAGCTCAAAGGCAGAATATGTAGCTGCAGTAGATAAGTGTGATTTCATTCACCCTCTGCAATTAATTACAAATAATAAAACTCTAAGCGTGATTTATCACTTAGTATGCAACCAATCAAAATTGAAGGTCTGATCAGATTTTCCACTTTGGAAGGGATGTGTTTTTGCCCTCTTGAGTTGGAGACTTATGTCGCCAGCGGACACTCTCCTTGTAATTTAAAGTCCAGATTTCAGTTTTACATTACAGATGTTAATTGGCATTAACTGTGGTCACCCAAAATCAAGATCTGCCCTGCCTGTTGATGTAATGTGCTCCACTGGGAATGAGCCAAAATGGGTGGTTTGATGAAGAAAGTCCTTTCACTGTTGTAGGTCATAGACACAGCAGCAAGCATCGTGTACAAAGTAGACAACCTATGGTGGACTGTATTTTTAGGCAGAGAACCAATCATATTGTCCTATTCAAGTTTTTGTCTTGATATATCCATATTCCCATTAAATAAGTATCTTTGTACATTAACACAATTATAGCTTTCAAAGAGAATCGCGATGTAACTGGATTTCTCACTGGCTCTCCAGTGTTAAAGTACATGTTGCGGTTTGCTTTAAGGGTAAAATTTCACAATATTTTTCCAGTTTTGGTATTGTCACTGTCCCCATCGTGAAAGAATGTCAAACATGTCTAAACTGATAATTCAAAAAGAGATTGTGTACTATTATTGGAGCGTTGATGATGGAACCCAACCCAACCCAATCTGTGTTTATAGTTACCATTTCTGTCATCTACTGAGTAACTATTGACTCATTAGTGTGGTGAAAGTTGTGGCATACTTCTGCAGCAAACATAAACTCATGAGATAATCAAACCTCCGGCTCACCACGGAACCATTGGAGGCGTGGTTTTGGGTAGACCCACTTTGTTTTAGAATCCCACATTGATATTTGTCTCATCTTCCCTTGGCTGCTGTCAATTCCCAGAATATGGCAGACCTCCATAATGTAAAACTGGCCGAAGCTCTTCCGAAGGCGACTCTTCCAGGAATTCCCCCCGAAGCTTCCGTTCCTGTCACTTGTTGTTGTTGCGATGGATGGAGGAGAAATGGCCAGCTGCCTGGGTACCACAAGTGAAGTTCCAGCTCATGAAGTGCTTTGGTTTTTGCATTAGTTCTGCAGCAATAAAGTTGAGCTGAGGCTGCTTAGAGTTCTTATCTTGGGGTTTAAGTTCTGCTGTTGGCGTGCCCAACAGGAAGGGAATGGTGACACAAATTCCCTGTTCATACTCCCGTGACGACAGTCTCTGTGCTTGCCATTAGGTGAACACTGCCCGTTTCCTTCCCCACAAAACTGGAAGAAAGGTTGAAGTGCTATTTTTAAGTCTGAGCGCTCTGCACTAAACGGACCACAACTCTTATTGACCCACAGTCATTTGAAAAGGAAGCATGAGTGAGAGTGTGGCTGAGGAACACTTTGTCACAGCTTATTCAGTGGGACTCATAATGACTAGTAAACCAAGCCCTCGACTGCGATGGCCTTTAGATGACAGAGTGACCCCAGATGCCTCTAAAAATGAGACAGAATGATAACCACAGTTTCAGTTGCCAGATCAGTAATCTGTAAGTATTTGACTACTGTAGATCTACATTTTAACTGTACGTTATACAGCACATGAGAATAACAGTTACAGACTTTACTATGAGCATTTGTGCTGAAATCAGTCGGGAGAAAAGCCCAGCTCCATGTTGTAATCCCCTTCAACATGTCAGCTCTGATCAAAAACATGAAAATGAGAGAATTCAACTAATGAAAAATGTGACTGTGATGTACATGCCAGAGTAACAACTCAAGTTATATGCTGATCAAGGAAGTTCAGTTTCAGCAGGGTTTCCAAAACAATCTGTTTGAGTGAGCTAACTCAACATCTCACCACTTTTGTATGTGTTCAGGCCACTGAATGGAAATCCTATCATCTGGACCTAATAAAATCACCCTTGTGGTGACAAGTGTGTGTTTGAGCCTGGTAGAGTTAAAACGCTGCATTCAGAGAAAGCTCACGTTGCTTTTAGTTGGCAAGTAAAAAACAGATTTCTCATTTGATAACAGGTGTTTTTTTTTTTTTTTTTAATTAAAACTAGAATGAATGTTTTAATAACTAACATTCTTCCTTTGCCTCTTCGTGTCTGTACTGCACAGCATTTATTTCCAAAATGGAAGATGGGCATGAGAAGCTTTGTTCCGAGAGAGCATTATGGCCCATTACTACTACACGCGCCATTCATCACATATAATAACGGGCAAATTAAAAATTACTGCAGGCAATGATACTGTTCCCAGTAGACATGCATAACTTGTAATATTAGAATGTCAAAAACTAATATTCATCCTCTTTGGAAAATTTCAATGGCACTTGAGGTCAATAAAAACAGTGACAAGCCAATCAAAATCTGCAACTTATGTCAAGTAGCATGGTCTGAGTGACTCTGCACTGGATTTAAATGCACAACATGGTGGACTAACTACTGGTTTATATGTCTGAGTAGCTGAGGGACAACTTTTGTTTCTGATACTGCACACTTCTGTCTGCTGTGTATGAAGAAACTGATAGCATGCTTCAAAATCGCAGAACGTTGAAAGGTTTTAAGAATGAAAACAGTCTGCACCTGATACATATAGAAAAGAATAGAATAGAATAGAATAGTATTATTCGTCATTGTTCAACACAAACAAACAGTAAAGTGCATCAGTCTGAGCCATGTAAATAAATAAATAAATAAATAAATACTTCTAAGCTAGCTATAAAAAGATTATTTACAAAGAGAAAAAATATTTTAAAATGGAAAAGAAAAAAGAAAACCACAACATACCATGCATGCAAGACTCCAAAACATTGATATAGACTTTTCTAAAATCTGATGTATAGAAATACCAATTAACGTGCTATCTGTCAAAAATAGCAAGATGTCAACAATTGTGTCCAAGTGCTGTGACTAGGACAAATTGCTTTCCCAATCAAAATCTAGCAAGACTGCTTTATAGGTATAGTTGTTAACAACAGCAGCTTAGTCAAAGACTGATCAGCAGCTTTCCTTGAAAATCCACCCTCATTTCCAGTAGCCAAGTAAGATTTGTCCTGACATGTTTAAATGTTTTATGTGATGTGCGCTGGTGTTTAGTCAGAAAGTGATGGACAACTGCTATTGTGCTGAGAGTGAGTTGCAGCCCCAAGTAATTGATTGATGGGGCGTCTGTCATGATTAGGCCATTAGAGGGAACTGACGTGGTGAAGGGGGATCTGCGCATGAAAGCAAAGTGCTCCCACCCAAAAGCTCTGTCAGGCAACTCAACCAAATATACAGAAACAGACAGAATCATTTGAACCCCTTAACTCTGAAGTAGTCAGTTAAGTTGGTTCAGCCACCAGACGCGCATGACAAACACCATTCTACAGCATTTTGTTGGGTCACATGCCAGTGTCTTTAACTAGGGAATGAATACCAATCTGTAATATTTATTTGTTATGATGTTTTTGGATCTAACAGACTCCAAATGACTTTGAAAATTTAGCAGCATGCTTTAAAAAAAAAATCTTTTTAATGTTAAAAAACACAGTGAAATAAGACACAAAACTCGACCAAAGGTTTTTCACGTTGCATTCTAATTTCCATTTTTGTGTTGTTCCCGACATATTTAACTTCAAATCTAACAAATATGATTCCAGAGGGAAAGAACACAGAATTTCCAACACTACAAACACACTGCATCTTGTTTGGCAAAGCTGAAAAGGAAAAGCTAAAATTCCATCAAGAGCAACAAATCATGTCAAAACTAACTGGAAAAAACAAACACAACTGCAGTCTAAAGGTCGGAGCTGATTGAAGCAGACACATAGTTCATCACAAATCTTAAAAAAAAACTAAAGAAATCCTGTCCTTCAGAACGAATCCCTCCTAAAACACAAAAACTGAACTCTCATAATCAGCTTGTGACAGAATTGCTAATTGTGAATCTGTGTAACAGGGTGTGGTTGAAGTAGGAACAAACAAACACTCCCTGCTGATGAACAAGCCTAATAAGAAGTTAACTGACAGTAAAACATGGGTGGAAACAGCCTTGAACCACACCGACCTCTTGATGATAAAGCCTTTCAAAGTGCAGAGATAGTGTGATGGGGTACTTGGAAATGGAAAAAAAGCCTCAATAATTACTTCCATACCTTCTGTTTTGTTTTTAACCTTGTCAGTGTGGCACATACACTGTAAAAATGAATCAGTACCTCTATTTTAAAATGAACCAATAAGTACCTCAAAATGGATAAAACTTCCTAAAATTATCTTCTGAAACAGGCTCTCAAAAAGTCATTCTGGAGTGTAATTTTTAATGTAATCTTTGAAACACTTCTTCCACTTCTCTTGATGTCATCTTCAAATTTTTAGAGTACAGTGACCAGTCCTCTCCAGTATCAAGAGTTCAGAGTAAATTACAGGCCTGATAAAAAAAAAAAAAAAAAAAAGTCTGGAAGGGGTCTTTTCTCACTAGATTATGGTAACAAGACCTCTTGGCTCTGTACTAGTGAGCTCCTTTAGATTGAAAGACGATTACGAGCAAAACGCCACTCTCGTAATGATAAGTTTAAAGAGCCGTCCTGAGCTGGCAGAGATCCCAGTATTGTATCCACTCATGGTGCGCTTTGATGTCTTTGCAAGTGCGAGAAACTTCTTCAGGCCCGTTCAAAAGGCTGATTTTATTTTTGTTTTGCTCCTGACTCGGCGCTTTTCAGGCAATTAGTGCTCAATGGAGGAGAAGACTGCAGGGAGCTTTCACTGAACAGCATATAGGGTGCAGAGGGCTGCTCACTGGGGACCACCATGGCTGAAGTCATTTTAAAGCTCCACTTATGCTATGACCTGAAAAATGACTGTTGTAGTTTTAAATCAGCACCAGATCTTCAGGTCAAATGTTGTGACATCTTGATATAGATCAAAATCACAAGGAAAACGAAGCACATGTTCCCACACACAGCTTTCGTTTCGGCTCCACAGTCTCTCCCTCTTTAACATGTATATGCCATCTTTTTCTAATCCTCTCACTGGTCCACTGTAGCGATATTGAGGAGCTTTGAAAAAGTGCGCAGCAGATCGATCAGCTACCATTGAACATTTTTTCCACTACATGTTGTGACATGGCATCATTGTAATGTGACGTGGAAGTTGATCAAACAAGCCAGAGGGATGGTGCCCGACCACCACAGCCTTTATTTACCGAGTCAATTTGCTGGAAATACACGCTAATGTTCCACTTCAGGCGGGCAACCACACACAATATTCAGAATTTGGCGCTAGGTAAGACTGCCTTGCTGATTGTTTCCTACTTTATCCACTTTTTGTCACATGTCTTCTATGCTCTAGGCTACCTCTGTCATCCCATCCATCCTGCTCGAACACTCTCCAGTGTTTGATGTTTTAAGTCTAGTTAACAATTGAAGAGAGGCTCAGTGTAGCCTGGCATAAATCTTGTTGTCTTAGTCGAGCGCTCCACAGCTGTGTGACTGGTGAATTAACTAGTGTTTACGACTTACATTTCAACTGGACAGAACTCTGGCTCTGCTGAAATCTGAATCGCACCATCGCCCGAGCCTGAATACTCCAACATGGCACGTAAAAATTATCTATTTGTCTTTCCTGAAAGATGGCGAAACAGAGCCCTTCTACTATTAAGGGCAGTTACTGTTGCTGTAATGTTGTTTTTGTCACTACATCACTTGTGTCTCGTCTCTCTTCCGTTTAATGCCAAATCTGATAAGCAAAATACTAAACCCCAAGCTTTTGCTTGTGTGGTTATAAATTGACGAGGTTGTTCAGCAGCAAGAATAATCTGTTTGTCTATCTGGGGAATCATTCTTTATCCATGTCTGCCAGTGTGACCTTTGAGAGTACACAGTAAATCCACTATTGATGCCATAATAAGTCAAAAAGGCTGGCAGAGGTATTTTAAAACCACGAGCATCGTTGTCTGCTGAGCAGCTGGCATGCTCTTATTTGTTGGCCTAAACACTGAAGTTGGAGGCTCAGTAAGTAGCTGTATGTCCCTTTAAAGAGTATTTGTAAGTAATATCATTACGCTAAACGACAGCAGGTAATTAGGTACAATGTGGCTAATTGCTCTAATTACCTTATGTGAAAAACGATTGTCTCCAAGGGATATGCCAGTCTGTAGCTTTGGAACGAGACACAGCTGTCGGTGACTGTACCTTTATAAGAGATAGGCCTAATTACAGAGCAATTCACACAAATTACTGTCTGTCTAATGCACATGCAGTCAAGAGAGGAGAGGAAATTTGGGAAAGGAGGGGATGACGTGTGAGAATCCAACCATGTTAATGCTCAAGAAAATCCTTAAACCACATAAAAGGGAACATCAGAAGGTTTCGTCTGACCTTAATTCACCTGGGGCCATGCCGCGCATCACAACCACTTAGCTACCGGATGCTTTATGATCGCTCACTTACACATACAGCTATTTGCTTCTGAGAGCTGACCATGTTTGTTTATGTGGGATCTCCTTGTTTTTCACACCCAGATTTTTCTCTGTGGGATTTAATTCACTTACTTCTCTGCCTATAACTGCAGATTACTGTTTAGCCTCACTATTAAAATATTAAGTTAGTAAAAAGTAATGGAGATGGCAATTAGCAACAGCTAATTTAGTAGTAGGCATCAGAAACTGTGAGATATCCATATGACATAAACATAAAATGGCTATCAGATGTTGGATTGTAACTATAATTACTGCTGACATTTCTCTGAAATGCTTTCATCTCTCCTTTATCAGCAGCTGTTATAGCAGCAGGCCAAAACACTTTTCTGATCACTCCCCCCCCCCCCCCCCCCCCCCAGCCTACCCAAAAAAGAAACTGCGTGCACCATTTTCTGTCACAAGATGGTAAGCTCGCCTTTGGCAAAGTGAGATCAATGCATTTAAATGTGGAGTTGGGGGTATGGGCCTGCCTTTAATTCCTTTAAGGATGTGACCTCAGACACCAAAACATTGGCGGCATGTTGAGCCACTTACCACGACAGAACTTCAGTGAAACCGGACTGTTAGGAGTTGAGCACATTATTAGCGCTGATAGGAAAATTAGTGCTGATTCACTGAGCTTTCCCTATGGACTATTGCAGTGATGACTCATTCCAAACTGGCTGCCTCCGTTTGTGTAATCTGTACGTGTGGTTGTGTGTGTCTGGGTGGTGTGTGTTTGATTATTTTGGGTTTAGTTACCAGAAGTACATAGAGAAGATGCAGACCAGTCAGTCCATCCTGCTCGTCTGCGTCACGTGTGATCCAAGAACCTCATCAGGCCAAAGAATCTAGGAATATCTTTTGGGATCTGCAGGCATAACAGGACATAGTAATTTGTTCCATGCAACCATTGAAGTAGGAAATTTCTCGTCAGGCTTCCAATCTGCCTTCACTTAATCCTCAGGTAGTACTCCCTGTGGCTGCTACCTACTTGAATGCAAACAGGCTTTAAACAGGTCTGATAGATTTGTGTCTGTTTGGGTGTGTACGGTAGATTAATAAGGCAAATAAAGATCCCCAAAGGAATATTTTAAATTTCTTTCATATAATTGAGGTTTTAAGTACTGTAAACAAACTTAGTAATTGCTTAGGGACTTTTGATATTACATTACAATTATTAGAAGATTTATAATTATTAGAAGAGGGTATTTTTTATCTCTCTAAATTTCAGTTGGTCAGCTAGCAGTACCATGTAAACATTTTTAATATATGAACACGAATTTATCTCCCTTGCCACCACAAGCAACCCATCCTACTGTATTTAAGTCTATACTGACAGCATCACCTGCATTTCTACATTATAAACCTGCACCGACACATAGTGTCCCTATTTAATTCTGCAGAGCTGCAGGGTATCATTGCATTCCCTATATTTTGCATTTTGTCAGAAATTGTGCATTTGCTGTGACACTCTTTGCGGCCTATAAAAAAAATTGTTTTAATAAAATTCCCATTTACCTGATTACAACTATCTAAACTGCAATGATAAAATTAAACCATCCAGCTTATACAAGTTACATTCTCTGCATCTTCTTCCACTACAGTCCATTCAGTATAAATGCATATGCTGCATTTGACCCCGAGGTAGATTTTCTGAAGTAAAATACATTTAACTAACATGTCACATATGTGAAATCTATTTCCTTCACATATGGAATGAGCATATTTCTCCAAATGTACCTCATTCATTCTTGGGTAACGGGTCTATTTTAAGGCTCAGTCATAATCACACCCAGGCTTTCCCAGCATTACCTGCTTTCGCTGACATTCAGCTCTTTATCATGAGAAAATATTACCCAACTCACAGGGCAGAAATGATGACAAAGGAAACTAAATTTATGCCAAATGTGTACTTTAGATATGGATACTAACAGGTGATGACATGTCTCGGTAATGTCCAGGTATCAAGTTCGTGCTGTGGCAAAACTGTAGGATTATTTCCAGCATGTAGGTTATATTTGTTTTCTGTGGTCATGAATAGGTTCTTTATTTTGGGTCTGCATGGCATTTTTTTAACCCATATTCAGAGGGTAATTTCAGATTCTTGTCTGTGTCTTCAGTAAAATATTGCATATATGGGGAGGTGTTTTTTCTTGTGATATTTTGTTAGTTTTCAAGATGTTCTTTGAAAAGATGTCTCTTTGTGATCACCAACAGCAAGCCTGGACGTCTGTCTGTAGTTATTTCTGAAATAGCATCTTAGGAAGTATTCTCATTCTGAAAACATCAGGGGGGGATTCCCTCATCTAGCTACACATTTCCACTCCAAAATATACAACTACTCTTTTCTCATCATGGCCTTGACAAGGGGTGCTCCTTGTTAGATTTTCCACTTCTGGTGCTGAAAAAACACCCCCTCCTCGCTGCTCCTTGAATACTTTGGAGGGATTGGCTAATTTAGTTCCAGATCTGGTGGCATTTGAGAGGCGTCCACTGCTCTGTGTTTACATGTTCCAGTGGCACTTAGTTCAGATACAAGGAAGGCTGGAGTGAAAAAATACGAAAAAAAAAACCCAAAATGCACACACGCAGCAGGTTGTGAAATGTTAGCATTCTTTCCAAGCCCCTACGTGCAATGTTTGGCTCTTACCTGCCATTTGTTTATTATTGAGTCAGCAGTTTAGTTCATTTAACAGGGGATTCCGTTTTCCCGTCCAAATGGTTTCTGTTTAACTGTTTGCACTTTCGACAGTTGTTGCAATTCTGTCAAGGGGGTATCCATGATTTGCATGCAAGGGACTGAAATTTGCATGGAAATTAAATTGCTTGGAGGCAAAGCCAAGGACTGTTTTCCTCCCATGGTTACCAGAAAATGCAGAAATTTAGCATTTAAGCAAAGTCACAGATCTTTAATGATTTACAGGTCCACTTAACAGTCTGCTGTCATAAAGCTGTGCAGCACTTGGTCATCAGGCTCGTGTAGCAGCCATCTCTGCCATTCACATTACCCCCTTTTCAGCTTTGCAGCATGAGTCTGGATGCCCACGGTGCAGTCCATATAGGATTTTCTATATTTCCTTGTCAACAGTGAATAATATTGTAACACTATTGAACTTGGCAGACTTTGATCTTTCAGCAGGACTCGACTGGAGGTGCTATTTGACTGGTGGCTTTCAGACACTAGGCTCTGAGTTGCCATGTTGGTTTTATCAGTTTGCTGCCTGCCAGCTGTGGAGACCTCTTTGTCTCCATTCCTGTCTTTAATGGGCCACAGTGGCAAAGAGGAAATAATGAATCATGCTTTTAATTGATGTCTTTTATGGAGGACTTCAGAAATGCACACGTCTTTATTGGTTAGTTGTAGCTCACAAGACATAGCTGTATCCTGCCGCTGCCTGTGTGGTAGAGTGTTTCAGTGCGTATCAAACATTGACTCTTTACACAGTGTTCATTTTGTGGAAATCGACAAGGATACAGTCACTTTCAGGCTTTGGTAGCTCACTATAAGAGTGTAATATTCTAACAACATAAAGGAATGGGCATGAGTTCCCCATAAGTAGCTACATCAAAGCACCATTCCCCTTGGTGTGAAGGCTGTAGTGTTTTTTAATTGATACCAGCACTTTCTTTTTTAATAACCCATCTGAGATTTTGAAGGAGCCTTAATGGAATCACCCTTTGGCTTCTAAAGGAAAGAATTTGTTGGGTTGAAATCTGTTTTTGATATGGGAAGACAAATAATCAGGTCATTAAGGATAACCATAAAGTGTGTCGGAAATTTAAGCAAAACACATGGAAAAACCTGATTGTTGTGAGTCTGGAGGAGGCTGTTCGGCAAAGAAACTCATAAAACAAATTAAGCTTCTATAAATAGTGCAAGGTTGAAGGAGAAGAAAAAAGGGAAGACAAAATCCAAAATGGATGGCCAAAGTATTCCAAAAAAATAAATAAATAAATAAAAACATTTCTCAGAATCTAGTTTTTATTATGAATTGGCACATATTTTTAATGCTAAATATGAAAAGTCCACCATAGTGTGGGATGCATTTACATTCTCAACTTACTTGCAGCCAATCGTTATTCCTCTTACTATTTTGGGCCTTTTTTTCTTTCTTTTTTTTTTTTTTAACAAGAGTGACGCAGTGTTGCCAGGGTTTGGTTTTCTCCAGCTCTTGATAATGTATCTTTAAGATTGCAGCATGGCACGTCATGATAAAGGCAGTGAATAAGTTGACCCACCCTCACACTCATTATTCAGCCCTTTCTAGCATAGAGTCAGAGGGTATGAACAGACTGCAGAAGAGGACAAAGCTGTCAGGGCCACATGGCTGTTATCTGCTTGTCCCACTTCCTTGAGACTTGCGAGACCTCTTGTTGTGTAGCTTTCAGCTCCATTATCTTACCTTAAAGGATGTGTTGACCCAGAATCAGCACGTGTCTTGTGATGATGCACACAGGTGCCTGAATAGTCGACTGACTAAAACCAATTCGTTTTTTTCTATTGTTCTCTAATAAATCAACAAGTGCTTTAGCTCATGGTTAGTTTCCATCCCTGAAATGGAAATTAGATTGCCTTTAAATGAAATATTCTCCATTGGGGAAAAAAAAAGTTGCCATCTGTTATTCCAAAATAATGATTGCAACCTAATGCGATTGTAACGCTTTACCTCATTTTGTCCGCTATATTTTAGAAGAACCACACTCATACATTTCAGGGAAAGATTTTGGATCTTATTGGCATCTAAAGCACTTTGAAATTTATCTCTGCAATATCTTTTGATAATGGTTAGATCCAGCGCCTGAAAAAAACAACGCATATGAGCATTACCAGGACATAATAGCACCAGGCATCTGCTAACTGAGTTATGGAACGGAATTTATTACTGTCTAAGAAAAGGAATTCCAGTGATTAACTACGGATTATACAACAGACGGTTACAGCCAAGCAATCTGATTTTTCACATAAACATGACCAGACTTTGCACTAGACTTTGCAAGCAGAACAAAAATACTTCACTACTTCAGACTACACTATAACATAATGATAGAAAGAAAAGACAGCTTGTATCTTGAAAGGCCATGTGTCAGATTCATGAGGCATTGAGGAAAATCAGTGTAGAGAAGAGGAAAAGAATACACTTTCCTCTTTGTCTGCACTTAATATGAGTTGCCCTTGAGCAAGGCATTGTTAACTGCTTTAGTAAAACTTCTCAGTGACTGATGATACACTGTGCAGCCAACATCCACATGTGCATATTTCTTGTTTCACTGCAAGAACAGCCTCTTTTACAGTCCACTGGTGTAAATTTGCCTGGATAGAAAAGGATTTAGTGCATTTGTATTGTGTTGTCTAGATATTATGCTACCAGTGACATTTTCACAGTTCCTTAAAGAGACTTTAGATACACCCATTGACCCCAGAAATACCCACTAACGCGGTGGAATGATCTAGTTTAACAGTATGCAAACCATTTCGTTCCTGGTGGGGAGGATTTAACAGACTTTTATTAAACTGATAAAACTCAGAGACCACTTCATTATGGCCATTTTCAGCCTGCTTAATTTTTCTAACTGTGAAGGAGACAAGCAAGCTGTTAAAATTAATTTACCAAAACATTTAAATGTGATCAAGGTCAATTTCCTCTCAAGAAATTGTTCCCCCTGCTGTGGCATTTGCCACTTTTCCAAATCAAAACCATTGTACCTGTAAAACCTTAAGACCTTTCTGGTCATGGTTTTAACAGTGAGCTGCTCAGTGCGCTAATGCACATGAAAAGGGGAGTCCTGGGCAGGTTTTCAAGCAGTAACGGGGTACATTTCCATTCAGATTCCATGAGTGACTGTTTATGGGGGTGTTTCCCAGTGAGCCTGTAGTACTGCTGAAGCCCTGCTTGTGTTTTGTTTTTGTTCTGGCTATTGGAAAGAATGTGTTTCCAACATAGACGAGCCATGCCAAAGACCCCTTGATAATGCCTCGTCCTGCACAACCACTCCCAGATGCTTAGCAAGTTTTACGAATACACTTTCCTCATTATTTGGGGATTTACTTGTTTGGAATCACTCTGGCCATGTTTATCAAAGTACAGAAATAAGTGGGTTTTTATTGTAAAATGTGGGAAAGTGAAAACCTTCAGACATGAGCTCTACTTAAAAATTTGTGAGCAAAGCAATGTCATAGTATTGTATGTGGAATGAGTGATGCCAGGGAAGGAAAACAGATGCACGTCAGGACTATTGTTTTTCTCAGTGTTCCTGTTTGCAGTTGTAGAATGAGTCAGTTTACTTATAAACAGAAGAAAAACATCTTGGACTTTGGGCAAAATGACAGTGGTACATTGATTGATGATTTATGCAATGTGAATTAAATCAGTTTATTCTATGGAATTTGGGATGCAACTCAGTCTCACATTTTGAAGCTGACTAATAAATTCAGCAAAACGCTCCCCTCCAATGCAAGGGGTAAAATGTGCTGTTTAATCCATTCAAAGGGAAGCAGTGAGGAACACTAATTTCCCTGAAAGCTTATCCCTCCCTCCCCATTTGTAAATAGCATGGTTTTTACCTTAAAACTGCACCTCGGTTGCTACTCATTTAATGATGTAACCCTTTTTAGAGCATTGGTTCTGCTGGTGTCTCTTCAGCCAAGTGGGATATTCGACGCAAATACCTGTGGGTTTTGGGGTCGAAGGAGAAGTGTTTCTTTGCATGCAGCATTAATTTGCACTGTATGAAACACACTGCTGTAATTTCACTGCTCAAAATAGATCCCCAGTGTGGAATAACTGTGGGAAATGGAATTGTGTTTGGCTATAAATTCAATAGCTTTATTTTATGTTTCTTTTTTCTTTGCTGGCTTTTTTCTTAAAGAAAATGAAACTGCATTAAATACATATAAGAGCGGGGAAGCAATTGGATGATAGAGCTACACATTCACATATCCAGCCTCTTTGAAAAATCAAGATTAACTCACAGAAAAGGACGGAAATTCTCAGTTTGTCAAAGTCACTGGATCTTAGGTTTAATTCTGCATTATGTGAGTTTTCTTATAATCAAGCAGCTACTTTCTTATGTTTGTTTATGTCTTCTCCCAATTACAAATCTTATGTGTCACAATATCAGATATCCTGCATTTCTTTTTCAGCAGTTCTGTCAGTATTTATTATGTTCAATAATTATCTCTAACCTGTCAGTTTCTGACTGACAGATAATAGAATAGAATAGAATAGAACAGAATAATCCATTTAAATCATCGCTCTATTGCAGCCCATGCATAATAGCATTACATTTATGCGCCAAAGGATTTCCTCAATAAAAATGTACATTTCTTGAATAAAAAAAATGACGTGGCATGATGAATGTTATGTGTATCAAAATCAATGGTATTTAGATATCGTAATGTTATTTATTAAAAAAAAAATGTAATATCAATTGTTATTGTGGTCAGAAAACACAAACAAAAAAGCTGTGCGAGGCAATTTCTGTCATTTAGAAGCTATCTTTGTGATCAGTTGGTCAAGTTGGAGTCAGTTCAGCTCAGTCTGGCCCAGAACATTAGGCTGTTTGATCTCACCCCTAAACACAGCGGCACAGAGTCTCCTGACATGTACTGGGACTTTCACAACAAACAGGTGATTAGCATCAGAGGGGAAACTAATGGTGGACCTGATTCGGAACCAGTGCTGCAGCCTTATAGGGAAGATTACTGGCAGGTGGGGCCAATTGGTGAACAATGGTCCAGTCCAGGGTTTGAAGGGCAGATGATTGCTGACAGATGGAAGCCTCCGAGTCTAAGAAGAAAGTAATCAGGTGGGGAGAGCAGGACAAGAATGTGGGGGTCAGTTGGAGGAGGGCAGCACCACGTTCGCTACCAGGCAGATGAAAGATCGGCATGATGTCAGCTTGACTCAGCATACACATCCACACTTACTTAAGCCTAAAGCTAGGCTGATGTAATGCCACCCCCAAATGTGGGACAGCGCTAGGTGTCGACGTGAGGAATTGGAAGGGTCACAAGAACTACTAGTACTAAACAAGTGTAGACATGTGCTGCCAGAAGCTACCAAACTTAAATACTAAGAATGATACCATGACTAAGCATTCTGTCATTTGAAGTGATCTCTTACAACCTCTGTCTGGTAGGTCTTCATTTATGTGTTTAATGCATGAGTCATTTATAAGTTGGCTTATAAAATGGGCTACATTAGTAAAGGTTACTTCAACTAATTGTTGCTGCATGACAAAGATCAGTACATGGGTTTCGTGATGGTGTAATCAGTCAGTTACTATAATCCACTTCTGATAATCCGTAGCTGCAGAAGCGAAAGTAAATTAAATCAATTTAAAATGCCGCAGAATTTCATTCGTGTTGGGTTAAAAAAACAAATCCATTTGGAACATCATGAAAAATATGACCATTCCAGTACAACCAAAGCTAAAGGTTAATGAACTTTGTTTTCCGTAGAATTGCCCCCACGATGAGCAATAACAGGAAACCAGGTAAAATTGCTATTTAACAGACAGAAGATTAAGGTTGTAATTAAAGTAATTAAAATCAGTAAGTCAGCCTGTCTGCAGCTTTGCATATAAATAATTGTTGGAGAACCTAACTGAGCAAGAAGTGGGAGTAAAGGGGTTGAAGAAAGTGGAAAAACAACAACAACAACATTGTAATGTAACGTTTAATCCGCCCTCTGTTCAGATTCGCACCAAAAATTAACAAGTTCTTCAGTTGGCTTTATTCTACCTTACCACCAAGTTTCATGAAACTTGGCATCCTGCTAACATACAAACACGCAGAAAGCACAGCACTGCACTGAAAACACATTTCTATTCTGCCTATTACGTTAGTGAAGGAATGAAACTAATGTTTCACTTACTCAAGTGACCCACAGCAGCTGGAAAGAAAGATATTTCTTCTCTGTTTGGTCAAGTTGGGACACAAAAATTACTTAGTTATGTTTCATGAACAGGGTTTGGATTAAAATAGAGGGTTGTCATCAGCCAAGCTTATAATAATAAACAAAAGGTTACAGTTATGGAAGAGTGGTTAAAGGTAACATTGACTACTGGTTTAGAATGGGAGGATAACAACTCTCCCATGTCAAAATTACATGATCGAGGTGGACTGAACCATCCATCTACCCTGGCCTCCTCACAGTACTGACATGTGACTGTACAACTATCTCAGATCACATCCCTTACCCCCTTTGCTTTGTCATAAATACTATGACAGTTTAAGTGTGCGGTCATGAATGAAGTGTAACTATGGGTCATAATTAGTTCTTTCCTTTTTATCATGGAGGAGTGTCCAGTCATTATCATTCCACCGACATGAATTCTGACAACAAACCACAAGTTGGATTTTTCACTCTGTCCTTGTTCCGAAAACCATTAAATCCTGGGAAGGCATCACAGTTATCATCAGAAACTGTTGTGTGATTTATGCTTAAATTTTGAGGATTGAGACTGATGCGTTTTACCTTGAACACCACCATTCAGATCAGTGACTGAACTGAAAATGTGAGCTTGGTACACTAGAAGGACAATTCTCCTTGAAAAATGCAGCTACCTGAGAAATTATGCTACTTTTTGTTCAATGTGTTTTTATTGAAGATTCAGTATGACAGAAAAATAGTACAATACAATTCCGTTTTTTTTTTTTTTTTTTTTTTTCTTTTAACATAACCCCAAATCCCTCCCCCCCCACACTGTTGCACCAGTCAAAAAATAAAATACATATATATATATATTATAAAATACAAATAATAATAATAATAATAAAAAAAAAAAAAAAAAAAAAAAAAAAAAAAAAAAAAAAAAAAAATAATAATAATAATACAATGTCTCTTATCTCTCTGCTGTTGATTAACGTGTGAAAGTAAATAGTTTATTATTTACTCTTCTGTAATGAGTGACGGATCCACTTCTTGGATCTGGTCCAAAATAGGACGCCAGATTTTGAAGAATTTTTCAGTGTTCCCTCTGACGGAATTTCTTATTTTTTCCAAGGCTAGATGGTGTAGGAAATCGGTGAGCCACATTCTAAAAGATGGTGGATGTTTTTCTTTCCAATTAAGGAGAATGAGCCTGCGGGCAATTAGCGTAGTAAAGGCTATTACTTCCTTTTGTTTTTTATTTGAGTTGGTAGATTCAGGCATAATGCCGAATATTACAATTTTGGCCTCTGGTTCAATATTGATCTTTAATGCGCTAGAGAGGAATTTGAAAATTGATTGCCAGAGGGGTGCCAATTTTGAGCAAAACCAGAACATGTGTGATAATGATGCTTGCTCAATTTCACAGCGGTCACAATTTAGGTCTATATCCGGTTTGAATTTTGCTAGTTTAACTTTTGACCAATGCAATCTATGAACAATTTTAAGTTGAATTACCTTGTGTCTTAGGCAAATTGAAGATGAGTATATATTATTCACTGCAGATTGCCACTCATCCTCAGATATTACAATTTCAAGCTCTTCTTCCCATTTTCTTCTGGTATGTGCAAGTGGCTGTACATTGTAAGAAATGATAGAAGTATATATTTTCCCAATGACACCCTTAGAAAGCGGGTTTATATTTAACATTGTTTCAAGAAGAGAGTCGGGGGGCCGTGATGGGAAGTGATTGAGCGTGGTTGACATATAGCTGCGTAATTGAAGATACCTGAAGAATTGAGAGTTAGGGATTTCAAATTTTGTTTTTAGTTGTTGAAACGAGGCATACTGTCCATCAATAAACAAGTCTTTCAGTGTCCTTGGGCCACGCGTAGCCCAGGTTGAGAAGCAATCGTCTATCATGGAAGGAGCAAACATATGGTTATGTGCAATAGGACCATTGATTGACATATCATTTAAAGCAAAACGCCTTCTGAATTGACACCATATCTTGAATGAGTGTTTGACAATTGGGTTTGCAGAGAATTTGCACATCGGTTGAGACAGAGGTAGTTCTGAAGTCATCAAGAGTGAAGGGAGGTAAACTGCACGACATATTTTCCAGTTTTAACCATTCAGGGCTGCAACAGGGGGAGCACCAAAATAGCATTGCTCGGATGTTGGATGCCCAATAATAGAATTGGAAATTTGGGAGTGAAAAACCCCCTTGCTCTCTATGCCTCTGTAACACACTTTTAGAGATGCGTGCAGTTTTCCCATTCCATATGAATGAAGATATAGATTTGTCAATAAGGGAGAAAAAGGCATTTGTTAAAAATATAGGTACGCATTGAAAAATGTACAAAAATTTAGGTAAGATATTCATTTTAACAATATTTATTCTACCTCCCAATGATAATGGGAGTGTGTTCCATCGTTCGAGGTCCTGTTTCATGGAGTCTAATAATGGGATAAAGTTTGTTTTGTACATGTGCTTGTAGTTTTTTGTTATCCATACACCTAAGTATTTAAATTTATCTTGACTTATTTTGAATGGGAATTGGCTCGGCATGATTTGTTTAGCCACAGAGTTTATAGGCATTAGCTCACTCTTTTGCATGTTTACCTTATAGCCTGATATCCTTCCGAAGCTCTCAAGAACATCGGATAGTTTAGGAAGGCTCCGGAGTGGGTCCGATATATACAGGAGGGTGTCGTCAGCATACAGCGAGGTTTTGTGCTCTGAGTCCCCCTTTGGATGCCTTTAATGGAAGGTTCGTACGTATTGCAGTTGCTAGGGGCTCCATTACCAATGAAAATAATAGAGGGGATAATGGGCACCCTTGCCGTGTGCCCCGTTCTAGTTTGAAAAAATTTGACCGATTATGGTTTGTACGGACTGCAGCTAGAGGGGCGGAGTATATCATACGGATCCAAGATATAAACTTTACACCAAAACCGAACCTTCTAAGAGTATAGAAAAGGTAGTCCCACTCCACACGATCGAACGCTTTCTCAGCATCAAGTGACAAACCACTTCTGCTGTATCTGGTGGAGTGGGACTATGCAGGATATCCAAAAGCCTGCGGATGTTATAAAATGAATATCGGTTTTTGATAAATCCTGTTTGGTCATTGGATACTATTGAAGGGACAATTAGCTCTAAGCGGGTTGCTAAAATTTTGGCAAATATTTTATTGTCTACATTTAACAATGAAATTGGTCGATATGAGCTACATTTCAATTTACTTTTGCCCTTTTTATGAATTAAAGATATGACCGCCTGCCTCATTGTTTCTGGAAAGACACCAGATCGAGATGATTCATCATAAACAGAAAGTAAAATAGGGGACAGCTCTTTAGAAAATGTTTTAAAAAATTCGGTTGGGAAGCCGTCAGGCCCGGGAGCCTTTCCACTCTGCATGGAGGCAATAGCTTTCATAATTTCTTGTTCAGACAGTGGTCTTTCTACATCTACTGCCGATTGCTCACTAATAGTTGGAAGGGTAAATTTTGTGAAAAAGGTCTCAAATTGTTTTTCATTACCACACGATTCAGAGGTATATAGTTCCGAGTAATATTTACTGAACTCGTTATTTATGTCTATAGGATCTGTTAGTTTCTCACCTTGTTCATTATTAATTTCAAGAATTGACTGATCAGCCTGTTGTTGTCGTAGTTGATGGGCCAGGATTTTCCCAATTTTCTCCCCATGTTCATATACTTTATGTTTGGATTTATTTAAGAGGTTTTCTGCATGTTTTGTGGTTATTAAGTTAAATTCAGTTTGAAGAGCCAGGCGTTCTTTAAATATTTCAGATGAAAAAGAGCAAGCCAAGGCATTGTCCAGTCTTAAAATATCACTTTCAATCTTTCTGAGGCGTTCATGTTGAGCTTTTTTTATTCTGACATTATAAGCTATGATTTGGCCTCTAAGATATGCCTTTAGTGATTCCCAGATTAATCCAGACGATATGTCTGGAGTTCTATTTCGCACCAAATACTCATCTATTTCCTTTGATATAAATTTGACAAATTCTGCATCAGAAAGCAGAAGAGTGTTAAATCTCCACGGATCGGTATTTGATGTTTGAGGGCATGTTCAGGATCATCGATAGTGGTCGCATGGTCTGATATTACTATTGCGTGATATTCACATTATTTACAAGTGGAAGCAAGTATTATCTACTAAAAAAATAGTCTATTCGGGAGAAAGTCTTATGTACTGGCGAGTAGAAAGAGTAGCATCTTCGGCCTGGGTTTTTAGATCTCCAAACATCGTTCATACCATAGGGTTTTTAGAAGCTTATTAACTGTTTGCTCTGTTCGATTTGGTTGTACTGTTTTAGATGAGCTGCGGTCTTGTGAGATGGTGATAAGACACAGTTGATATCGCTCCCAGGATGAAGGTGATGTGAATCAATATTTGGTATTTGAGAAAATAGTCTCGTAAAAAAAGCACCTATCATCCCAGTTAGGGGCATAAATGTTTGCCAAGACAACAGGGGTGTTATTTAGCCTGCCCACCACAATTATGTACCGACCGTTAGAGTCAGCTTCAACATTACCAAGGGTGAAAGAGATGTTCTTTTTAAGAGTATAGCTGTTCCCTAGATTTGGAGTGAAGTCTGAATGAAAAAATTGTCCTACCCAATTGCATCGAAGCTTTGAGTGGTCATGTGTAAGTTAGGTGAGTTTCTTGGAGAAAGACAATGTCAGCGTTCATCCTCTCCAGGTGGGAAAACACCCTCCTACGTTTTGCCGGCTTGTTAAGAGATTTAACATTCCAGCAAACAAAGTTTACCTGGCAGAGGCCGGACCCTGAGTATTCAACGGTGATATAGCCATGTGGACTGGGACACATAGTGACAAGAGTAATATTTGGTTGGGTTAAAAAACACAGAGAGGTCAATAATAATCAGCTTAGAAAGTACAAACAATGATCTTAAAACATAATTTGGTGCGAACAGGCGCTAAACCCCCAAAAATCACCAGCAAGAACATGGTGATAGAACAACCCTTGAAAGAAAAATCCAACACATTAGCATAGCCTATGGTGTTTGTTTAGAGTTCTAGCTTTACAGGTGGCTCATGGGCATTTAGAATTAAGATAAGTCTTTTAGAATGCACAGTAATAAAGAATAAAAAAAATATATATATATATATTTTGGCGGCCTAGTCCATTAGTCTTTTTATGATTGACTACTGTAACACATCCTATAAAAATATGTAATTACCTGAATTTACTCAGGGATATAGGAAAACCCTGCTTCAGCACTTATTACACTAACACACAATTTAACTTTCCAATATTACAAACATTGTGCTTAGCAGTTCAAACTATATCGTTTGAAAAGATAGTGTTATTTGCGTAGTGCGAGGCTTTACCGTTTGTTGTAGTAAGCCTAGTCACATCCTTACATTTTTTCACGTACATACGCTTGGGCTTTAGCTGGGTCGTTGAAGATCATATCCTTGCCGTCATGGGAGATGCGCAAGCCCGGGCTGGTAAAGGAGCCCATAGCGCACTACCCTCTCGACCTCGCAGCGACTTTTTCACGTCGTTAAAGGCCATCCTTGCGCGGGCGACACTTGGTGGATAGTCAGGGAAGATGAGGATGGTCGAGCCGTTGCGCTGCAGTGGGTCTGATTCCTCGTGCACGGCGGAGGATGTCGACGCAGTTTGAGGGTAGTGCAGTTTGGCTATGATCGGTCTGGGTTTGCCATCAGCTCTCTTCCCCTGTAAGGAGCGGTGATCTGTCCACCAGTACATCCCTGTCCAGCTTTAGCACGTCACGGATTAGCTTGGATACAGCAACAGGCGTACACGGGGAGCTCTCAGCCACATTCAGTATTCGGATGTTTGATCTCCGACTGCGCCCTTCCAAGTCCACATGTTTCTCACGCAGAGACTCCACGATTTTCTCCAGCGTTTGGACTTTGGTTTGCAGTGTTGTTATGTCATCTGAGTGTACAGAAAGCGCCCCCTCCATCTCTACAACCGTAGTTTTGACTGTCTCCATGTCGATGCGAAGGGCTACTGTGCTGTTAGCTATCTCGGTTTTCACTGACTGTAGCTCCGCTTTAATGCCCTCGATTTCGGTGCAGTAATCACCTTTGTCACCTCTCTCTTTGAAAAAGTTCAGTCATTTCGATCTTCATGAATGACAGCAATCTCAGTTTTTAGATCTTGAAGTTCACCTTTCCTGACATTTTGCTGGTTGAGTCGCCTACAGGATGTGTAGGCCCCGGGTGCTTTGATCGTTAGCTTTCTCGGGGCTCGTCTCCTCTGTAGTTTTGTTGCCCGGTGTAAATTTGTATTTTCGCAAGTTATTAGCCATTTCAAAGAAATCACCCGTTTCCTCAGGATGTCACAGATGGCTACGTAAGGCTTCAGTTTTTCTCACGACGCAAATAAAAAGACTTATATGTGTTTCTGTGCGGAAGCCAACTGTGCACACGTTACTCCATTGCCCCTGCTCGCCGGAACTCTCCCCTGTCAGTTTCTGACTGACAGATAATAGAATAGAATAGAATAGAACAGAATAATCCATTTAAATCATCGCTCTATTGCAGCCCATGCATAATAGCATTACATTTATGCGCCAAAGGATTTCCTCAATAAAAATGTACATTTCTTGAATAAAAAAAATGACGTGGCATGATGAATGTTATGTGTATCAAAATCAATGGTATTTAGATATCGTAATGTTATTTATTAAAAAAAAAATGTAATATCAATTGTTATTGTGGTCAGAAAACACAAACAAAAAAGCTGTGCGAGGCAATTTCTGTCATTTAGAAGCTATCTTTGTGATCAGTTGGTCAAGTTGGAGTCAGTTCAGCTCAGTCTGGCCCAGAACATTAGGCTGTTTGATCTCACCCCTAAACACAGCGGCACAGAGTCTCCTGACATGTACTGGGACTTTCACAACAAACAGGTGATTAGCATCAGAGGGGAAACTAATGGTGGACCTGATTCGGAACCAGTGCTGCAGCCTTATAGGGAAGATTACTGGCAGGTGGGGCCAATTGGTGAACAATGGTCCAGTCCAGGGTTTGAAGGGCAGATGATTGCTGACAGATGGAAGCCTCCGAGTCTAAGAAGAAAGTAATCAGGTGGGGAGAGCAGGACAAGAATGTGGGGGGTCAGTTGGAGGAGGGCAGCACCACGTTCGCTACCAGGCAGATGAAAGATCGGCATGATGTCAGCTTGACTCAGCATACACATCCACACTTACTTAAGCCTAAAGCTAGGCTGATGTAATGCCACCCCCAAATGTGGGACAGCGCTAGGTGTCGACGTGAGGAATTGGAAGGGTCACAAGAACTACTAGTACTAAACAAGTGTAGACATGTGCTGCCAGAAGCTACCAAACTTAAATACTAAGAATGATACCATGACTAAGCATTCTGTCATTTGAAGTGATCTCTTACAACCTCTGTCTGGTAGGTCTTCATTTATGTGTTTAATGCATGAGTCATTTATAAGTTGGCTTATAAAATGGGCTACATTAGTAAAGGTTACTTCAACTAATTGTTGCTGCATGACAAAGATCAGTACATGGGTTTCGTGATGGTGTAATCAGTCAGTTACTATAATCCACTTCTGATAATCCGTAGCTGCAGAAGCGAAAGTAAATTAAATCAATTTAAAATGCCGCAGAATTTCATTCGTGTTGGGTTAAAAAAACAAATCCATTTGGAACATCATGAAAAATATGACCATTCCAGTACAACCAAAGCTAAAGGTTAATGAACTTTGTTTTCCGTAGAATTGCCCCCACGATGAGCAATAACAGGAAACCAGGTAAAATTGCTATTTAACAGACAGAAGATTAAGGTTGTAATTAAAGTAATTAAAATCAGTAAGTCAGCCTGTCTGCAGCTTTGCATATAAATAATTGTTGGAGAACCTAACTGAGCAAGAAGTGGGAGTAAAGGGGTTGAAGAAAGTGGAAAAACAACAACAACAACATTGTAATGTAACGTTTAATCCGCCCTCTGTTCAGATTCGCACCAAAAATTAACAAGTTCTTCAGTTGGCTTTATTCTACCTTACCACCAAGTTTCATGAAACTTGGCATCCTGCTAACATACAAACACGCAGAAAGCACAGCACTGCACTGAAAACACATTTCTATTCTGCCTATTACGTTAGTGAAGGAATGAAACTAATGTTTCACTTACTCAAGTGACCCAAGCAGCAGCTGGAAAGAAAGATATTTCTTCCTCTGTTTGGTCAAGTTGGGACACAAAAATTACTTAGTTATGTTTCATGAACAGGGTTTGGATTAAAATAGAGGGTTGTCATCAGCCAAGCTTATAATAATAAACAAAAGGTTACAGTTATGGAAGAGTGGTTAAAGGTAACATTGACTACTGGTTTAGAATGGGAGGATAACAACTCTCCCATGTCAAAATTACATGATCGAGGTGGACTGAACCATCCATCTACCCTGGCCTCCTCACAGTACTGACATGTGACTGTACAACTATCTCAGATCACATCCCTTACCCCCTTTGCTTTGTCATAAATACTATGACAGTTTAAGTGTGCGGTCATGAATGAAGTGTAACTATGGGTCATAATTAGTTCTTTCCTTTTTATCATGGAGGAGTGTCCAGTCATTATCATTCCACCGACATGAATTCTGACAACAAACCACAAGTTGGATTTTTCACTCTGTCCTTGTTCCGAAAACCATTAAATCCTGGGAAGGCATCACAGTTATCATCAGAAACTGTTGTGTGATTTATGCTTAAATTTTGAGGATTGAGACTGATGCGTTTTACCTTGAACACCACCATTCAGATCAGTGACTGAACTGAAAATGTGAGCTTGGTACACTAGAAGGACAATTCTCCTTGAAAAATGCAGCTACCTGAGAAATTATGCTACTTTTAAAGTTTCATCTCTGTAATGGATGCCCCATAAAAAAAGTATCACCTCATCTTGGATCTTTTTTTAGCTAATCCGAAGTCTATCTTTGTCAAACTGACTCAACCAGACAAAATGTAAATTCAAAATTCAACCTCTGATCTAGCAAGCAAGAGAGCATGGGTCAACCTTGTAAAGTTTATCCATTTATTAACACATTCTGGCATCTGAGCCTAATAACAACTCCACTCACCACATACGTATGATGCCTCGTCAACAGTGACGAATCGGGGAGCTTCTGGGAAACGTTACATAGAAGCAAATGCAATTATGCATTGAGATGCGGCTATAATTAAACATTTCCAAGGGAGTGGTGGTACACCTGGAATGCCTCCTGAGTGGAAGTAACACTGAGAGTCTCATCAGCATGGCGCCATAATGATTTTAACACTGGGCTTTATTCCGGCTGTTACCATAGCAGAGTCTGGACCCATACAGATGGCAATTACTTTAAAGACAGAGGCAGACCAGAACAGATAGAGTGAGACAGACAGAGCGGAAGAAAGATAGCCAGAGAACAGAGAGGGAGCGAGGGAGAGTATAAACAAACTACACACATTGAGATGTGGATTAATGCCAGGGATGAAAACAATAAAAAGTATTTACTACTGGAGAAGAGCCTCTTTAATTTGTAAACATTCTAATAATAAAGTAACGTTAAATATGTCATTTGTCAGTTATACCAACAGTTTAACCAAAGACAGCATCATTAAAAGCAAAAATTATGATGCAGAGCAGCATGTTTTCTGTAACCTAAGCTATTTTGCATTAATATTTGTTAATATTTGCATTTTTTTGTCATAATCGTTACACAACGGCTATTTTTTTTTATTGCAGTTGTCACATATTACATTGTTGAAAGCCATTGGCTTGTTGACAGAGTTAGTCGGCCTGCCTTCAGCTGTGGCTACTTGGGCAAAAGTCTGCATCATTGCAGTTAGAAAGATAACACTGGTTTGTAATGTGTGCAGTAATGAGGGCAGTAGCATTACATCACAGTATTTATGCATATCTAAAGTATATTAGGAACACATCTGTCAAATTTGATAAAAACACAGTGGTTCAAATAGTTAAAGTACAGCTAGACATATCCATAGTACCGAGGACTCAACTGTAAATGCAACCAAAGTCTGGGAACAAATTCGCCACAGCTTCACTCAGCAGATCAGCTGCAGCTGTGCTCACATACAGTAGCTGTATACTATTGCAGGTTGGCCCCTTTGACAGAAATAATAAGCAATAAATACATCATGTAAAGTGCCACATCATAGCTCCTTGCTGTGGAATCTACAGAACATTTCCTTAAAATGTAAGAGAACTGGAACTTACACTTTAAGTTCCAACTCTTGTGGATGTGCAGTTCATATGGATCGGGGGAACACAAGAAATTTTATAGGGGACAAGTATTCTGAGGAATATATGTTTACTCTACAAAAAAAGAAAAAACTCACATTTACCCATGATGTGACCCTTGTCTTTTAAAAATTTAAAATAATGATCTCACCAGCAGACCAACAACAAAACTGCATTTGTGTTAGTGTTACAGTGAGGTTACTACACAAAAATAGTGCCATACAGTGAAATATAACCCACTTCCCTCCACCATTTCCTTCGGCGCCACCACTTTCATTTGTCAAAAAACCAGAAGATGTTCAACAGCAATCATGTCAGAGATTCACAGAAAAGTATTTTTAGAATGGTCACTCCATATTTTCCACCAAGCAAAAGGGGGTCTGCACAACAAAGCAGGGGTCTGCATTTCTGCAAACTGTTTCTTTTTCGTTGCGCAAAAATGTTCCCATATTCTGACTGCGTAGCACAGGACTGGTCGGCCTCGCTGTTCTGTAGCTGAGCAACATGCAAACACACAAAGCTTCATTTGTAAAGCAGACGGATCAGTTATATGATACCCTTCCACTTTAGTCATGGTCTGGGTTGCTGGTTTTCTTATCCATGGCAGCAGGCTAAAAATGGAAAGTATGAATTCAATTTATTTTATTTTTCTGCTATTCTGTATCCCAAAATAACTTTTCCAGTTATTGTGCCACCGTATATTCTTTTGCATCTTAAAAGGTGGAACCCCCTTTTCTATTTCAATTTATTGCGTGACAAGCATGTGTCAGTCCCGTTTAATATCTGTTGACATGGGGAAAATCCTGAATGTGATTGGCTGAGGACAGTGTGAAATCACTGGCCTAAATACATCTGTTACATGATATGAGTTATGCACGAGTGAAAAAGGCCTTTCATTTTTAATAATAAAAAATAATAATTACTGATATTACTGTTGCATTTCCCTCAGTTCACCTGTCAGTCAAACTGTGTGAGCAGCATTGCAACACTTTCTCAGGGTCTTTTTTGAATGTCCATAACATAAAACTAATACTTTATGCTGTACTCAATTGATTTTTTTCAAAGTGTTTCAATAAGCTTTACTGCATTTCCAGACACACTACAATCTTTGTTGTCTTTCTGAGAGTGACAGATTGACATTCACCTTAACTGTTAATCTGTGTCTAACTTGCAAAATCCTCCTCCCAACATGGTTGAATACAGGTTGAATGCTTGCAGAGAAAAGGCATTTGTGATTCAGATGGTGATTTGTTTGAAAGGTAGTGACTTTTAAGCAATATTCAGTCCACGCAACATGCCTAAAAAGGGAAAAGAAAGAGCAAGAGTGGAATAATGAAAGTGCACAAAAGGCCATAAAAAGAGAAACCAGAACCTGCAGCAATAATAAAACAGAAAGCTCATTCAATAGTCACTGGATGTCAAGTACTTCTGTATAGATTGTTTTGCACTTTTGTCTTGGAAACAAGTACAGATGGTGATCATTGTTCTTTAAGTTATCATCATGTGATTATATGTAAGGTTTATGGGGCAACAAAAGTAAAAAATTATCTCTCATGACACAGTTCAAACTCAGATTTGTAATTTTGCATTAAGGAGACCAAGCAATGCAAAATGCTGTCAATGCTTTTTCTCCCATAAATGTGGAGAAGCCAAGAAAAGACAGTTTAAGTTGACTATTGCACTCACTGCAAGCAAAATGAACAGCATGCGTGACAATTAAAACTTCACATTATTAGAGAACATCCAGTATATGTCAGGATGTATGTACGTTGTGCATATTACCCAACAGGCCGTGCACTTAGAGCTCCGTTTGATCTTCTGAGAAAAGGAAACATTACCTCAGTCATTCACCAGCAAAAATACAGACTCTGGTCAGTTGTTTACATTTGATTTTTCGCTCAAAAGGTGAAGAGAAGAGAGAGAGGGAGATTGTGGTCGCAAAAATGTGGAAGGGGGCTCAGATGAACTAATATTTCAGTAAATGTAAAATCAGCTGGGTTTATTTTAAAGCAGCCCTCTATTTTTATAGTAATTTGTGCCGCTCATTTCATAATGTTAGTCTTGGACATGGCTCGGTGAGAGCGCAGAGCCGCGTTAGATTAGCCAGCTGCACAGTGTAAACACAGACCCATTCTGCTAAGAAAAGAAGTGCAGGGATGAGATAATGGTAGCGCTATCTTGTTAAAGTCACATGTAGGACCGGCCGCATTACTTCGGCTTCATATTCACACAGAATATTGAGCCATGTAAATGAGACAGGCAATTGACAGGGCCAGAGTTAATCCACTACATGATTATTATTGACTATAATTAAATCATGTGTGCATATGCTCTGGGCTGAGCCACATCAAAACAGTGTGAGCCTTCCACCGCTCAGAGAGGAGACTTGAACCTGATGAGCACATGGCGAGGGCGTTGTCCATTAAAGTAAACCCCTGATTTTTCTCAGAGATTTCTGGGTTTGTAGAGCTGCTTTTTAGGTGGTCCTGCGGAAAGTCAGGAACCGAAGGGCTCCCAGGGTCTGTACAGTGTTGGATTTTTTTTTCTTCGAAAGACTAAATGTTATTTTTCTCTCCTCTCTTTCGCTCACAGCTCCACTTGTTTTCCCTTCGCCTTAATGAGACATCAAAGAGCAGCAGGCCACAGCTGTGACTTGGTGTTGTGTGGAGCCACTGGACTGGAGCTGCCAGTGTTGTGGTGAAACATGCTACTGAGTTGGTGTCGTGGTTGCGATTCAACACTTCTGCTGTGACGCAATACAAAGTTGTACTTGCATAAAATTGGTTTTATGTTGCAGGTACTGAGTTCATCAACTGAAGATCCTATTCTGGTGCAAATTACCAGAAATGCACAACTGGCAGCAAAGTAACCATATCTTCAAAGAAGGTTACAGATTCGAGTGGTAGCAATACAATGGCAGACTACCTGTTTGTTCTTTATACTTTAGATACACCAAGATGAGACTATTATCATTTAAAGTAGCAGAAACTGCATTACAGTCTTCTCGCACTCTGTGGCGAAATGTGAGATGAAAGAACAGCCCTGAAAAATCTCTTAATTTCCTCTGTTTTTCCTCTCACAACTGGGGAAACTTTGAAGCTTGAGTCCATCTTGCTGACACAACGTCCTTTCCAGACAGGAAAGGGAGGGTTTTCATTGTTTCTCAGATCATATGTAAAGTTCAATATCTGAGACTAATTTTTTTTTTTTTTGTTTTGACCTATATTTTCTAGTTGAATCAGAAAACAGCAGTAGACATTGAATATATGCTTTGGGTGGGTGATCAAAGAGGCACAAATCAGAAGGAACTTGTCATGTTAGGCAAAATGCTGCAGGTAGCGTTACCTTGTAATTCCACTGTTGTCAAGGGAAATAAGAAGTTCATTTAGGTATTTAGATATTTTTTCAGATAAACTGAAGAACTAAGTGTTCCTTTACAGGTTAAGGAAGCTCTCCTGCCTCTGTAGTTGGATCAACCATTTAAACTACTGGATTATCTGAGAAATGCATCGTCCCAAAGCAGAATATAGGGCTGCTTCTTTTAGCCCAGGAAATGTCAACATTTTGAAGATTAATGGTTTTCACAGGGCAGTGACAGTGACAAATTCGGGGCACATATTATATTAAAACTTAATCAGCATGAGTGATGCTATGTCCCAGTGTAGAGCCTTTAAAGTCTGCAGTTCTAAAGTACAAACTGGTAAAGCCCAAGCCTCTACTTTCTTACTAAACCATTTAAAATTTTAAATTAATGACGAGTACCTGAATGCGATAAAAATAATCTTCATCTCTGTAAACCTACATTACCACATTTGTGGAGGGATGCATAAAATGTGCAGTTGACAGCTTAAACACTGTCAGAATTTTTTTTTATGTCAGTCTGCCTTAGAGAGATGATCCCCTATAGAGCTCAGAAATAATAACCTATGGCACAGGATGCAAAGCCATTAAGTCATGTCAGTGGATAAGAAGTTTAATAAGAGCAAAACACATAGCGTGTTTTGTGTTATTAATTGAAACCTTTGCCTTAGAGGATGACATACACATATAATTAGGTTTTATTTCTTTTGAAAACAATACTAGTATAGTATTGAAGATATGGTTACTTTACTGCCAGTCGTGCATTTCTGGTAATTTGCACCAGAATAGGATCTTCAGTTGATGAACTCAGTTCCTGCAACGTAAAACCAATTTTATGCAAGTACAGCTTTGTTTATTGTAGTATTATCATTATATTATTATAGTATTTGTCATTCATTTGGAAAGCAGCTGCCAGAAGCTTGCACAGAAGAGAAGACTAATATTATTACAGAGGAATCAGATTATTTGATTTGGTGTAAACACGTTCCAGACATTGTTATGCTTCTCCATTTTACCGCGCTTCCTCCCGTAACAGGTTAAGTCATTGTATTTGTTTGTGCAGATGGATCGTCTTTATGTTGTGTTCCTACACCGAAGAAGTGAGTCACTGTTTTCTAACCCGGGCTTTGCTTTCACTCCTTCCACCAGTTTGCTCGTGAGCTCATTCTAAGTTTGCTAAATAGAAATGTTCTCCTTTGTAAACAGTATCCGAATATTTCCAATGTGGGATGTGATGAAACGACCCCACCAGCGATCACTGTACTTGATAGCGCAACGAGAGGACACCCAATCAAGGGTTGGCCTGGTGACACAAACAGAGGAGAGGCTTTGGGTTGCAGCAGTAGAGAAACTTTTTTCCTTTTTTTTCTTTTGTGGATCCTGGTTAGCAACAGTGAGAAACAATTGTCTTGTTTGGGGTTTTGTGTACCGTTTGTATATTTTTTCTGTGATGATCTCAAGGTAGGAAACTGTGAGTAATTATCAATACAGGCTTGAATAATAATAAGCCTTGCACCACATTTATTATTACACAGTGACTGATAGTAAATTACGGTGCAGCATTTGTTGAAAAGATTATACTGTAGATGACTAAGCCTTCAGTTTACAGAATAACTGATGATAAATAACATGCGATATATCTCTAAGGTGACAGAGTTGTTGTTTTATCAACACATGCACTAGATTGCAAAGACTTGACTGTTTGTGTGAGTATCTGTTACGTTCCTTCTCTCCACAGAAGTCCACAAATGGCTTAATTCTATCCAACACTGTCTTTCCTCCTCTTAGTGTTTTCTTTTAAAATTCTATCTGCTTACAGGGATAGAATATATCTGATCACAATCTGATGGTGACTCTTTAACTGCTGTCACGTAAATGTGCAGAGCAGCAGGAAGGTCCTCGGTGAAGAACCGGAGCGCAAAAAGAAAGCAAAGGAGGAAGACATAGTTTCACATAGCCACAGGGACCTGTGGAGAGGCTTTCCTCCACCATAGGAGCTGAGTAATGACCTCAGCTGGTTCTTTTCATCACTAAATTACAGCCATTAACTTCAGATTAATCATCATCATCCCTTTTTCTGAGAGAGAGAGACCACATTGGATGAAGATTAGCAAAAAGTCCTTTTAAGGTCGATGAAAACTATTACTATTTTTTTGTAGTTGTTACCTTTTTAATTACGGAATGGCTTTTATGAAGCGAGTTAGCAGGTCTCCACTTTAAGGTAATGACAACAGATAATACTAATCAAAAAAAATTAGAAGGCACATGACACACCTATATGATGTCATAGTTATTGAGCCCTCCAACAGAAAGGCAATCCAACCAAGGATATGTGACTATTAAAATGATTATTATCATGCTGTCTAACTAGAACAGCAAAAAAGACAGAAATTGTGATTGTTTCTACCAATTCATTCAAGATGACGGGTTGTTTTTTGTGACCTTAACTGATCAATGATCTTCTTTACTGTTGGTTTTGGTGCTTCAATATTAACCATTTTACTGTGAATCCTCCTTCTTCTTGTTTCCAACATTAGTTTGATTTATACCTCTGTATTGAATTTACATAGAGCTTATACCATTGTAACTATTTCTATTTGTGCACCGGTTCATCTGCATCACTTCGCAAAATTAGCCATTGCATTTGTCACGCCCACAGCTGGTTCCACAGCTCCAGTTGGTGGCAGTGCTCTCTCCTCCCAGCCGCCTTTTCCTCACTTCTAGGTGAGTGTGTGCACAGGAGGCTGCAGCAACAGGTGTGGGCAATGCCAATCAGAGGGAGCGGAGCACGAGCAAGTCGGAGTGATCCAATCAAGCCACCTCTTTGCCCATAAGAACTGACGCCACTCACTACTTGTCGCAGGACCGTGAACAATCTACAGTCAGTTCTGTGCACTGTTCTGTCTAGCTCCCGTGTTATTTTGAACTCTGAGTAATCCTGTTTTTGCTTTTCCTCAGTCTGGACTCCTGCCTGCTCGTGACACAACTGGAACCATCAAAGTCAAACCTTGCCATCTGCTGCCACCTCCGGAACCCTGGAACTCCCCTTCACTCACCGTCCCTCTGGATTAAACCTGCCTTGCCACATGCCACGCACCTGAGCCACTCCACTGCTTCACCCTGCCACTCCGAGCACCACACACCTAAGCCGCACAACTTCCTCTGCCACTGACGTCTCCTTCATTCCCTGTGCGTCTGCTCTCAGATCCTCCACCCAGCATTCCCGTCAGCTAAGTCCTGTTTATAGTTGAGCCAGACTGTTAGTTAAACCAAATTTATAGGTTAGTATTTGTTATGTAATTTTTGTTACTTCATACGTTTGTATTAATTCATGATCTCTAGCTTCTAGTCTTGTGATCTCGATCTTGAATTTTGCTTTGTTACTCTGGTTAGTATAGCTCTAGTATTCTTCCTGCCTGCATAGTTTAACCTGCTAACTGCCTGTTTAGGTAGTATCTTCCATGGGTTTAAGACTAGCATCTGTAGTGTCATTAGCTGCGGTTATTTCTCTGCCTGCCCTCTACAGGGCTCATAGTATTCTGACCCCCCTAGCGGTACTTGCCTTTTTCTGTTTATCTCTTCCGGTTCTAGTCAACTGACAACAATTATAGAACTTCCTATTATACCTTCTATTTGTGTAAATAAAAGCTTTTAAATTCTAAACAGCATTTCCAATTTTCCAATTCTAGCTTATTACACATAGCATTTTGTTGCACAGAAGCATCATTTTTGTGCAAATCAGTATTCCCTATCAACACGGCACATTGCTACCAAGCAGCACAAGTGGACCAATGACAGTTGCTGTGGTTGATGCAATGTGCAGATACATTTCTGAGGAGGTTCATGCCAGGCTACAGCATAGATTCAACACAGAAGTATAAATCAAGCTTTAGGCAACAGATTCCACAAATGTGTGGTAAATTCATCACTGTATTTAGGTTAACTGCTTCCACCCACTTAAAATGAATGCCTTGTGTTATTTCACTACAGCTCTTGTCTGTTTTCAATCTTTAGTTTAAACATTTCCTTCTTGCATTATATCACAGTGGCCCAACAATTGCAACGTCTTCCATTCTTCTTCCATTCCAAGTAAAGCCATTTAAAACTGGATTTCCTCTCTACTTATGTTGGTAAGAATGACAAAATCCCACCAATGGCCAGGGTGATGTAGGCATGCACTGCAGGCAATGTGAAATGAAAATAAAACCTCTGTAGGGAGTCAGCAGGTATACCTTTATCTTGTTGAATACTCCATTATTTAATGATCTCATAGCTAATCGCAACAATAACAACCAAAATACCTAATTTCTGGTCAGTTAAGGCTACATTTGCTTGTTTGATTGACTGCATCTGCATTGTTGCAGGGTGGTGACAGCATAAATTTAGCCATTATTATTGGATATGGGCCTTTTTGGCAGTAAAGTTGACTGAGATGTCACTCCACTTCTAAAACAACATGTGTAGCTTGTTGGAAGATGGGGAAAGAGGGGAAAATAGGAATCATTTAACACAGTGTGGATTCTGGTGCAAAAATCTGAGTCACAGCTTCTGCACCTGAGCTGGAGTAAAGCACAGCCAAAGCATGAAAGGACAGTGCTTAATATGATGGTGTTAATCATTATGGATAACTGCAAACAGGATGAAAGTGAACACTTTATTTGAGCAATAAAGTCATATTTACAGGTGCACTCCAAGATTTTTTCGTAAAAAACTCCACTCATGAATTAGCTTCACTGCAGGTTTGAATTTAATGGCATAAACATGTTACAGTCACACACTTAAGGGGACTTCCTCTTTGGAAAAAGAAGTAAATGGAAATGGAGCACTAGCGAATGGAGCATGCATAATTAGGCCACTGAAAAACTGTGCTTAAGATTGTTTTTCTATACTTAGAGTAATTACTGCAAGATTCACTGCTTAAGTTTAGTTGTCCCTGTAACCTTTTTGTAGCCTCAGGAAACCCCTCATTCAAATTTGATCTGACATTCTCTGTCAAGCCTCTTTCAAGACTGTTACTTTCCTACGCACCTGTCAACTGTATAGTATTATATCCGAGCAGACATGAAATGTTGCATCAAAAAAAGGATATTTTTTTGCAAACTTTAGGGCGCTTTCGCTAATCACTGCATATGCAGGACAAATGATCTGATGATGTGAGAGATGTCTCTGCCAACCCACGCAAGACTTGAGGTGTGTACACTGGGATCTGTTACGCACCACCCGTGAACCCCAGATGCACAAACACAGAAACAGTAATGTGATCCGCCATCTTTTCCCCACTAGGCAGATTTATGCACATAAATCATTTCCTATGCTGTGTTTTGGGGGATTTATAGCAATAATAGGCCATCTCTGCCATTCCCATCCTGTTCCCTCAGTGCAGTCCCTGGGAAAAAACCTCTCAGGTCTTAACTTTTGGTCACATCAGGTTTTCAATTGCAACATTACCTTTTCCTAACCTCACGGCCTCTAAACCTAATCATGTGTTTCCATGGAGTTACCTGCCCAATCTAATCTCTGAGAGATTTGAAACAGCGGCAGGCCAGTGTGTTAAAGTGTTTTGGAACATGTACACATGACCCCTTTCTGCTGTTTGATCATGTTGGTTTTACAGGGAGGGTCCACTGGTAAAACATGGAGGCTGCCTGTAGAATAATATCGCCACTGTCACATTTAATAGATGTCCCGATAGTGTGTCATTTGCAGCTGTGAAGTTCATTATTGTTTTGTCTATGGTGGAGCTGCTGCCTGGTTGTGTGCGATGGGGCAGTGTGGGTAAATGTCTTTACACACATCACATGCATGATACTGTCACAGTCAAAGCTGACTATAGTTCAGACTGTCATTCAAAGAGACAGGAAGAAATAGCAAAGAGTGATTAGTGACTACACATCCATACTACTTTTTAGCTTGATAAATAAAATATCAGTGTGTCTCCATGCTTGGTCATCATTATGCTCCTCTGAAATGCAAACAAGACGTGTGTAGTTTCAGGTCATGTGTAACACTTTGCAGTTCTGTGTTCAATTCGAACCATTTAGATAAATCAAATTAAATATATGTTTGAAACTTTTATTATCCTTTAATTGTTTACTTCACAAATGCACGTTTCTATGTTTGAGTTGTTGCTTCAGAATTTGATTTAAAAGAAAATATCTAAATAACTTTAATTTTCCATTTACATGTTTTGCATTTGCGGCTGGACTGTACCACTAGCCCCGTGGGGGAGTCCACGGCCAGTGACAGACCCAGCAACACAATCACATTATATGTAGCACATCTGACCATGCTGCCATTTTTTTGGTTACACTATATGTTAGGCATTTACAAATACTGTAGACCATATATTGTCTTTATTAGTAGTATTATACTAATACTTTAATTATGTATGTTTATTCAATTACCCTGATATTTCTAACTTTATTTACTAAATTGAGTCTTTCATTTATTACCCCATATTCCATATTTGATGATTTGTATCCTGTATTTGTATTCGTAGCCCACACATACCACAGATAAACACTTCAATAACAACATATTGGTCTATGGATCTAGTCGTTTCTTGAATAAGGTAGTCAGTAAGTTATTGCAGGGTCAGATGCACAATATAATACACAATTTGACGTATTGCTGGTTCTTAGAGTCTCTTGAGCAACATGGCAGAGTCCAGTGACAAACTCATAACGCAGAAATGAAAAATTTGAATATTGAGTCATTTATTATTTTTGTAAAAAACATCTAATTCTAATGGAACATCACAAAAATAAGCAAATAAAAATTAAACTAAGAGATAAATATCCATTTGTGATGTAATTGAAAAAGATAGGAAAATGAAAATTTCACGCTCAATTCATTTTGATGGTGTGAACTGCAAAACAACAAACTGCAAAACATTACATCGAACTTTCAGGCCTTCATTTTCTGAGAAGTGTAGTTGGCTTTTTTTTTTTTTGCAAAGCTACTCTCAGTATATACTGAAAATAACGTAGGAAATAAAACACATGGACCACAAGTTTAAAATTATAAATAGGTATTCTTTAAACTTGGTGTATTTTATGACCACGGACTTTTGAGAAGATGTGAAAGTACATGAAGTACATACACTTTTATGAGCAGAACTTGGAATTCAGTGACTTTCTTGGACACCTGAAGCGGACACGTGGCTGTTGCTGGACTCATTGACATTAGTTGAAGAGCAAACATGAACTGCTAGGCACTGGGCCACCCTGCTGCCTGACAGAACGAAGGCACATCTGTCTGAGCCATAAATGTGGTAAGTAGTAATGGGGGATAACATCATCCTCAAGCTGAGAAGCCCATCAGGGTTCACTCCTCTTTATGACCATCATAAATGAATACTGCCCACTAATTTCCCATGGAGTACCTGTATAACAGGTCTCTTGGAGCTGCACGGGTTTATTATCCGAGGGCATTTTTTTTCTTATTTTGTCCTTAGGAAAGGTTTTTGCTGAGCACACATTTACTTTCTCAGCACTGTGCGGCTTTTCCTGTGCTGTAGACACTTTGACAGATGAAGTACTACTGGAAGAGATTCCGGACTTAGTTCTTGGGATCATCTCAGGTGAGACGAAGAAAACTGTCATTGTTGTTTACTTTCCTCAGCCGGGATGTCCAAGCTAGTATGTTCACAGCTAGATAATGTATGTTTTCATGCTGACAAGACTCTAGCAGGTGACTTGCTATTGATGCAGTGAGGCCAATGGTGCAGCAGGCCTTTGAAAGGATTTCCGAAGAGGCACACCTCTCCGGCATTTATCTGTTTCCTGCAACCAATGCACGTCTTTTCTTTACTTGCAGGATGTAAAGATAGACAGCTGGGTTTTTTCTACATTGTTTCTGAGGCACTGCCATCTTTGAAACTTTTATAGCAGTCTTGACATATCAAGAGAGATCAGGAGGACCTCACTGACTGGTTGATTAGCATATCAAATAATGAAGTTAGAAGAAAGAAATGATGGGCTAATGACACCGGAATGGGAAATTAAAGTTTGAGCAAATTCAGTGTGATTTATTTATTATTTTAAACTAGTCAGTTGTGTTGTCTATAAAAATTAGTGGGGTTTTTATAGTGGCGTGTACAGGGAGGGGCTAAAATAACGACAGCTTGAAAAGCATTTGCTCAGTAGGATTCACTTTGCATGATTCATAACATTTCTACATACGCAAAGCGCTTTGTGTTTGTGCCGTCAGATTTGTCAGATGATGATACACCTTTTTCTTCTTTGTCACTCTGAGTTATCGTAGTAGCCGTTTTAAATGTCATCAAGACCTTTTTAAGAGAATTGATTAAACCAAACTGGAGGTGGAAAAAATGTTTTTGGCTTTGCTCCTCTGCAGCAAAACAGATTAGACATTGCTGTGTCCTTCAAAGTAGTTGGAGAGATATTTTGGTTCAGCTATTCAATGACATCATCGAGGAGTGCGCCCTCGTTAGCGAGAGGGAGGGAGAGCAATTAGCCGGCGCAATTAACCTTTAAAAGGCTGCCTATCTGAAATGAGCAAGGATGAATAATAGTCAGGTCGCCAGTATAAATCCAAAGCATTGCCATCCTGAGATCCTCCCAAGAGACTGTTGAGGTAAATGACTGCAAGGGCACCATTCAAGAGCTTGGTGAGTCAGGAGTAGGAGAGACTGCTAACTCACACTTTAGCATTAGTGATAGGTTTAGAAAATATATGTATATATTCCTTGTAAGAAAGCCAATAACATTACCCCAATAACTACTTTCCTTTCCTCATCCTGGTACCATAGTTTTCTGTCACAGGAATGTTTGTGTCTTTACAATGGTAATTACTTTAAGGACGTTACATTACGTGGAGGTAGAGTAATTGACACCTCAAGAGCAATCGTGAGTCAATGTTGACCTTCCAATGAAAACTATTCACAGCAGACTGGGTCAGTGAAAGGAGGAAACACCGCTGTCTAAATGCAACTCCTGCCTCAATTTAAAGCTTATTAAAAAGTGTCAGAAAAACACTCTGGAAGAGCCACTGGTTGCAGAATTAGAAAAGGTGTGACCCCAAGAGGACATACATCACACCCCTAATGCCCTGTGCTGACAAACTCGACAGTGGAATGTCGTCAGAATGACGTCTGAGAACGCTTCTGGTGTGAGAGCAGAGCTTGTGTGTGTTTGTGTATGATAAGAGTCAGTGCACATTTCAGGACATTGTTCTCTGGCATTAATCTCCCACCACCACATCAGCTGCTGCCACCCACCTGTAAAGGAGGGCTGAATGTGAATGTGCAAGGGTGGTGCTCATTTTTACAAGGGAAGGGGAGGGAATGACTAGTGTTACTTTTATATCTAAACGTTTGCATTTATCCTTAATGTTTTTCAAATTTTATGGAACACATTCTGTAATCAGCAACACACTGGGCTTTTCTTGCCATTTTTTCTTAACTTGCTAAGTTTACACTCACCCAGTGCTTTAAAAATAATTTATATATTGGTGATTTTTTAAAAAAATGCAATGATGATGAGTCTTGGAATAGCATGTGTGTGGTTAAAATAGAAAAAATGCATGTATTTTTGTGAATATGGTGCCAGACTGCGTAATAGAGCAACCAGAAATGATTACCGCAGTCCAATCGCATTGCTATGTGAAGGAAAGAACAATGATTCTAATTATCCCCACTGATTGGTTTTGCATGCGTTGGCATCCACCTAGTCAAACTATTGTTCCTACTTGTGGGCAGGCTGGCTGTAGAACACCCAAATATCTATTTTTAACTATGACGAAATGCAAATGACCCGTGCTGAGCAGCTTCCATTTAGCGGTTACTTTACCCCTGCACCTTCACAAAGTTGCACATGAAGCACTACTAAATATGAAGCTACACAAAGTTTTATGGTGTGCTGACTGAAACCTGGAGCTTGTCCTCAGATGTCATACTAGACAGTATTTCATTTTGCGAGGGCATAAACGGTTTTCCACAAGCAAAGTGTAATGTTTAACAGTCGTGACGACGCCGTCCAAGTTCCTGGTTTGGTTCAATGACTTTTGGATAGTGCCACCGGCTTTCTGGAAGGTGCCGAGGTGTGAATTACGGATTGAAACATCCATTTGCTTCCAGCGGATAATGGTGATGCTCAAAGCTAATGGAGACGAGTATAAATATCTTGGTGTAATGGGTTGCTCGTTAACAGCATTAAGTGTGATGATTGATTTGTTTTTAATTGAAAATACTGGTAATGCAAACAGGTGCCTGTCACCAAGTTAGCACAACTTGACCTTAGAAACTCTGTATTTTCAGTTTCATGGAAGAACGTAGGGTACAGAAATGACACTAAACAGTAAAACATTTTCTTTCTTTGGGAGCTTTTACGGGGTTCTGCCTGCTCAGTATCATGTACATGCATATGTGCTACGTGAGCAAATGCATGGGTGGTTTTAATATGTGGCTGTATGTGTGTGTGTGTGTGTGTGTGTATGTGTGTCTGCATTTGAGTTGTTTTTGAGCAATCCATAACAGATTTTCTTTTCTTAATCAACCCTAAACACTCCTCATCAGACCTGTTTTCAGAATTGCCAGCTCAGCTGAAAGAGATGCGGGATAACGCACGTACGGTAATCTTATCAAAAACAACACTGAAATACCCTAATCTCTTCTGCAGTGTTAAACCAACAATTACAGACACTATCAAAGCGGTTTGATTTCCTGCCAGTTAGAATGAAATCATGGCTGAAGCAAGTGTATCCCCGCAGACAGAAAGTAGAAGGTGGAGATCACAGCAAGGCCCAGAGGCCACACACACTTTTGTCAAATTTAAGTATGAAATAATGTTGTTTTAAATAATGTTATGAAATATTGCTAAAAGTCAAAACTTCTGAGTCGGAGTTGAGTAAATATGTACAGAAATGTTCTGACTTTCTGCCAGAAGTGAACATAGGTAAAGCTTCAGTTACTCTCATTAGTAGATGATTTTTGAGGGGTACATGTTTTGAAGTCTGCTTCTAGCAGATGCAAGCCATTATAGTACAACTGGTACACTGATTGCCCTGCAACACACACTCTCTCACACACACACATCTTGTTTCTTTAAGCATTATCAAATCACTCTGTCAGAGACTGCACAGACAGCCACTGCAGAACTATAAGAGCAGTGAACTTGTGACTGTAAAAGCAGCTGCTTTGAAAATCCCAAATGATCTAAACAGGGAGTGCGGGGAGTTCTTAATATTGTACAAATAAAAATGATTCACTTTATTTCATCTTCCACTAGGGTCATATGAACTTTATCTGTATGATGAAAACTGGAACTATTTCATAACAGACAGATAATAAGACAGTCATTATTCAGTGTAATTGTGCAGATTACACGGTATCAGTATGAAAAAAGCCTGACGGGAAAAATAAAGGAGTGTTAAGAAACAATCCAAAAATGAGCAGCAGACACGACAGTTGATCATTTTATCCTGCATAGTGCGTCATAACTGGAACGCCTTATGATGGTCTTGACAAAAAGACAACCGTGTCTGGTTTTTATTTCCTTTATTTATTTTTATATTTTTTTTAACTTTGACAACACGTTTGTGACATTGATCAATAGGAGTCCAATATGCCCTCTGCACATAACATGACAGATGGGAAACATAAGCTAAATAGGGCAGATGGGGCTTTTCCGAACATAAGAAAGTCAGTATTGTTTTTGCCATTGCTTGTTTATGTCCTTATTTACAGCATTTGATCCCTGGCACCTACTTCCAAAGGAGATCACACAGCTTGTAAAAAATGGAAAGTTATAACTGGTTGGTTACACAGTCTGAACCCAGCGTAAGCCAACAATTCAGGCCATTTAGTTGTGCAATGCCAGCCTCAAGGTGGATAATCTGATTGTGACCTTTGTCAACAAATTCTGATAGTGAGTTGATAATACTGAATCATCATTATCACTAAACAAACCAGTAGCTTTTGGCAGTGGAGCATCACACTGGTAAGCCTGAGCTGACAGCAATGCTTACTTTGCTATTATAGAAGCTTATGGCCATATCAAACTCAGTTTTTGGAGCAAAAGGTCCATTTTTAAAATATTAATTTCCAGTGCTATCACACACTACAGAACAGCAAAAGGTGCAACAAGTTAACAGCAATGAAAAATACTACTTTGAAAGTTATAATTTTGTCACTGCCCTGTCTGTCAATGGAAATGATTAGATAAATGGAATAAAAATCAGAGGCTGAGATTATTAGCAAATTTATTAGTGGTCAGTCGCATTACTGGCTTCATTCATCTGTAAGTCACAGTGACGTAGCCCGATAAATGGAAAAGGACTTCTATTGGGAATTATTATAAACAGATTAGGCTTAACATTATGACCACTGACTGGTAAAGTGAATAACACTGATTATCTCTTCATCATGGCACCTGTGAGTGGGTTGGGTATATTAGGCAGCAAGTGAACATTTTGTCCACAAAGTTGACATGTTAGCAGCAGGAAAAATGGGCAAGCGTAAGGATTTGAGCCAGTTTGACAAGGGTCAAATTGTGATGGCTAGATGACTGGGTCAGAGCAGCTCCAAAACTACAGCTCTTGTGGGGTGTTCCTGGTCTGCAGTGGTAAGAATCTATCAAACGTGGTCCAAGAAAGGAACAGTGATGAACCAGCGCCAGGGGCACTGGTGCACCTACGTGGAGAGCAACGGCCGTGTAGTCCGATCCAACAGACGAGCTACAGTCAGGGTGCCCATGCTGACCTCTGTGCACCACCGAAAGTGCCAACAATCAGCATGTGAGCATCAGAACTGGACCAGGGGGCAATGGAAGAAGGTGGCCTGGTCTGATGAATCACAATTTCTTTTACATCACGTGGATGGCCAAGGACGTGTGCGTCGCTTACCTGAGGCACCAGGATGCACTATGGGAAGAAGGCAAGCAGGCAGAGGCAGTGTGATGCTTTAGGCAATGCTCTGCTGGGAAACCTTGGGTTCTGCCATTCATGTGGATGTTACTTTGACACGTGCCACCTACCTAAGCATTGCTGCAGTCCATGTACACCTTTTCATGGAAACTGTATTCCCTGATGGTTGTGGCCTCTTTCAGCAGGATAATGCGCTGTGCCATAAAGCAAAAATGGTTCAAGAGTGGTTTGAGGAACACAGCAATGTGTTTGAGGTGTTGACTTGGGCTCCAAATTCCCCAGATGTCAATCCAATTGAGCGTCTCTGGGATGTGCTAGACAAACAAGTCTGATCCATGGTAGCTTCACCACGCAACTGACAGGACATAAAAGATCTGCTGCTGACATCTTGGCGCCAGATACCACAGCACACCTTTAGGGGTCTAGTGGAGTCCATGCCGACGGGTCAGGGCTGTTTTGGCAGCAAAATGGGGGACCAACATACTATTAGGCAGGTGGTCATAATGTTATGCCTGATTGGTGTATAATCTGAATGAACAAGGACCCCACATAAAGAACCTTAAACTTGCAGCCAGAGGGAGATGATGTGGCTCTTTGTGTCATCTATGTATTGATGATAGCAGTGAATAATTAAATGGTTGACAAAGCCTTTTATGGCAACAGTAAACAAGCTTTTTTTTCTACTGGACTAAAAGCCTGTACAACGGCTTTTGATTCTTTTTAAAGAATAAGCCATGAAATGCTACTTCTGCTGAAAAAGAGAGTTGGAAGGGAGGCCACCAGTGATTCATGAGTGACACCACACTGATTAATCACTGTCACCTGACGTCTCATTTCCATGTCATTTGCATAGGATTTTGTAAAGGTGAACTAAATGGCACTACACTTCGCTCCTGCTTTTATTAATCAACACATGTGGCCTGTTGCCCCTGACCTCTGCAGGGCTATAATGAACATAAGAAGACGCTTTTTACTCCATTTAAAGCAGCTGTGGACAACAGGAACTGCAAGAATAATTAATTTACAAGCTACTTTACTGCCATCCCTGCTTCAAACACAATAAATAATTCTGTAATGCTGATTTGAACACATTTACTGGCTGAGGAGTCACTGTCGGTAATAAAACCAACCAAAGTGGCAGTTGGATGACATTGTGCCAGAAAAAGACATGATTCTGAGATGTCTCCTCTCTGTGCTTGTCAGCCTTTGACCCATTTTTCATCAAAAAACCAACAACTTGCTTTGTGTTGCCTCATTTGAATGGATCTCCCACTTGTCTGCACCTCTCCTCCCACCTGTGCACTGAAATATCCCTCAGATGCACAATGCAAATTTCAGAGTCAGGAAATTACCAAACCAGACCGATCATCATTGTGTATTGCCTATTTACTGTGAGATACTATGTGTGTACCTGGCATGTTTTATGTTCTAATGCAGGTCTTTAATAATGACATACAGTAAGTGTGCTGATGTTTTCAGCTTTCCCCATCAGTTCTCAATACATATCTCCTACGTGGAGACAGTGTAACAAGCAATCAGTTCCAGATGCTTATGCCAGTTGTTCTTTGACATGACTTTGAGGCAGTCAACATCAGTTATGGAAATGGAACCTTTCAATTTTTACAAATGAAAGGAAACTTTATTTTCCTCCCCTCCTCTGTAAACATGTTGTTTAATGTACCGGTTGGCTGATATTTACAGCATCATAAGAACAACACCGATGCCCTCAGGTAAATTGTCAGTCTCGGAAAAGAAATGAAATTGACCTTTAAACATCTCTTAGTGGTCTAAACTTTCCAGCTTTCTTTGTACCCGTACCGGTGATCCCCAGCCATCTGGTAACAGACTGGACTAAATCAAGTTATAATCTGCAGTGACAGACAGTGTTTACCCCAAGTCTCACAAGGAACTTCTTTTTGGGAAACCTCTTTTGTGAAGCCAAACTCACATTTTTAACATTTTCCATGTGAATGAGGCTTTCCCTCTAACATACATAAACATTTGCCATTGAACAAGTTTATATAAATATATAAAGTCTGGAAAACATTGTTTTTTAAAGTAATATAAAGTTGTCCTTTGTTTTCCTGATGTTGTCATAACTGATGTAATATTTGTCACATTAACATCACATCACATGAATGAGTTTTTTGGCCAACCCGTTGTGTCAACACCTGATGTCTCCGAGGATGAATTGACACAAAAGCTCTTAAGGGCTCCAACTTTAAAGGTTTTCCTATGAAAATGTAACCCTAGCTTTGGTCTTTGAACTCTAAAACTATTTCTTTATTGTTTTCTTCACTTTAGATGTTTGATGTGGTTCCTTGTGGACACTTGAGAAGGCTGGATATTGGTATCACTCTGGTCTAATTATGATCAGGAGTCTCACGTATGATGTGTTGCACAAGCAGGAGAACAGTGTGGGTCCTCGGTAGCATATCTGCTGGCGATTGAGGGTGAAATCACTCAGATCTTTGAGGACGATTGCGGCAAAAGATGAAGAGGGCGAAAGAGGTGCGCAGGGACAGAGGTAGCAAGAGTACACCCATGACCCTTGGCTGAGCTCTCCCACAACTTACACCAGCGGAAATGTGGGAGGGTGGGGGAGCACTCACAAAAACTGCAGCAACACTGAAGGGAGGAAAAGAGTGAGAGGGAGTGAGAAGCCACAGGCAGGGGGAAATAGAAATGCAGGAGAGGGGTGGAAACAGAGAGCAAGACACAGTGAGCAAGAACGATTAGGGGTTCAGGTTTACCAAAACATGACTTAAGCAATTAACTGTGAACAGCCCAGTCAAGGTCATCAACAAAGGGCTCAGGAGGGGTTCCTGAAGGCAAAGCCACCACAAATGAATTTAAGCCATACATCCGACTGGATTATTGTCCATTTCAGGTGGCCCTGTTGCCTTTCTAAAATTGGTCAAATCTTTGGCAGCAGCCCTGTGAGAGTATTTTCAAAAAGGAAGTATGGAAAGTATTAGATCATGGCCCAACATCCCCATCTTTCCTCTTAATGACAAAATGAATGAATTTTCCTCCAGTGCATTTGGTAGTTCAGTCCTGATACAATAAGCTGAGAGTTCTACATGGATATAATCCTTTTAGCTAAGCTTTAATTGCCCTCTATTTGTTCATTTAATTCGTTCTTTGCCAGAATCTCCTTTGTCTTTAAAAATAAATCAAGAAAATAGAAACTGAGTTCATAAGCTTGGTATTAGTTCAAAGTGGACAGAACACACCAAGCTTAATTAAAATAACTGAGGGATATCAATGATACTCCAGTGTATAGGTAATGGATGGATAGATATTAATGGTACAATATGAGGTGAAAAATGTAGACAATTTCTCAATTACTGTTCAGAAATCAAGGATTTTAATTTTAAATTTTACCTTTAGTGAGTAATATAACCAGCAAATTAGCACAGGGTACACATGGCTGTTTTTACCATGAAATATTCAACAAAACCCTCCACTCTGCTCATATGCCAACATCTGTATCACCCACACTGCACAGTTTAATTCATAAAGGGCTTGACAGAACATACGTGAGTCATTATATTTGTATCATTTGATCCTTCTATATTAGGAGATGTCCAAGTCTATTTAAAGTGGGTCACTGATAACTGCTAGAAGCATAAAGCATAGCAATTTTGTGCAGAAGCCATATTGAGTGAACACAAATGAAGAAAAATATAGAACTTGAAATGCACGAAAAAGCGCTATAGTTTGGCCATCACAATTTTCACCAGCTAACTTTCTCAGCAGTATGAAGGTACATTTGCCCAACTCGCCTCATCCAGGTCACATCACATGTGACTTTATAGACTAAGATGTTTCACCTGGATGTTTATGTGCTGGGATATTAACGTCAAGTGAAATTAACAGAACTGCACATATATTCTTAACACTCTCACATTCTTTGACTACGTACAAACAGGTTGTTGTGCTCCTGCAGTAGTGCATCTGGGCTCCATTATCATAGGATTGTTTAAATTGTTTAACACATCATTAAAACACTCATGTAAAAGTCTAATTCCCGAACCCTCTCTTAGAACTTATATCTTTCCGTGGTGAGCCTATTTTTAATGTCGTCAGAACAGTTAATTGTTTCCTTGTTGCTAAAAATATAAAGGAAGGCTTGGCACACATGTCTGGTGAGTTGTCTTCGTAAAATTAGGATGTGTTAAATACTTGGGCGTAAATGATGTGTCTGAGATTTTAAAAGTTTGAGTAACAAATCTTATAAAATAAAATAGACTCTAGACTTGGTAGATTGGAACACAGTTTGCAATTCTGCAAGTCAGTTTTATTCCAAGCAAATAAATATTACAACTGTAAGTAAACCTTCACTGAAAAGGCGACCTTTAATACACTTATGTGTACTAAGATATATATATATATCTATGGCAACTGTAAATGTCAAATACGGTAATAACAGTGAGAGATGATAGTAATTTTATGACTAAAGGCATATTTCAGTTCATTCGTGTTACTGTTTGAATAGATCACTATTTGTTGATGTGTCATACCTTTACATCAAAATGCCACATTTACGTAATCCAGCCCATCTGAGGATTTGTGTTTTGAAGTTTTTCAAGGAAGTGAAGTAGCCTCTAAACAGGTTCATTTGTACAATGAACAAAAGTGAAAAGAGTGAAAAGAACGAAAGCAAGGAAGAAGGCAAAAAAAAGCCTTTTGAATTAGTGATCGATGAGGTGGCTTTATTCAACTTCAAAGACTTTGAGAGTCACTCAGGCTTGGTTGTGGCCCTCTCTTTGCTCTTTCAGTGGTTGAAGTGAAGCACATGATATGCCTCAATTCTCACTGGAAGCCTACCCCTGCTGTTACAAACAAAAAGATCAAAACAATGCTACTTTCTCTCGGTCTGGCGAAACATGTCAATGGCTATTTTTCCCCATTCTCCACATTTTCCCCCTTTTTCCGTCCTTTTTTTGGCATTCATTTTTATTGCTTGCCTTGTTTTGTACCCAGTACCCAGTGGTCCCCAAGTAAAAGAAGCTGGGATTCTTTCCCTCATTTCTTTTGTGATGACGTGCGTGCTGGGAATGTCTAAGGCTCCTCATATCAGAGGTCATGTAAACCCTGCCTTTGGACTGTGTGGGTTTGGCATTTTTCTTTGTGCTGGTTCTGACTGATGTGAAACATTGTGACTTAATCATGCAGCGACTAATTTGATGAAGGAGGCTAACCTAGTTTTCATGTGCAGAAGTCTGGTTCCTCTGGGCATGTGAAAAAGGTGTAAAAAAAAAAAAAGGTTCCACCTCCAATTAGGCAGATCCCTAATTACAAAACCATAACTTTATGGGGTACGCAATTGAGTGCCTTGGCTTGTTGCACTTGCACCAATGTAACTGGCAGATTTCTAACAATGTGCAGCATTGCAACATCTGACAGCAAGGAAGGAGGAAGGTTATGTTTAGAGATTCAGAGGAGTAACATAATGCAGGTGGGGCTCTTTGTCCGAAAAATGACATTCCCATACAACAAAATTGCATTCTCATCCATGTTTTGGGAATAGTCTGCATTGAAGGAAACACATTTTCTATTCAGTTAACTTTTATTTATAGCACAAATTCACATGTCATCTCACAACCCTTAACATAGTAAGGTGAAGACCTCACTAATTTTAAACAGAGAACCCATCAATTCAAAGTTGCCTTTGGATTCCCTATGAGCAATCAGTTGGCAACGGTGGGAAGGAACAAAAAAAGAAAACCCTCCTATTTAGGGAGGGGGAGAAAAGAAAAAAAAACTCTGACAGAACCAGGCTCAGGGAAAGCGGCCATCTGCCTCAACCTTTTGGGCAGAGAGTGGGGATAAGATTTTCTCACAAATACGTTTCTGATCAACATAATTTTGCCATTTATTTTATTGCTTTCTTACTTTTGTTCCTTCTCAACCAATGAATTACATATTACATGTGTCAGGACTCACCACTCTGGTAACGCAGACTTAACATGTGAAAAGGTATGTTTTAAACCAAAGCATGATATTTTGCTAAATTTAACAAAGTGGCTTTGATCCCAAGCCTCACCAAACAGTGAATGAAAATGAAAGTGCACGGCAATAGAAAACAAAACATTAGTCTAAAAGTCATTATCCACATGGACATGAACCCCCGTACCATGGGTGAAACTTACGTAAGTGACCTAAATGACCTTAAGTGATAAGATGAAGATGTGGCAGTCATCATTGACTTCTGGCTTCATTGTTGGAAATGTCAAGGCAAACATAATTTTGAGTATTTTTGCAGCAGTGACCATCATGGTCCGTATAGATTCACTACAGAACATGACCTCTGTAATCAACAATCTTGCCACCAAAATATTGCAGTAAGTGGCCTCGTAACAGTGAAAATATTTCTTTGTACCATATGTTGCTGTAGTTAGATAAATTAACATCATACATAAACAATTTTCAGTGTTGAAATCATAAGTACATCGTGGACATCTTGCCTTAAATTGAACTTTGAACTTCAACTTTTTTTATCATTGTTTATGCAATTATTACTTCATGGAATGATCAGAACTGTAACTGAAAAAAAAAACTTTAAAAATAATAGATCCCTATGAATCTAGATTTGGTATTTTCTATAGCAAAATGGCAGTGTTTACTACAGTATATGCTAAAAGGGTAATCTAGTTTTGACTATGAGCTGGAGCAACAGCTTTTAAATATTGTACCTTATTATCTATATTTCATTTTTACCAAGATTTTACCATATTGCTGGTATACAAACATAATCCTAGATACTAAAACATTGAGATCACAGTTAATAGTAAAGGTTTTCCTCCTGAAGATGTGTGTTACTTCTCATGCTGAGTGATTCACCTATTCATTCAGGATCCAGAGGATGGCTTCCCTCCAGACAGTCGTCCTTTAACTAAGGAATTCAGATAAATCAAACTGAATCATAGGCTAGGCTATTCTGGAGTGTAAACACTGTGGGCAGACCTTTTCCTGTGTTAATAAAGGGACATGCTGCAATTTGAACAGCATATTGGAGCAGATACCACTGATTAATAACACTGGGAAAGCCTCAGTTTGAGGGGTTTTAGAACAGGAGGTGAGCTGTCATGTTGAAATGTTCACATGTTGCTTCTGATTAATTCACTTTTAAATGAAATGCAAAATGTTAAACCCATCTTGTTGACTTAAGCCAACACTGAAGTCATCTGGAACTGTCCATGCTCAATTCTTCAGAGAATTGTGTGGTGCACCCCCTCTTCAGTTCGAGAGATTTAGGGTGCTTTTAGGTGCATTCTTCACACTAACAAGCCTTATGAGACAGAATCCTAAGTTCCTCGGCAACCTGAGCCCTCAGGCTGCAGAGCTGAGCACCATCCAATAAGTCTGTGACTCAAAGCATATATAGTAGCCAGCCTCCAAAATACAGAGTACTTTATGAATACATGTATAGTAATTACCGCAACCTAAGCACACGTCCAGTACAAAGCCAAGATTTTACCCCTCTGAGCGTTTTGGAGCAAACAACTTTGGCACGTCCCCTCGGAGTGCTTTCAATATTCCTTGCTATCCATATCCTCAGCCATATCCAGATATATGGATGAAAGAAGCATTGATTTTATGAAGCCTGACAATCAACAGGGTCTGACTGGAATAGGAAAGCGTTGACGATAACAAGAATGGAAATGCAAGTCGCTTTGTGTAGCTTATCAACACCCCCCACAGGCAGCAGCAGAGCAGGGAAGTTGTGGGCAGCAGTCACAACCCATTTGGTAGCTGCAAACTTACTCCCAGGTACAGAGACCCTTTAAAGATCGCAGAGGAGATCATCAGGTATTGCAGGAGCAACCAATGCTTATGCCAATATCACCAAAAACTAAAGAGGGGAATAACAACACGCACAACAAAACGTACTGTCTGTCGTGTGAAAGTGCGCGCTCATGCACAACTGCTTGTGGTCTACAAAGGTTGAAGTTTACAGGGCTGTTTTACAAATCAAGGTTGTGGCAAAAGTTGGCTTCGGAAATGGAAAAGGAACTGGTTTTAAAATAGAATGTGATCCTGCATTTTATTTTAGTGTATTTCTTGAGGGCAATCAAAACAAATGCATGCTGAAGGGCGGAATGTATGAGGTACATGTCTGCTGTAATATTTGACTCGTCCGCTTTGACTCATATACTTCATGCTGCAGTGTGGGATAACTGAGCTCATACAGGATTGTATTAGAGTTCAGTGTACTGTACATAAATATTATTAAATATAATCTAAATCCAAAACAGGCAGATTTTTGTTCTCTATCAAACACATTGTTGGTACTGTCTTAGTCAGTGTCACTCAGTCAGTGAAGTTGAACTATTTTGCGTCTGGTATTGCTAATAAAGTGGCAATTTACATCATATCACTGCAGTAGACTATAATATTCTGACAACTGGAACCACTCAGTAATTTTCTGCAAATACTGACATATGACATTATTACATTGCAAATTGTGCCATTAGGTGAGCTTTCCCCAACCAGAATCATCAGAGTCAATTCACTGTCGTGGTACAATTTTTTTTACGTTTCCATGTAACTGCTGTGACAATGTTTTGGGCTTTAAGTGCTGCCAAAATGTGGGCGGCCTACACCTCAGTACTGTGCCTGAATGTCTCATGTTCAGACGCAGACACTGAAACCACTGCTGCTAATGTGCCGCTCCTTCTAGGATGTCTTTGTAGACAGTGTCAGAGTCAGCACTTAGGGCAAGTGGATCTATACCTAGATATATTTACTGGACATTGTTACTACCATTACAAAAAAAATGTATTCAAGCCTCTACCCACTTACTCTACAGTCCATCACACCTGTAATAACAGACTTCATTGTCCTTTGTTCAGCACCTGCCATGTGATATGAGACTATTCTCTGATAAAAAAAAAAAATCACCCCATAGGTCACCATGACTCATAGCATGAATCACATAAGTATTGTTTCCTCTGTCTGACAATGTTTGAACTAACCTCCTAATTTAGTCATGATGAAGGCATGTCGCATGTTATACTGTACTGTCACTCCGCCAAGGAACGGCGGAGTTATGTGATGATCGGCGTACGTTTGTCTGTGAATCTGTCTGTGTGAAACGTTACTCAAAAACGGACTAACAGATTTGGATGAAAGGAAGGTCAGAACTGACACAAGGACCACCTCATTAAATTTTCACAGTGATGTGGCTTATAATCTGGATTCACGGCTTTGTTAAGTATTTCCTATTGCCAGATATAGCTGCCAGCACGGAGTCGCTGTAACCATGACGCGAACACTGTGTCAGTTACCCGCTGACGATCACATGATTGCAATCCTACTACAAAAGGACCATAGTTTATTAGTTGTAAATCATACAAGGAACAAATGATTAAACTGTGGGGTGTTTCTGAGTCTCATCAATTCCTGCCGCCCGCTACATATTTAGGTCACGCAATATAGCAAACCCCAGCCGGGCAATGGTGAAGCTCCTGATGTTTCACAAAGCCTTTATTTACGTTCAGCCGTCAACCTTATTTTGAACACAAATTCACCTTTCTGTCCTTCACTCCTTTTTTCAGGAAACACTGGAAGAACATGTTCCCATCCCAGCTAGGTGCTTCTAAGTTTAGACACATCCTTTGCTAGACAGTAACAGCGTGGAACCGTTTTCTTTCATCTTTATGTGAATTTTCAGACTTTTCGGCAGGCGGCAGCATCTTCATCATGTCAAGAAACCGCTTCTTAGATAAACACTTCCTGTGCCGCTGGAATGGTGACAAAACAAAAGCCCGTAGCATTAAAAATAAGCCTTCAAAATAAAAGCCTGGAGGGAACGTTTTTTTTAACACTAGCAAAACAAAGGCTTGCCAAAAGTGATGAACTGATCAACAGACCTTTATAACACTAATTTACACGCAATTCGGTATGAATACATAAAGTGCACATGCATAACACATGCCTGTGCTTAGCACAAGGTCATTTTTTATTAAAGATTTCATCCATCGGAAATGATACGTCAACTGAGCAGCCTTGGCGGAGTACTGCACTCTCTGAGTGCCTTTCTTGTTCTATGTTGTTTCATTACGTTTACGGCTCAGTTGCTCATATTGTCTTATATTTACCTTTTCATTACCTTTTTTATTACCTGCCAATCCCATTGTCAGCACATGTAGGTGAGTACAGTGTCATGTTTTGTGTATTGTTAAAAATGGAGCTGTAATGAGAAACTAATGCTGTCATGCTGATTTGTATCAGTGAGTGAGTGAGTCACTTCTTACCGCACCATTTTATTTCTATGATTTAAACTATTGCTAGGAGCAATACAGCGATTGCTGGCTATTGTTGACTACATGCACCTACTAAATTCTGCGCCATTTCAGTCAACAGTTTTTCACCTTTTCATAAGAAGTTATTTGTATGATGTTCTAGTTAGACTTTAGGTGTTCATTGCTCAAAACATGGGGGAAAATGTACCCAAAACAAACTGAGTGCAAATAGCTGCATCAGTTTAGTTGAGTAATTTTCTGGGTTTGTTTTTACTGAGCATTGTCCTCCAGTAACTAAAGTAATTGTGACAAGAGTGAAGGAAACAATAAAGTGAGAAAGAGGCACAAAGTCACAAAGAGATGAGGTGTGGGTGGATGGATGGGCCAACAAAATGTTGGATTATTAACACAGGAGACTGCTGTGAGACTATACTTAATAATATCTATATATCTCCTAAGGATTGAGACAAATTACTTATGTGGTTGTCCTGGTTGAGCTACTTTTGGGAATTGTAGTGTACCACCACGCAGTACTTCTCCTTTGTGGCTCCTGAAAGTTGGCTGATGATTTTGAACAACAGAGATGGCTGTACCAATGTCAGAGCAGTGTACAGAAACCTCTCTGTTTTATAGGTAAAGTTCACAAAACTTTAGTCTGTTAAGTTGTTATCCTACATTACACAATATAATGATACATCAAAAGCTATTAAACATCTCCATGAATAGGGCATTGTTGACAATGACACATCAAGGCTGGACAGGAAATCCATTATGGGTGCAGCACATTTTAACAAGAATTCATTTCCTGCCTTATTATCATCATAGATGTGACACAGAGAGGTAGTGCAAAGATTCTCCTTGGATCAATTCTGACAGCTTCTTCCCAGTCATTTGCTGAGGCCCACAGGAAAAGGTGTCTGATGTCCAGTTTTTCAATTGACAGGTTCCATTCCAACTTCGCCTTACACATTTGTTGATTTTGTCACAAATACGTATTTTACCCTGTCAAGAAAATCACATGAAAACCACAAAAGAGACCCCTCAACCAAACTGTATCCCCTAGAACATGAGGGTCCCTGCAGTGGTCTGCTATCCCTTTCTGTCTCCCCTTGCCCCAACGAGTTGAGGCAGATGTCCACCCTCCCTGAACCTGGTTCTGCTGGAGGTTTCTTCCAGTTTAGACGAGTATTTTTCTGGTCACTTTTATCTAAGAGCTTGCACTAAAGGACTCTTCCGGATTTGTTGGGCCTCTCCCTATGATATAGTATTGTATACTATGTGAGGTGCCTTGAAGTGACTAATGTTGTGAACCGGCACCATATTAATAAAACTGAACTGAACTGATGTGGCTCCAGACAAAATAGACAAGGGTTCTCTTGCCTGTTGTTCCTTGCATAGCATTCCTCTGACACAGACATGCTTTTCAGGACATAAGTCATAAGTCAGGACATAGAGTTCTTTTAATTGTGTTTGTTTTTGAAAATTGGTTTTCGGGTTCACTTTCTTGAAGTATTTCTTAAGTATACTGATATCACCACACAGAACAAGGTCATTTATTTATTCTTAACTACCTCATGCACAAGAAATTAAAACAGAATTACAATCAACACACTGTATTTTGTATGTGTTTTATAATAGATAGATAAATGAACTGCTACAACTTTTAATCTGTCAGAGGAATAGTACAAAGAACAACCTTGTTCCAAGATGTGGTTAGTGGTCCTTTTATCTGATGGTAGGAGAACTCATTTGCATTTTAACAATCTCTTCCTATCGTCTCCTAACATACTATGCAAGTAAAGGCACGTCTGATAGATTTCATGTTTATATGTTAAAATAAACAATGTTACATGGCTTATCTCTACATCTTGGTGGCATGTCGCTGCTCTATAACTCATTGTTGCTGTAATCACAATGAGAGAGATTCCACAGACTGTGCTCTGTAAGAAAATTGTCTTCTGATGCCTGATAATGGGTTTTGTGTGATGTGGAGCATAAAACCATTCACTGACATTAACAGGTTTACTTACTTTCCTACATTTTTATCTCACTTACATAGAGATGTCTATGGTAAATGTATTGTACTTTGTAAAACAAGAAAACCACTCTGAGCCCTTAAAATTTTGCGAATTTATGCATGTGTTAATTCAATGTAGTGAAGCCCAACAAATTCAATGCTGTTCAACTTCAGGCTTTGTTTCAGAGAGGAAGACCTTCGCTAAACTTATTTAGGACTTCTACCCATAGAGGGATTGTCCAGGAGCAGCCTTTCTCCAGAAACTTGGCCCCGTGCCTCCATGTAGGACCAAACAACTCCACTGAAGTTACTGTAGAGTTTGACTTTCCAGAGCTTGAGTGGAAAATGAGGCCTTTATCATGAAAAGGAGACCACACAAGAGCCGCATAGGTATTAAACTTTCCCACTAAAAGTTTATTGAGTTATTTTGGTTGCAACATTGCAATATCCAGCCCAGTATGTGAAAAAAAGGATCCAGTATAGTAGTTTCTCACAATAAAACCAGTTCCCTGAAGCAGCAACGTGCTGGGCAGGTAAATGCTAGCAGGGAATCCTCAGGATGTTTCACTGTGAAGGGGTTTCCCATAGTTCAGGAAGTGCAGAAGCAGACACTCTGCAGGCCTGCCCATCTGTCTTTTGGCGACTGCATTTCTCTTGCCCTCCTGAGCTGTAATAGGCCACTGAGGCTTCCCAGTCAACAAGTTTGAGCCAATTTAAATTGAAATAATTCTTTCTTGTCTTTTAATGTTGGATCAGTAGTTGCTCGGTTGAACCACCTTTTGGTGATTTATTGAGGTCCTGGAGAGGCTGAAAAGCGAGTGGAACCTGTAATAAATCTCCAGGCATGGACACTAGGGTGCTATATAGATGTATTGAAGAATGGTTTGCCTTCTCACTCTCAACTTGGGGCATTCACAAAAGGGATTTATGTTTGGCTAAGAGCTAGCAGGCTAATTTGATGCTGCTAATGTGGGATAGCGTTTGGGAATCACCCGTCGTTTCCGGATGACACGGCTATAATTATAAAGGGACCTTGGATGAGTGCAGTTCTATATAACTACATCTGTCAGACTGAACAGTCATCATAACCAGTGATGTCACTCATCACTCAAGGGGATTTCACAAGGGCGTTGGTGTCGTCTTCTTACCGGAACGGAAATCCCTGCTCATCTTTAGCTTGTTGGTTTCTTATAGTATTGCCTATTGAAGGACAAGAAAAGAGGATGGACCCAAAGTATAGATGATACAGAATAGACTTCAAGAACAAGAGGGCATATGTCCACCAGTAACATTTTCATTTTAAGACACATACCCAAAATCTCATATTTATATGAAGTACAGTCAGGGAAGTTCTCACAGCATATTTAAAATATCTAACAGCGTTGTGTACTGCTGATGCTTATAATTGTTCACTTTCCCAGGGCAGTAATGGAAAAGCCTTTGTTCTTTGGCAATGAAGGTGGAAAGCTGGACAGATGTTGACTTCATGAACACAGAGGCCCCAGGTTAATGAGAAGAGGGGCTGGGAGTTGCAGAGTTGTATGAGGTGATGAAATACCTACTGTATGGAAAAGAGGCAGCGATACTTAGAGGATTGAAGTGTTATGATGCAGACTGTTTATTATAGGTTAGTTTATCTTTACAGTAACTCAGTATGTCTAATAGTTAGCCATTATACTGATACAGAGCCATAATTGCGGCAAATTTTGCAGTCCTGTTGAAGAGCTGTCATTCTTTGAAGCTCTCTTTAATAGGTTGCAGGATCGTGGGAGAGAGACTGATGCAATTAACTCATCTTGAGTATGCAATACATTAATGAACGTGCAACTATCCAGAAAAGGTAGAGATCATAACCTTGTGTAAAAAAATAACATATCAAGAGCTTTGTTAAAAACTCATAAAAACTGCTGTAGCAATGAAGGGCCTTTTTTCCTTGGATTTCAGCCCAGAAGCTTGTGAAAAGACTTTGGCCCAGAATGTAGCTACTGTAGTTATGTCAAAGTAGAGTTTCATTTTAAAATGAAAACACAAGCATGTTAAAAAAACAGCTATTGCCTATGTATGTTGGATTTTGACACCTATTTTGTGGCTCAGTGGTGTTCTTTGACAGTTCATGGTCACTTTTAAGATATATTTGTCCTGAAACCACTTGCAATTCTTCTCTAAATGATTATTGATGAAAATATATGCCTGTCAAGGAAATATTGTCTTCTGACACACTTTCTAATTTTATGTGATAATGATCCAGTATTAAAAGTAGAGTCAACTCCCAGGATTCGACAAGTCCAGTGTGTCATGTTAGAGACCAGTGGACAGTGTGGAGCTGTTCTTCAGCACCTCAACCTGTGCTTTGCTATGAAGTTATACACATGTGGACAAAACTGTTGGTACCCCTCGGTTAATGAAAGAAAAACCCACAATGGTCACAGAAATAATTTGAATCTGACAAAAGTAATAATAAATAAAAATTATATGAAAATTAACCCAATGAAAATCAGAAATTGCTTTTGAACCATGGTTTAACAGAATTATTTTAAAAAATAAACTCATGAAACAGGCCTGGACAAAAATGATGCTACCCTTAATATTTTGTTGCACAACCTTTTGAGGCAATCACTGCAATCAAACCATTTCTGTAACTGTCAATAAGACTTCTGCACCTCTCAGCAGGTATTCTGGTCCACTCCTCATGAGCAGACTGCTCCAGTTGTCTCAGGTTTGAAGGGTTCCTTCTCCAGATGGCATGTTTCAGCTCCTTCCACAGATGTTCACTAGGATTTAGATCAGGGCTCATAGAAGGCCACTTCAGAATAGTCCAATGTTTTCCTCTTAGCCATTCTTGACTGTTTTTAGCTGTGTGTTTTGGATCATTATCCTGTTGCAAGACCCATGACCTGCGACTGAGACCAAGCTTTCTGACACTGGGCAGCACATTTCTCTCTAGAATACCTTGATAGCCATGAGATTTCATTGTACCCTGCACAGATTCAAGACACCTTGTGCCAGATGCAGCAAAGCAGCCCCCACCTTTAACATGCTTGTCTATAATTTTCTTTCTAAGCTCCTGAAACAACTCTCTCCTTGGCTTCCTCTGGTCCATGTTTAGTGTGGTACACACCATGTCACCAAGCAGCACAGTGACTACTTGTAACCCTATAAATAGGCCGACTGACTGATTACAGGTTTGTAGACACCTGTGATGCTAATTAGAAGACACACCTTGATTGTACATGTCCCTATGATCACATTACTTTCAGTCTTTTCTAGGGGTACCATCATTTTTGTCCAGGCCTGTTTCATGAGTGTATTTTTTAAAATAATTCTGTTGAACCACGGTTCTAAAGCAATGTCTGATTTTCATTGGTTAATGTTCATTGAATTTTTATTTATTATTATTCTTTGTCAGATTCAAGTCATTTCTGTGACCATTGTGGGTTTTTCTTTCATTAACCGAGGGGTACCAACAATTTTGTCCACGTGTGTATTAAACAAGGACAATCACTTATATGTAGATGTAAATGAAGAATTAACAAAGTGAACTGAATATTTGGTGCTAGTTAGATGTTCCAAACAACACTGCAATGGCTATCCATGGACAGCATTTTCTATTACTTTCTATTAACTTTTTATCTCAGTTTATTTTTAAAATACATGTTGTTTTTGGACATTGGATTTATCAACACATGCTTGACTTCAATGATATATGTTATGATGAAGTTTTTGTCTGCGAGTCATTTTTTTTCATCACTTTCAATTGAATCACATCCTTTGACATCAGTCTAATGTCACGGACCAGCAGTCCACCCCATCCTTCCTTTAATGAAGTCATCATTTAGCGTCACAGTCAGTGTTTGACTTTAATGTGCCCTAGTTTCCTTCTGTATTTACATCAGTCACTTCCTCAACTATGTCTCAGCTGTCACTGTTGGAAAAGGGTAGATCAAACACTCTGCTATCTGAGAGTCAGAGAATGACCTCGACCCCCCCACACCCAGCAGCACTGTGACAGTTTGGGTGGGAGGCAACAGTTAAGATGACCTTCCTGTCTATTCTTTGAGTTTTTTGCAGGAATTAGTGTAAAATATGATTTAGAAGTAATTTCCTACTAATCTTAGAGACAACATTTGGCTAACAACGCAAAGGACAGTTGTTTCAGGAGCCACTGTTTGCCTGAGTTGCAGTCTTTGTTGACTTTATTTCCTTTATTTATTCTACCATCTAAACAGGGTATTGTTGAGATTATTTTAAATATTAAAACTGCTTCCAACAGATTTCCTTCCAACATAAACTATTTTGTCATCTTCAATAAGCTTAACTTTAATAGTTTGGGTATGATGACATAAAATCATTTGATTTCAAAAGTACACATATTGCAAAGTTTGTACGTGTTGCTCAGCAAACATAAGCTTGAGTGATGCTGTGACAATATTGATTTCACAAGCAGTACGACTTTATGCCTCAACAGGGAGCACCATTGTGTAATTACAGCTTGATTCTTCATGTCCTCTGTTTGAACTTCTCTGTTTGTAGCTACATTGACACTCAGGTCACAACAGTAGCCACCACCTGAACTGAGATCAGACATTCTGTCAAACCAAGTAAACCAGGTTTTCAGTTTGCTCAGTCTGGCCAAAGGGAAATGATTCCTTTACCCAACTGCTTTGAAATCTACTTTAATCTATCAAACTAGGGGTCCAAAGGAAAAAGGTGCAATCTTTTGACTCAAGTGCTTCTCCCTGATTGCAAAATTCTCTTTAAAGTATGACTTGGCAGCCTGACCCCTGAAGATCAAACTACTGCTGTGGTCAAAATAGTGACATCCATTTAAAATTGTTTAAACTGAATCTGGGAGATCCGGAATACGGAAAAAAGACTTAAGGTTGACCGCTTTGGTTTTCAATTACCATGACCTTTTCCAAACACTGACGTCTCTGAAGATGAATCAACAATATCTTCTGCTTTTGGATCAACTTCCACCCAAAATATAATTCATTCACTGTGTTGTTGTTGTGTTACTTTTGCTGTCATCCGGTGTAGCCCAAAGGGCAAATGTCAAGCTGAGAGGGAATGGAGTGTGTAGGAGTGTGTCTGTCAGGGCCGTGGGATAAAGGAGGAGAACTGAAACTGACGAATAATAAACTGAATTTAGATAATGATAAAACAAAGTGCACAGTAAACAAAAAATGAATGAAAATGAAACTACAACTCAGGTTTTGTGTTATCAGGGAGAAAGTTTGTCAGGGATCAAACAAAAATGTCCACTTGTTACACCATTTTCATCTTCTGTCTCAAATTGCTTCAATTTTGAATAGTTTCTGAGGGGATAGGGCTTAAATTTTCCCAAATCAATCACCAGACACAGATGTATCTGCCTGAATTTAAGAAATGTTAGCTGACACTGACATGTAGCCATACTAACCTGCTGGATTTTCCAGGAGTTCACCAGCTCCCTTAAACCAGGGACTTTAGAGAATTCAACCTCCCCATAGTACTATTTCTTTGCCATATAGACTCTACAACAACAATGGATTACAGTTTTAATTGTGTTCCTTCATTTGTTGACAATGGCATAAGTCCCTTCCAGCACAATGTCAGCAGCGAGTGGTAAAGGCCATCCTGGATTGATTAATTTTTAGTCCTTCTGTGGCTGTCATTACTTTTTCAACTGAGGAACCAGTTGGCTGAGATGAGTGGATGGATACAAAGATCTGAACATATGCAAGGAGAGAGCATCATGGGCTACAAAAGGCTAATAAAAATATAATATAACCCTAATTAAAGACACCACATATATGAAGTTTCTACATTGTAAAAAATAAACAATTTATAAGGACTATCAGTCCCTAAGCAGAGATTGTCAAAGTCCCATTCCTATCCCGTACTTTGCCCCAACCACCTCATTGGTTCCCTGCTTGCAAGGCTCTACTGACAGAAGCAAATTAATGAAACATCTTTGTCAATCTTAAAAAAAATAAAATACACAAATACTTTGTGACTCCTGAAGTTGCTGAAATCAACTGTCCATCAGTGACTTTGGAGAATGTAATAACATGTCAGTTTTATGTTTGTTTTAATACTAACCACGAGTGACTAACTATTGCTACAACAACCTTTTCGCGGTTGTGTTCATCACTTTTTAGAGCCACCTTTAAATATTTACATTGTGTATTTGTAGCATGTTTCAGTATTAAGTTTTCGTTTTATTCTCTGTATTTGCTGCTTTTTTTTGTTGTTTTTTTGTTGTTTTTTGTTTTGTCTTTTTTTTCTAAATGTGCATTAAAATAGTTGAAGATACTCTCTAAATTTGCTTGTACTGTGTCTATTTATATGTGTTCTCTCAAGGTGCAGTGTTGAGCTCTCAGGACCACCATGGGTAAAATGGACAAAGCAAACTAAATTGCATCGTGAAAACTATCGACAAGAAAAAATACAAGCCTAAATGCATTCAAATACTACAAAAACAAATACACAAATATTCAAATCTGCTGTAAATGTCTGCTGCGTGACATGTCCATTCTGACGATCACCCTAAGATCTCATCCAGCACAATGTCAGTAGTGAGTGGTAAAAGCCATCCTGGAGCTACAGTGTCACAATTTCAGACACACACTCTCACACACATACACACTGCTATCCATTACCCCAGTTCTACTATTCAGCCTTGCCTCCTGCCTTTTTTCCCCCTAATTTCTCACACTTGCTTGTACTCCACAGCGGTTCCTGAATTTTATGGTGACGGGAGCAGAATAGACAAGGAGAATTACGTGAGTTCATACTGTTAATCAGACATTACAAAAACAACAGCTGCCACATATAAAGCCGGAGCCACTGAAAATGTCAATGCAGTTGATAAAGGCCTGCGGCTGTAGAATCTACAACTGCCACTTCACATCACAAAGTCAAAGTGCCCACTATCCTCCCATTCAAATCTGCTGAATGAACCGAAGTCTGTGCAGACACAGGGCAGATGGTATTATTGTTAAGTAGGGGTGTGACATTTGTCCTAAATGCCGTTACACGTGCAAAGATGGATGAACCTAATGCAGCACCAAATTTCACAAGCATGAGTTTTACCCAGAAACCTTAAGCTGTTAACAACTTAGCGACATGCCATGCTAGATTTAGCTCAAGCTGATTGGCTTGTGACTAAGTCAGCCGCATTATGGTGAGTGCAAATAACACACAAGAGCTAGAAGACTCTCCTGCTCCTTTCATCAGCTGTATGGGAAACTTTTGGGTACCCAATGATCAATGACAGCAGTGCAGAGAGATGGTGGATTGGACGAGACAGGTACGTCAACAGTGTTTGACAGCTGTCGGGTACGCATGTAGAAATGCATCAAACACACTAAAATATCTTCAATGATATCATCCAGATATGCCAAACACTACACCTTGGAAAAAAGGAAAAAAAACTCACTGCTTTTATAGAACTTTTATATGAGAAACAACAGTGCCAAAAACAGAAATGTGCAGCATTATATTGTGAATTCTTAAGGCTGATATTGCATTGTTGGTTTGAATTGTTATTAAATTGGATTCTGGACTGGAGTTCTGATCTGGGGTTCCAGTCTGGGATTAAATCCTAGGTTTCTGGTCTGGGACTCTTATCTGGGTTAATAGTATGCAGCATTTGAGTAGCTTAACTGTACAAAAAAAAAAAAAAAAAAAAGGCCAAATAAACACTTTTTAATTTTTTTAAAAATAAATTATCCAGTTTTACCCAGTAAACCAAAATTAAGCATTGTGCTTTTTTTTTTTTTGTTTTCTCTGCTGTACTGAAAATGTAATGAACCATGTCTACAAAACAAAAAGGCCGAATAAGCACTTTTTTATGTTTTTTTTTTTTTTTTTTTTAAAATAAATTATCCAGTATTACCCAGTAAACCAGTATTAAGCATTGTGCTTATTTTTTTTTGTTGTTTTCTCTGCTGTACTGAAAATGTAATGAACCATGTCTACAAAACAGATTCATACTGAATTGTCACTTTTGTGTGCATCATCATGCAGCTTTTGTTAACATTACTTGTCAGCCCCACTAGTAGCTCTAGTGATGGCAATGTCATTCTGTCTGTCCACCACTCCAGTAAGGGTTGAAATAGCTCTTATCTTAACTGCTGGATAAATTGCAATAAAATTTAATGCAGATATTCATGATCTCCAGAGGACGTATCCAACAGTCATTAAAAAAATAAAATAATGAAATACCTGCAAAAGTAATGACTTTCCCATCAATCTCTTATAGTATTAATTCACGTAACTTGCATTTTAAGGAAGCATTTTAAAGTTGAATGATTTACAGAGTATTGCACAAAACATTATCCCCACAGCAACGGATTAATTCTGTAACAGTCAATAAGAATCAAACGAAGAATGACCAGACACAAAGCAAAAAATTATGCCAGGCTTGCAGGTCTCATTTTTTCCCAGGGACAAAAAACAAGCAATTTCACAGCCATTTCGAACTACGACATTACTCAGAACCCTCACTGATATAATTGGCCACAACCAGGACAAAGCAGGACAAGCCCCTCTACAGGCCAAAGCAGTTCAACACTGGTCCTTTCAGTACCAGGCCCACCCTGAAGCGCTGAATGAATTTGGCCCCGTACCCCTCCCAATCAGACCGGCCTGACAAATACCTGTAGCTTCCCACACATGTAGAATATAACTCTATTTGGTGGAAGTTTTTATCAAAAGAGTACATATATCTAGAGCAAAGTCTTCACACTGTCAACTGATGCACAAGGTTGAAATGATTCTCCGACTCTTTGGCTTAACATTTGCCACAAAAGATTAGAAGACTTATATTCTGCTTTCCAACTGTTGTCCTTTTCAGTCAAATGGTCACATATTAGATGGGGCAGGAACTGGTGCCTTGGTAACCCAGAAAAAGGTAAGGTTTTAATCAAGTTGTGAAAGGGAATTTTAACCCAAACCATGATCTCTTTCTAAAACTTCACCAAGTTATTTTGGTGCCTAAACCTAACCAGAGAGTGAAAATGAAAGTAGACAGCCAGTCAAAACAGAACTCAAGCAACAGAATAATGGTGCAACATGAAACAAGAACACCCATCAGACAGAGGGGGTTGTAAACTGTATGGACTGCAAAGGCTGTTGAATTAGTAATGTGTGATATTGGGCTATATGAATTGGCTTGACCTAACTTCACTATGTTTATAATATTTCATTTCTGTACTTGTTCTACAATTGTACTTGCAGGTTTAGATGTGTCTGGTGACTTCCAAGACCAATCCAAACACATGATTTTTTTTATGAGAGTTGTATTGTATATTTTGAATACACAAAGTGTATAAAAACAGCAACTGTCTTTGACGAACTTCTCTGCCAGCAGTTGTTAACCATTTCCTTGCAGTTCAGTTGGAGATTAGTCAGATTCTCTGATGCTACATAAAATAATGCATAACATATACCATATAAGTCTTCATCCCTTTAAATGCTTAGATATTACATCAGTAGAAGTCTGTAATAATGTATGATATTATGTTTTGTGCTTTTTATTTGTATCACAGTACATCTTCAATCTCTGCATGTTGTTATAGGAAGCAGAACTTAATCAAGAGATTTAATCTATCTCATCACCACTTTCACCCAAGTCATTCAATAGGCCTCATTTAATGCACAATCTTAATGTTTATCATCTGCACTCTCATTCTCATTCTCTGTGGCTTTGGTCTTTCATGCTTCCTTCTTTCAAATCTCTTCATTATATCTGTCTCACCTTCCTTTTCCCTTTTTCACTGTTGCTGTAAACTGCCTTTCCCATACGTTGCAGGCGTGGTTATACCCAAATCCAAAAGGGAATTACTGAAAAAACATCTCAGGTTACCACCGTCTCTGTGGCTATGCTTCTTACCAATTCTTACAATGGGTCTATTTGAAGTCATGGATGAAAAATGACAACACTCTCTAGAGGGTGAGAGCTATTTACTGGCAATTAGAAACCTCACACAAATACTGATGCAAGCATTGGGTTGTATTCAGTTTTCTTGATTTATATTTCTGTGATCAAAAGACTCAATCAAGGCTATGCAAAAACTCTCAAAAAGAATAAGCAAGGGACTTCCTAAGGACTACATTGGCACATAATGAAAAAATTTATATTTCTTCACTAAACACCCCACAAATACTTTATTTAAAGTTAAAATATGATCTAAATACATGGTACTACGTTATTAAATGCATCATTTTCCAGCATGTAAGGTCTAAGGCAAAAACTGATTACTGATTATATTAGTTTGTCAACATATATATATTTTTATATATATAAATAGAGAGAGAGAGAGAGAGAGGGATATAGATAGATAGATAATGTTTCTACTTATAGACTTAATGAATAAATCCAACTAATAAACTATATGTTTGCTTTTTTTACTGAAAATATGAGTTAGTCTTGCAAATTAAAAAAGCATTTCCCGATAATAGCTCAACAGACAAAGCCATGACATCATCATCTGGGCCCTCCCAAATAGTTTGAAGGCATAGTAATCTTAGTGTACGTAAACTTCTGACTTTGAAGAAAGTTATAACAAAATCTCAAAAAGAAACCTCTCTCTCATTATTTTCACATTTAGCAAATAGAAATAATTCTGGCAATCCTAACTGACCTGAAACAGGAAAAGTTTAGTCTGATTTAATGTCAGATGGTGAGAAAAAAAAAAGGTTATGTGTCTTTTTATTCAGTATATGTAAGCTTCTGGTTTCAACTTTGTTCAAGAAGTTATTTTAACCCAATCCAATCACCCTTAAACCTAACCAAACCGGAATTACAGCTGTGTTGTTTTTGCAGTTGTAATTCTAATCTGCATCTTGCTAATATACAGCATCAGATAAGGATACCTGTAAGTGTTGCTTTGACCGACAAACTATGAAATACAGATACTTGCGCAGGCTACACAACTTCACGTAAAGGATCCTCCTCACACATTTAAGTTGCATTGGGCCTAGATTCAGTAAAAGTCCTTCATAAATGAAGCATTTTCTCATAAAGCCACTCTTTTGAAATAAGCTCGAGTGGCAGACTCTTTGAAATCCAAACTCAAAACTGACCTTTCTTCTCGGAGCTTCAGTCCCACCTTGACAGCTAATATCCTGTATTGCTTTTATATGTGTGGCAATGCGTTTCCTTGTGTGTGGTTGTACAGTAGGTTTATGATTCAACATCCTGGTGTAGCTTTTAATGAACTTTTAAATCTCAGCTATGTCCTTTAAGTTCTCAGGGGAATGGAAACAACTACAGTGAAGACAACTGGGCAAACTCTGCCTGTGCACTGATGAAGATCATGGTATACATAAAATAAAAAATAAAAAAACACCACAGCAGCAACTAAACGGACATGCAGTTGGGATAATTTTGTCCACAACTGTCACTTTGCCAACAGATGAACAAGGTGCTGGTTCTGGCTGTTTTTCAACAAAAACTTTGCATGTTCTGTTTTCCCTCATATTTTTCCACATATTACTCAGTGATGTTATGAAGCACGTCCAGTTTTGAGAAAATAATGGAGTCATTCTTCTCTCTAAAAGTGACTATGCCATTAGAAGAAGCCCACTGAAGATAAAACCAACTCTCTATGTAAATAACAAGAATATTCCAACAGAGCTGTTCTGTGTGATATTGCAAAGAAAAAGAAAAAAAGAGACGCTTAGTCCAGAATTTGCCTATTAATTACCAGAATATTAAACTCTATTGATGTCTAGAATTGAAAGCTAAGCAAGTCACAGGCCTGAACCTATAAATGATCCTTTGAATACGACGTTAGCAAGCCACCCCACACTAAAACACACCCACACAGGATTTGCTTTTCTCCCACTACTTAATAAGCTTCACTCCTTCTTCCTTTGCCATCTCCTCTGTTTCCCTTTTCCAATCTTACAAACACATACACACACCTGACCACTTAGACAATTACAGAGTCTGCTCATTTTGCCTTGGGAACTTTTGGCAGTTTATGGGCCAGATACTGCACTTTAGAAGAAACAATTTGGTACAGCCATGAAAGAGCAGAAAATGCTGACCATAAAATGCTACTCAACTTTGGCCCCACACCTTTCTCTATTCCTTATGAATATTGCTTTTTTGTCACAGTAACGGTAAAAGACTTTGTGAAAGGCACAAAGAGATCATGAGATAACCTAATATCTATGGTGAATTCCTTTTTACCCAATGGGTTGAAAATGCTCATCTTCATCAGTACCACTCTACCCATCTATTTCTCTGTCATAAAGAGAAAAAAAGATCTAAAAAAAAAAAAATACTATGGAGGGTGACCAGAATGTTGTATGTATATCTCACACCACAAGAGGGCATTCTTTATAGAACTGGAGAAGAACAGGGTTTAAGTTATGGAGTATCTCGCTGTTCTCCCTCCACCACATAAAATATGAAAAAATTCTACAAAAAGTTTCTCACCTAAAATACCACAAAACCTTCAGTGTTGTCATTATGTCAAACCTGCAGTTCTAAACAAGTATTATTGTGTCCTCAATATAGGTACACTGGTATATGAGTGGAAAAATTGCTGGTTTCAAATCTATAAAATGTCTGTTGTTGGGATGACTTTGAGCCTGTCACTTAATCTCCAGCTGCTCTTGAGCACTGGCACGAAGAAGAAAAAAAAACATTATGACAAGTGGATTTCTGGTTTGTATCCTTGTACCAGCTGGGAAACTGTCAGGGGAAAATGAGCAAAACGCTCTGCTCATTTTAAAACCACAGTTAAGGTGGCACTAAGCAAGTCGCAGAACCCTCCAGCTGGTCCGGCTAGCTGGTCGAGCTTGAAGGAAAGAATATGTAGCTAAAATTTGCTCAAAAAAATTGCAGATTCACTTTATTTTTCCAAATTAAATGAACAAAAATAGATTTAAATTTAGTGAAAGTCCTAAACCTCACTTGAACTAACCAGTGGACATACTGTGGCCCTGTCGTTCGCATCTGCAAAGCCAAGTAAACAAAAAAAACGAACAAAAAACATTAAGGACATCTGTGCCAGAGTTCTTATGATGACCAGTGACAATGTAGCAGAACAAAAAATAGCCATCCCGATCATGTTCAAGCCATCATGTGCCCCTCTGGCCCTGTTTGATGTCTCTTTCAAACAAAGGGACAGAAACCCCCCACAGAACAGAACAGAACAAAGGCACACAACACTTTCCATATAAATGTGCAGTGGAAAGAACACTAAAACCAGAGTAAGAGTGAGCAGATGTGCCCGACACAGAGATGACACCATGTCGTTGGTCTTTGAAAAAGCCACATGTGTCTGATGGTAGGGACATGTAAAACGTCTATCGTCATCCCAGGAGCAGAGGAAAGGATCTGTGGTGCTGAAGCTGTTGGATCTGTTGTAATTTTCTTTTCTACTGGGAAGTTGTCAGCAGTGCCACTCCTGCCACCTTCTGGACCTTTTTTTTTGGGACAAATGGAATTCATCAGAAAGGGACAAAGCCAAAACCATGCATGCCTACAATAGACCTCATCTTAAAAGTACATGCAAATTACTTCCCTCTAGTTGACTGAGTTTTTTCAGTGCTGAGGTGCTGACTAAGACAAGACTAGACTTTCCCCAATTACTAATAGCTTGAAGATCTTGCACAAAAGGAGAGACAACATAAGGCAATATATATATGAAAATGGAATGAGGGAAAATCTAACAGGGAGAAAAAGCCACACAAACAGAGAGACTACAGATGTGTCTGGATGATGATGATGCCTTATGGTATAAAAATATTTTTAAAAAGTGTCTAAATCATGAAAGACAACAGGCTTTACGTCTGGCTGCAGTCTGGCATGTATTCCATCAAGGGTGGAATCTAGAGACATTGACTCAATATTTTAACTTTCCATTTCTGCATTTTGCGCCTGTGGTTGGACTGTACCATTCACGTTCGGGGGAGAACAGAGCCAGCTATGGACCCAGTTGCATCAACTACAATATGTATTATATAGTACATTTGACCTTGCAATGATTTATCAGTAATATGTTAGGAGTAAATAAATGCTATAGACAATGTATTTTCTATAATGTTGTAACAATGTTCTTTTGCTACTTGCTATTTTGTTATTTTTATTTTTACTTTCATTCAGTTTAGTTATTAATTTCATTAGCCATTTATGTATAGTATTTATACTGGTTATATCTGAGGATTTATATCTTTTCATACATACACAGACACTTACAGTCAATAAATAATGTCCACACGTCTCCAAACCTTCCCAAAGTAGGATATCTGATAAATTATTGGATGGTGAATAGTTCATTTGACTCAATTTGATGATGTGAATTGAACAAACAACTACAAAGCACAACACAGATCAAGTCAAGGATCCTGGTGAAACAATCAGACTGCTACAGTGACATAGTACTTCTGCCAATAACTATACTATGAATGTGAAGATTTAGCAAGAACTTGTCGGACACTGTAAGTTACACCATTTTTTCTCTGATCAGGCCGAAAGCAACATATCCTTGTATGATTCAGGCCCTCTCTGGATTTTTTGGAAAAGTTTTATACAGTTGATTTTATACAACGGCTGATTGTGAAAAAATTGTAGGCACTAAAACTAACATAAGAATATCTCAAAAGTGGTGCCATTAATAGTTTTAATTTACCAGTTAAGTGCATGCAACAAACAGAAAAAAAGTATGTTCAAACCATCTTAAAGAACTTGTCACAGTCTTTCTGTGGATGAAGACTCAGTCTCAGTAGTATCAATTGTGTTTTTCTTTTCATGCAATCTATGAGTGTTGTTCAGGGTTCTGCTCTCTTGCAGAACTTTGTTCTAGCTATTTATGACTTTTGCTGTAAGCTTGAAGCTTGGTGTCACTGTAAAGCTGCAGAATGAATTTCATTAGATCAGGCATATATATATATATATATATATATATATATATATATATATATGTATATATATATATATATATATATATATATATATATATATATATATATATATATATATATATATATATATATATATATATATATATCCACGTGGATTTTGGAGTCTTAAATATGTAGGAAAATGTTGACAAAGATCACTTACATTACCAGTCTTTATTGCCAAACATTTTGAATTTGAATCTAGAAATCATATTCAGCAATTCTTGCTGTTAATATAATTTGTCCTCTTTTGCAAGTCCGCTCTGATCTCAAACTGCTCTTTTGTTTCTTTACAACTGCCTCAGTACTGTATTTTGCTTGGCTGTATTCCCCCCAGCTATAAATAACTCTGTCTTAGAAGAGTTTCAAAATCTCATCAGGACTAATCTGGAAAATGGTGGTGAAATAAAAATGATTTAGAAGTAATACAGTAAGCAGAAAAGCATCAGATGATTCCATGGTTTACAGGATCAGGGCCTACACATCCCGGGTTCTGGCTGACCCATATTCCAGAGCCAGGAAACTTGTCCTCACCACCACCACCTCCACAAGCAGCTCAGTCCAACACAGGTTAGCTGTTGAGGGCCTACAGATCCTGATCCAATGCGACCCACTGTTAATTCCCTGGTGAAAGCCACCCAGTCAGTCCAGCGATGCCTCAAAACCTCAAGATTTATATGAACAAGCTCTTCTCTGAATGGGAACCCAGGAACTAGGCCGGTAATAACAGACCTCAGGAAAAAAGGTTTTGACCAAAGGGAGAGCAGTGAACAGAGACTCACCCCATTCGCCCCCTCGTTTTCTTTCCCTGCAGGTTTTGGGAGAATGTTGAACACGCTTCCTGTAAAGCTATGTAGTATTTATTACAGCCTCCGTTTTTGATGGCTGGGGTCATGTAACCTGCTGTCTATTTATCCTAGAGGTCATTTACTACATTAGGCCTGGGTTTGGGGCCAAGAGAGGAAGAGAGGAACGAAATCTAAGATGCAAGAACTAAATTGGTAGCAAATGTATAGCCTCCGACTTGCCCCTTGGCCCTAATGCGTTTTTCAAGTGCTCTGCTCACTGCGCTCCAAGACGCGGGGACGGCTTGCCTCTGAAATAATATTTCAACAGTGGTTACAGACGCAAAACCGGCGCCATCTCTCAGCTTGGGTTGTTCCCACCAAAGTGCAGCATAAGGGATTTTCATTTTATTTCTGGGAAGATATTATGCTTTGCTGTGTAGTGATGGAAATCTTAAGGTTAAGAGAGGCTCTGGACCAAAAGGTTGCAGGTTAGAATTCCCAGACTGAATGGTAAAACAAAAAAGCAAAACCTATTCAATCCTCCTTCAACAGCGACACCACTGAAGTGCTTTTGAGCCAAGCATTTAAGAGTATCTCCAGTGGAGCTGTGCACTGGCTTCAGTAGGAGACTGTGGTTGTACTGGGTCGCTCCCAGGCTGGATGAATGTAACTGTGTGAATATGAAGAAGGGCGTTGCTGGAAAAAAAGAGCATGTGTGCTCAAATCCCCCCCCCCCCAAAAAAAAAGGTTAAAAACAGACATTACTGCTGGCTACCAGGCCGCCCACACAAGCCTGAAACTGAGCTGCTAAAGCTATATAAACAAATTGAAAAACACACCTTATGTTAATGAGAGATCATTTAGCCCTATTACAGTCATTTAGGTCAGCCATTTTGCAAAAAGGATTTGCATTGAGTTTGGGATCAATGCCTCTAAGATGTTTACATGGGAGCTGAATCGCCATTCTGCTGCAGCTAAACTCTCTCGAAGATGACTTTGACCATCTCATTTTCATTTAAATGGCTCAGTGGAGTCCCATTTGCTCTCTTCTCTCCTGCAGCCCAACAGGCTCAATAAAAGCCAATGAGCTGATGAAAACAGGAAAACCTAGTTGTCGTGTTATACAAACAGCATATGGTTTGCTCGGTGCTGCTGCACATGGTAGCACCGCTTTGACTTCATTTGCTCCTCGGTATCGAGTTGTCCTCTTGCCATCTGTGCAATTATGAAGTTTATCTACTCTAAGTTTCTTTTGTCAACATTTTACAAACCTTATTCAAGGGCCACATGTAAAAATTTGCAACATTTTTAAGGTAATTTCATGTGGATTTTTCAATTTTGATGCAACATTGCTCAGCAATTACTCTCGCTTTAGCACTTTGGTGCACATTACTCACTACTGTGGACCGCTCAGTGATCACTTTAAATTGCCTACTGGTTGGCAACATCCTGTAGTCTTGCACAGAAGGTAAAATATGTTACGTTTAAGGAATAGTTTGACATTTTGGGAAATGTGCATATTAGCTTTCTTGCCAAGAGTTAGCTGAGGGGATTTAAATTGCATTCATCCCTGCGAAATATGAATCCTCTGGGCTATTTCCTTGCACTGCTGTAATCCTGCTAATCTCACAGTGACAAGACTCTGGGAAGTCACTTTGAATAGCCAAGAAGAAGTCCACCACATAAACACGTGTTGTTTTACTCTTTGGTTTGTTGCATGGATTATGACAAATGCAATTTAACATATTAACTGGTGAGGTTGAGGTCTCTTTCTGCATTTTTAGACAGACTGGGATATCCAAAGTAAGAAGTAAAAAGCACTTTTGTCCAAAACTGTTGAACTTATCCTTTGCAGAAGTTTGAGCTAATTGCTCAGTTTCAATGGGGGTGAATGTTGTTGTTTTTTTTTTTTCTCCAACTAATGAGATCTTCACACAAAGTATTTCCTGTGCGGATGTTCTGAGACAGCACCAGACACAGTGAGGACATGTTTTAAACTGCACATCCATCATCTCAGCCACTAAATCAGGAATCAAACTTCACAAACCCTCCAAAAATCCCAGAAACTTTATTTCTGACTGCTCGTCTGTCTTCGCCGGGTTGTCAGCAGGGTCTGCACATTGTTTTGTTGTTGGTGTTTTAATGCCAAAAAAAAATTGCTCCGTAGCTCTCCAAAAGATAAAAGAAGTGATGTGTCTCATCGGAATGCCAGGCTCTGATCAGCAGCCATGCATGTAGCTGTCAGGGTGTTGCAGATGTTTTAAAAGATATCCCCTTCCCCAAGGCAAAGTGAAATTAATGGGCTCTTTATAAACACCTGTCACATAGCCCAGACTGAGTGAAAAACAAGTGCTCCCAAAAATACATGTGGTTGTTTTTTTTGTTATTGTTTCATGTCTTATTGGAGTCAGAATGATGAAAGTAATTATCAAACTGACACCTATTATGACTCTGACTATGACCATGGTGCCTTTGCCCTTAGCTGCCTGCCTGGGCTACAAGCAGCAGGATCTGCAGAGAAAGATTCGTCCTCTTGTGTTCATCCAGAGTGGCTCTGCCTCTGAAAATGTCTGACCTTTGTTGCTTTTCTCTCCTGCAGGTTTCTGCAAGAAAATTTGTGTTGTGGATTCAACAAAATTCACTAAATACATGGATTGGATCTTCCCGTGAGGACGTGATACACAAGACTCTCTTTGTCAGATTCCTTCTAAACACTCAATGTAGTAAGTGAGATTGATGTTTGACACAGGTGCCTCTTCCATTGTGTCTATTCATGATTATTTGGCAAATCAAACAAGAGTCGGGAAGTTTTGCAACACCCCCATTACTCTGTCTGAGTGTCTGTCTGAGCATCTCTCTCCATTGCACATTATCAGGAAAGATCATGACAAACGAGGTGATTCAGTTCAGTGTCTGAAAGTTCACACCTTGACCTCTAGGTGGAGTAAAATTACATGTATATTGTGTGTATATTTCAAATCTAATGGGTCCGGTTCAAAAACTATCTTTTATTTTTGAAATCTTACCTTAATTAAACAGCGTTTACATGTCCTCTTTTTGATATCCGTTGTTTTATTTTGCCCGTTGTCTGACTGAATTTGTTTTCAGTTTTAACACTGGTTCTTAACAATTACATATTCCACAAAAAATAATGTTCCCTCATTTGGTGTTTTGGTGACGGTGGTGGTAGAGAGTGTTAACAGAATGATGCAAAAGCTTCAAACGGTGTTCAGGTAGATCTGTGAAGCAGCAATTCATACAATTTTCATGCAAGTATTCATTCTACAAGAGACCACCACTCAAGGATCAGGATAGAGATGTTTAATTAAAAGGGTAAAGCAGATCACTCAGAATTTTGCACTGATTTGCAGTGCCCCTACTCACTTATAGGACAAGTGAACCCCAACAATGGCAGCAACAGGCCCTCGACAGCATAACAGAGCCACCAGTGGAGGAGAGTGAAATTGCTTGAGACAATTTTTCTTGCAACCAACTATAAAAACATTTTTGAGCTCATCGTCCTTCATCCCATGACTATTCAGTGAGGTTTTCACACATTTCAGGCATGTTGCTGCCCTCTACTTGAAACAAGACTGTACTGCATCTGCTTTCCTGTCATGTACAAGTTGGTATACTTTTCTGATCAAAAGTCATATTTAGTCATGTCACATCTTGTACTGATGTGAATAGAAAGTATTTCACAAACTGAAGAGAATGACAGTTTGATACAAATATATATTTTTATTACAGAGGAAGAACCAAAATGCTGAACTGGAAATAACAAAGCTGTATATAGAGGCTCAGGTAATGACACCTGCCACAGTCGACATTTATAAACGTTTTGGAATGGGTTCCTCAAATGTCCAGACAGTTTTTAGCAAGATGTGGAAAGAACATTATTCTAACAGGAACATCCATGAGTTTCTCTGTCCTATGAAATTTGAACATTTAAGCCATTCTATACTGCTTAAATGGTTACCAACTTTTAAGGTAAACTACTGTCGAGATTGATAAGAAATGGGCTAACTACTAATACTGGCCAGTATTTTAGCCAGAAATGTCCCTGTGACCTTTATTGCTATTATTAGAGTTGAATTATGTTTGACACGTGACCAATTAAAATGGTTTTGGTAAAATTTTAAAAAGAAGCATGGTAGCAAAAAAGTATAGAAAGACAAATAAAGCAACACCACCACCTAAAAACCTAGAATAGAACTCTGTAACACCAAAAGTATTCAGACTTTTCTGTGCCACTAATGTTTTGTTGTATGTATGACAAGACAAGAGTGGGCTTCGTGACGATAACGTAAATCATGTGTCACGGTTCCTGTGCACCTAGCAAATGATGTCAAATGTAAAATACAATGGCTCCAGAAACGCAAAGAAAATGAAATCAAAGCCTGTTCCCTAGCCTTTGGTTGTTTTTTAGAATTCTTCAAAGAAATGCAAATACATAGTTTTTGTTTTTTACGTTTACAAGAAGGTACCACTTGGTGTCATCACAAAGCACTGTCATCTGCAGTGTACACTACTCTGCATTGTTTTTTTAAGTAGCAAACCATTTACGTCCTTGTCTTCATAATGGAAACGTGTATGGAATAATATGAGGTGCCTTTTTAAACACTGTCAGCAAACCACACTTTTCATAAACTGGAAAATAAATATATTGGACATCCAGAAGCTGCAAAGTTAGTTGGTTCAGTCACTTTCTGAGGATTCACCGGAGCTGGAAGAGGAAGATGATTCCTTTTCCTTTTGTCTTTTTTTGTGATGCTTGCTGTGCTCCTTTTTGTTTTTTTTAGATTTCTTCTTGTGGCTTTTTAGTTTCTTTTTCTTCCTCCTCTCTTCTTCGTCAGATGATGAGTGTGACCTGTTGCGCTTCTTCTTCTTTTTTGGAGTCTCCTCATCTCTTGATGATGAGTCAGATCTAGGCAAAGAAGTAAAATTTGTGACACAAGCATAAAGATGGATTCTTAGGTTCAATGGGGTGTCAGAAAAATATTCAGACAAGTAAAATATTACCTTTTTCTTGACTTTCTGTCTTTGCTCTTCTTCCGTTTTTGTCTCTTTTTTCTATCGCCATTGTCATCATCATGGGAACCTACCGCACACAACATTATTGGGAGAAATAGCAAAACAGTTTTCACTTGAACAAAAAATTGAGTTGCTCATATCATATGCAGTGAAGCACCAGTAATATCAGATAAAAGACAATCACATTACAAGCATTTACAAGGTTAGAGCCGCTGCTATTGCTGCTGTGAAATTACAGAAATTCTCAAAACTATAAAGTCAACCCATCCTCTATCTTTCGCTTATTTAACAGGAACAAGTAGAGAAACCACTTTGTCTTTGGTTACAAAGTTTCACTGACAAACAATGCAGAAACTGAAGTTTACTGAAGTCAGTTTATATAGCGTCTGAATTTATTCGGTTTACTTAAAAATTTTCATCATTAATATGCATTATTGTTAATTACATTATTAAACTCTAAACATTGAGAACTTTGAAAGAAAGCATGGAATAAGACCTTTGCGATGCTGTCCACCTCGTCCTAGCTTCTCATTGCGCTGAGCTGCAGGTGCATCGTCTTCACTCTCCTCGGTGCTGGTGCTGCTTACATCCAGAACAATGTCTTTCTGGGGGTCAACTCGTACAAAATTTCGGCACTCAAACGTTAAATGTCCGGCTGACAAATAAAAATTCAAAGAGTATTGATGAATTACAGGGAGTAGAGAAGGGCAATTTCATTGTTTACATTTAGCTATATGACACAGACCGCTTCCTTTTGCATTTGCCATTAAGTTGAAATAACAGACACAACTGTGCCAAAATGGGCGGCTCGGTGCCGCTGCCTTGCAGCTACAAGATACCCAATTCGCATCTCGGCCTGGGCCTAGGATCTTTCTGTGTGGACTTTGCATGTTCTCCCTGCACATACGTGGGTTTTCACCGGGTACTCCGGCTTCCTCCCACAGTCTAAAAACCTGCTGAGGTTAACTGATGATTCTAAATTGCCCATAGGTGTGAAAATGAGAGTGCTTGCTTGTCTCTATGTGATAGACTGAAATCAGCATCCACACTAGAGTGTTAAAACACACTCTATACTGACTGTATCAAGCCAATAAATACCCAGGTTATTAACCCTTTGATGTATAACCTGGGTCAAAAGTGACCCAAATCCAATTGAAAATGGGTATCTCCTGATGTGGCCTACGCGTCAAAGGGTTAAGATGGCTAATAGAAACACACACACACACACACACACACACACACACACACACACACACACACACACACACACACACACACTTTACTTACGATATCCACATTTCTTGCACCCAGCTCTGATGTTGTCCTTATTAGGACCTGTAAGTAAAATAAGGTTTGTTTTCAAAATGTTTGAAGGTATTAAACATAAAAGCCACAAGACTACTAGATTAACAAGTATCCAATAGATAGCTAGATGAATGAATAACTGAATAAAAGGCATTTGAATACTGTACATGCAGGTATTGTTTAATACTATACTGTCACAACTGGCTAAAAAGACCTTTTACTTAATAGTTAGCATTAAATATCGTCGTCTCTGAACACAAACATTTCTGCAAATTAACTAACTGCACGCTAATTTCATGCATACCTCCGCTATAGTGCAGATATTTGTATTGACATTACTATAATGCAGTCTACTTCTACAAGTGAAAACTACTTTGTGAAAAGCTTTCACTGAAATGTTTCTTGTGGGGAGTTAAAGTTACAGTTTAATGGCAGCACTGGTTAGCAAAACGTAGGTTGTTGCTCTACCTTTAAGCTAACGTTCAGGTTAGCACCAGAGTTAACTAATTAGATAATCAGCAAACCAGGAAATGCAAACTGAAATAAATCACAGTACTAAAAATCAAACACCCACCCGGTACAGCCATTGTTGTTTCCGCGATAAAGCAGAGAAAAATACAAAACTCGTGGTTGTTAAAGCACGAATTTGAATTTCTGTGTCCTCACGCAAAATAGCGTCGGCCGGAATCATTTGTTCAGGAAACTACTGGTTCCCTCTTCTTTTGTTCAGGTTTTTCCCTTCACTGGCGGTCGGGAAACTGCATTAATGATGCTTTACTGCCACCACCTGGACGGAGGTTTACAGCTGGAGCTGACTGTCTCATAAGTGATGTCCTCTTTAACAACAGGTTCTCAAAACATATTCAACAGGCCTTATAAAACTTTAAAACGTTATTAATGGTCAACCCTGGAAACATACATTAGAGCCATTGCTTGATTGTGGTGAATCTGTGTTGTAGGGCTTATGATACCACATTATCCAATTAAATTAGCTGATAACCCTAAAAGCAAATAGTACAGTATTAGATTAAATAACTAATGTGAAAAGATAAAAGTGGCCTCTTATGTTTACATTTGAATTATGACTAGCATCTGAAGAGCTTATGTGCTTTGGTATTTCCAATGCTCAGATGTTTATTTAAGGGTATTAAAAAGCCACGTGGACATACACGGCGTGTGCCAAAAAGTTTAAACCATCACATAGGGAGCGTGCATTAAAGTCTATTTTTACTTGGCCTACATTTGAATGCATCAACATTCTCTCTTAACACTGAAAAAAGAGAGAATTTTTCAGCAATATTTGCACCATGCCAGTAAAACCAGTTGTGGTTTTTGTTAGGGGTTAATTGAAGGCAGTCAGAGAGTGACTGGCAGATGGAAACTGTTGACAGATGCGGGGCCCCTAGACATGCTCTCATCATCATGTCTGTGGCTGTGACACACACACACACACACACACACACACACACACACACACACACACACACACACACACACACACACACACACACACACACACACACACACACACACACACACAATCTGAATCCATATCTTTTGATGATGCCATCTGCCTCAGCAACTGCTAGAAGTAACACTGTAACTGACTTTACACTTTCCGCAGTAAAAAATGGAATTATTACAATGATCAAATGATGCCTCACAATGTGCTCCCACACAGCTCTGAAATTCAACTCAGCTGAAGAACTTTGATCTATCACACCTTACCTTATCTTCTGTTGTGCTCTTGCAGTCACATAAAAACACACAGCCTTACTGTGCGTTGGTTTTCCTACTGCTGGACAGATGTGCATGTGGATGTTTTTATATTAAAATATCAGAGGCATGCTTTTAAAACCGTGACTCATTTGTCACCTTTGGTTTCTCATCAGTCCACCTTTAAACCATTTTTATTCTTAGATTGTTCTCCATTTAGCGAAAGACTGTTTTCAATATTAATGTCATGTTTGCCTTGAAGTTGGGTAGTCTGCCTTTCTCCGTGCTTCTAAATTAAACTTTAACTTGCCATATCTGGGCTTGCTGTTATTGCTGTTATGAGGCATCAGTTATTTAACGAACACGAGACCCAGTTCAAAGGCTCATGTTTTATCTGTGTAGTTTTATTGCCTCAGGTGAGAGATTACAGCAGAGGCATTTGACAGAAGCTGTTTTCTGTGACCTTTTTGCTGTGGAGGAAGGTTACAGTAAATTCACTTTCAAGCCACTTGAAGGTGCAAAGGACTTTCAGCAAAAGGCAACGGCTGTGAAATGATCCCCATCGTCCAAAGGAAAGAGCTCCAGCTGTACAGTACTTACAACAAAACTAGAGAGGAAATCAAATCAACAAGTAACACAATGTGATACATAATTCTATGATGAGGAGAAAGCTGTAACACGTGTTCACTGGTTGGAATTTATAAATACAGTGCCTGGTGGTCTTCCTGCACTGACACAATGGAAGAAATGCAGACTCCTCTGCTTACTGTTAATTATTTGTATGTATCATGTTACATTCATTTTAACACAGTGAATCTGAAACTGTTATTCCAGATGTCTTTTCTAGTTTTATTCTTATGGTCCATGTTTTCACTAGCACATGCCTCTGGCTAATAAAATCATCCCACTTAAAAACAGTGCTTCAACTCATTCATCTTCAAAGTTTCATCACATTTCATGTCTTAAACAGTGCGTGTGATTTAGAAGTGAGCAAAAGGTGCTCAGAGACCGAAACACAAAACTGAGTATGGTCATCTTCAAGCCGACTTATATGCACAAAACTCAGCCAGTGTCTCTTTTTCAGCATCAAAATATCTCTTTCAGAAACTTCACGAGTGGGAGAGAGTTTTCTTTGGGAGAATCTGACAGCAATATGATGCTGAGATCCGCAATGGTAGTTTCCTGAGACCACAAAAGGGCCATTCTTCAGCTCAGTAAGGATGAGCAGTAAACCAACTTTCATGCAGGTGAAAAAAACTTTGATAATGGCCAAACATTTCGATGAAATGAAAAGTTGATGCAGAATAAATAATTAAAGGAACTGACTCTCTGCCACTAACATGCAAACTCTAAAACCAAAGGAAAATATTCCAAGCAGGACTTTGTGAACTCAGATAAACTTGATGAACTTTCTTTCCCGGAACACTTTCTTTCCCTTATATACACACGTGCGCACACACACACACACACACACACACACACACACACACACACACACACACACACGCACACACACACACACGGTAACATATTTCGCTTACAGAAATGTAGACCTTAAACAAGCATAGAAGCATATGATGACAATTAAAAGAAATTAAAAAAAAACAAAGAAAATGAAAAAAGACAAAGAAAAAGCTTTACCAAATAGAAAATCTAACTTAATAGATTGATGTGTGTCTTACTGATGCTAATTTCAGTTCACAGAAAATTCACCTCAAGCAAATAATGGTCATACAGTTGAAACTTACACAATCCAACTTTACATTTAAAACAAAAAGCTTGTCCTGTTGTAGTCTGATAGTGAAAGTAATTATTTCCATCTTGAAGACATCATTAATAATATCAATCCAATCATCTATTATAGGTTTCTGGTCTTAACCACTCTTTAGTAATGGCTTTGTGTAGCCTGCTGGCTGCACTTAAAACAGTCTTATCTGATGGCAAGGCACCAAATACAAGGTCTCTGCTGGAGACAATGTGGGGTTTCTGTGGCAAATCACATCATATATTTTGGTCTTGGCCATTTCTAATTTCTTTTTGGCAGGAGGTACATAGGATTTTGCAAGACGCTTTCTGCTTGGACATTCCAAGCAGAAAATGTTTTGCAATGTAGCAATTAGAACAGGCGTCGCAGTTCCCTGAACTTTTAAGATATGGACGCAAATTACTTTGGGAATATTTCAGGAGTTTGATAAACAGATCAGTATTGGAAAAAACATAAAGGACCAATGTAAAATCGCCCTCACTGAAAACACATAGTTATGCCTAAGATTGCAACACTAAATGCTATTGGTGTGCAGCAGCAACTGACATTTGTTACTGATCACGACAATTAACTTCCTAATGCTCAATAAAAGCACTATTTTGAAGCCAGATGTATGTGCTATAAAGTATAATATAAATCTCTTAATATAATTATGATTACTTGTCATTTTATTCTAAGCACAGCACCTTTTTGACTTTGGATGGATACAGAATTTATGAGTCAGTTCTAAAAGTCAGCCAATTCTTTAGCAGGATCTAAATCTGCCTAAAAAACAACTCCAAAGTTACTGAAGCCTGTTTATCTGCTTTAAGACTGGAGCCAATACTTTGAATTGTCATCAACGAGGCGACAAACTGATTTTCATCCTTATTTTGAACTCTTTGAACTTTACACTCTGAAACAATGGGTTCAGACTTTAGGGAGGGCCTTATTGATAGCTGCTGACAGACTGGGCCACAGACATTTCTACATTTCTGCACATATAAAAAAGATTTATAATAAGACATAAAACATTACTAAGTAGCTATGTTGCTGCTTTGTGATTTCTGTAAAAGAACTGTAAAAAGAAAACAGCTGAACAGTTGTTGTTTCTGGGGAAACACGCAAAACATAACTTTCTGACACTGAATGTAACACATTTCCAGTCAAACCATTTGTACCGGACAAGTTCTTCACCAGGTATGGCAAACCTTTGCTTAATCTCACAATCATTCAGATGTTGATGTTGAAAATAAACACACACAAAAACACTCACTTGCACACACACACAGTCACTAACACACACACACACACACATTCAGACACACAGACTATAAATAAAAAAGTGCAGTAAGTAAATTTGCAGAATCAGAAGGGCTGTGATCAAAGCGGTTCCCTTTACAGGATTTATGAAATTCTGCCAGTGAGATGAATTATGACCTTTAAACACCAAAATCAACACATAGCAAAATGGATTTAATAAAGTTTTGGCAATGTGTTTGTGAGCGCTGTTGAAAACAGAACATTGAAACAATCTGTACTCCACTGGGATACTCCACAGTGAATTAAATTTAAAATGTAGGCTAGTTCCAGCTTTTGCATGCATTAAGATTCATTATTCACATCTTTGTGGCACAAAAACAAGTCAAACACACAACTTCAAACTGCAGCCTTAAACAAAGTACTCTGGTGGTTCCTTGAACCTTTTCCCCCCCAACCATTGTGTTGTTGTCACCTGGTTTTATGTTACCCCAACAAGCATCTGGAGGATTGGGCTGGGGGCAGCAGAATGTTTAAGTATGAGGTCCTTTCTTCCACAGACTAAACACAATTTTCTGTGACGAGTTCTTGACAAAGATGTTTCCACCATTTGTGCTTATTCATCTACACCACTTGACATTTTCTTTAATCAGAAAGAAGATAAGCTTACATAAATGATTCATAAAACATGACTCAGAAGCTTGATATGGTCTCCGTGAGGCAATATTTTGGTGCAATAATGCTTCAAATTAAATCATTCATCAGGGTTCATCCCGTGTAGACCATGAAGGTTTCTAAAAACAAAAGAAAACATGGCAATCCATTTTGTACACATCAAAATATGTTGTAGGATAACTGAAAAGTTTGACTTGCCCGTGGTGCTCCACAAAATGTCAGTGACTCACTGACAACAATGTACTGCCAAAAGAAAAGCCAGTGGTTCAGTAAAGACAGTGGGCACCATCAACGCCAGTATAAATTTTAGGAAACCACCGAAGTGTTGAACTGTGCAAATGACAGTCTGTTCTTTTCATATCTGAAACCACACTACTTGCATGACTAAACATTTGAAGAAATCTCTTGGAAAAGCTTAGATAGAGTGATACATTTTCTGCTACCATCAGACATATAATGGGTCTGAGGAGCAGCAGATAATGAGCGAACAGATAACAAACACACTAAACAGACAAAAATGTCACATCTATGTTGCCTTAGCAACATTTATTCTGTGTCCACAAAGGTCAAGATGCCTGAATTACTGCAAGAGAAAAAAGTCTAAAGTCAAAATAATGAAAAAATGTATTTTAATGACTGTCTAGATCAAGTGGATGACACAAGTGGAGACACAAAAGAAAGATAAACGAAAAGTCGACTGTTATTTCAGCGCTTACAAGTCACTGACAAAGCTAGCAGTTATCTAAAAACCTTGTGAATTTATCTCCACTATATGCAGTCCCTTGGGTGGTCCAGTGTGGCCCTCTAGAAATGTCAGAGTCATGCCTTATTGGTAATCCATGCGTGATGTGTGACCTAAATGGCCAATTTGTGAATGGAAATGAATCGCTCTAAACTGGGCGACTGAAAGAGGCGGCCCATCTCCCAGCAGTTCTCCTTGTTCTGCTCACATGCTCTGTCTGCTTAGCACCTGGAGGACATTGAAGACGCTGCAGAGGATGTTTTTGGACAGAGGCCTGCCTAGGAAAATAAACCTGCGTCTCACCTCAAGCGCCAGTTGCGGAGTCTCCTGACCTCACCACCTGACACAATCTTCCTCCCACAAGCAGAGACAGCGTGTCTGGGTGGCCGTGCTGGAAGATGAAACTGTCTCTAGTGCCCCGTCAGAAAGGGAAAACAAAAGCTATGAGAAAGAAGATGCTGGTTGGACTCTTGATTTTTTCATCATCCATTTGTTTTGGCCTTCTTTTACTTTCACTCAGGCCTAAATAAAACGTGATTTGGGAAACTCTTTGTACATTGTTCTTTTGCTTGTTGCGTTTCTATCTGGTCTGGTCCGAAGTCTTGCTAGCGGAGGCAAATTGCAGCTAGAATTGACTTGTTTTGAGTGATGCTTCTGTATGCGGTAAGAGAGTTTCTGCTCCTCCTCAACACCACTGTCCTCCCACCTCCCCCACCTCCCCCACGGCTCTCTTGTTCTCCTTCTCTGAATCTTCCTGTGCATGTGTGATGGCTTCTGTAATGATGGCTCTTTGATGTGAAGGAGATCTGGGGTAAGCAGAGTGATTAGTTGGGTGGGAGGCAAGGAATGCGAGGCAGGTACACCACCTTTGTGTGTGTCGATCAGTACTCTTCTTCTCTCCCGTCAGACCTCGATCGACCATCCTGAATACGAATGCATCTCTCTGGATTTCTACAGCTTCTGTCTTCTTGCATGCACTTGTTTTTTAATCAACAATGAACTCATCAGTACATGTTCATTTTGCCAGTCTTTGCAGTGTACCACATCTCCACTCTTATTTATTTCACTGCTTTCCTTAAACCCCTCTGTCCCACTTTCAAACCAATTCAGGCATTTCCTGCAGCCAACTACAAAGCCCAAGCCTGTGTGAGCTGCTGACAGACATGTGTCCACAAAGGACAGAGAGAGAGAAACCCTTTGATTTGATGCATTGTGGAGGGGAAAAGATGGGCAGCATGGGGAGGGAAATGGGCCTGCTCTCTGATTTGATGGATATTCCTGACGTAAACTGGTAAAAAGGTGAGTGATGCTGGTGGTGCAGATGTGTGTGTGTGTGTGTGTGTGTGTGTGTGTGTGTGTGTGTCCAAATAAGTGTGTTTCTCTCCCTCCTCCTCTTCTTCCTCCTTTTCTGCCTCTGTCTCAAACAAAAGATTCAAGCCAAGACTACAAAATGGTAGTGGTGGAAGGAAAATAACTTTTCTGTTTTGCATCAATTATTTATTACTTCTCTGGACACCTCGGAGGTGAGAAACTTTGCCAGCCATTGTTGTAAAAGAGGTATAGGGAGCAGAGTGTAATCGCAAGGTATTTAGGGATCCAAGAAAGTGAGAGAATCAGAACAGGAAGGAGAAGGAGCAAAGCAGCGAGAGGAGAAAAGTGGAGAGAACTGTAGCAGTGTTGGGGAGAAATGAGTCTGACAGCCGAAGAGATTTTCATGCTCAGAGGCGAGATGATACTGTTTATAATCTTACTTCTCCTCACTAGATGTGGCTGCACAGGTGAGTCAGAATTTTATATTTGTGGTGTTGCTAAGGGAGGAAGAAACAGAGTGAAAGTTAGAAAAACCAGCGACCCTACGCATCTATTTCATGTGGTCACCATAAGCCCATGAAAGAATTTTTTTTATGACATGATGTCAAATGCAATATATTCTTCAATGCACGCAGTAAAAGCAGAGCTATATGCCTGGAAATAGGTTGACTGCAGTTTACTTTTATTTTTTCCATGTTATGACTTGTTGGGCTGAAATCAGACATAAAACAATTATAATACATCACAGACTGGAAGGCGTGTTTGTGTTCACACACAAAAAACACACAATCCTTCTTCTCAAAGAGGTCTTTCAATCTCTCTCATGTTCACTCCCTCTTGCTATAACAGCCTCTTTAATTTACACTGTCAACACACACACATGTGCACACACACTATAGGCTAATTAGGATAAGCTCCATATTTCTTTTATAAGCCCAATTAAAAACTAAGTGAGGCCACTTCTCAAAGCTGTCAGACTGTTTGATGTCGAGTTAGCAACCTCTTGCCATAGATGCTGCAGGAAGCTGTCTTGAGTCTGGACACGGGTCTCGTGGCGCTTCACCTCTAATTGTCCCCCAACTGAGTTCCATGCCAGCAGTAAAATCTTTTACGACTGGCCATCCAGCTATTCTCAGATGGGATCTCAGTGACCAGCGCTTCTCATAAATATGGGTTACATCATTTATGGTGTCTCCTTAAATTGATTTAGATTGATTCTTCATCTGTCATGTGGATGTATGTGTTTAAAGTAAGGGGGGGTCCTATTTGTGACACAGCCAACATAGATCACAAGCATCATCGCAGACATAGTTTAATTGTTCCACCAGTGCTGTCTCTGTTTTTATTCTCCCTAAGATCTGGCAGCCAGTCTGTCTTTTCCCTCTTTTCCCTTCTCTAACTGGAGGTTTGACTCTCTGTTTTTAAAGATACCCTCTAGAGCATCTACAGCTTTAACCATCAATATCCCCAAGCTCATTTATTTTTCCCTCTTTGTCATCCAAAAAATTTCTCTTAAAAGCTGTCATTTAAGACTAGGGGAAAGAATCTGGCGATTTCTTTGAAACTGTGGATGTGTGGTCTGGCACCACCCACATTATATCCTCATTTTGACAACCTGAACCTAAACATTTCCCTCAAAGAGTTGTAATCTAAACGCAAAATCTAGCACGCCACTGTAATTTACAGAATCTGTAGGTTAAAGGAACCCGGCATGTTAAAGCAGGGAAGAGGGACGCAGAGGGGAGTAATTCACTTTTAGGGGAGTCTGACTCAGGATCCAGATGCTGAAAGGAAGGAGCATATGTGTGTGACGAGGTATGCGTGTAACTGTGTGTTTTCTTTACACTTTAAAAAAATCTGTTTTAGGTTTAGATATCGGCTGTAAATGTCACCCTCTGAAAAGAACCTCAACAAGAAGACAAAACAAGCCAAACACAAAGCAAAAAGATACTGTAGCACATTGCAGATTTCTCTTTTCACAGTGAAATATCTACCATTTGAAACTTATATATGACACCTACATGAAGCACTAGGCGTCGAAAATGTAAACTCAGTATAAACCCTCATTATGATTATTCTTCTGCAGGATGGATCCTATATATTTTTTGACAGGAAAGAGAGAGGAAATCTGTTTATGCACTGCACATGATGAAGATAAGCTCCCCCACTGCCCAGTTTCCACTGATCCATGATCTCAATAGTGTACACATGTCACCATCTGCTACACTATAAATATCACATATACACTCACTCAAACCAGAAATCAGGTTAAGCAGTCGGTACTGTTTCACAAAACGTGATTGTCAAACATTCTATTGCACGGAGGTAGTGAGTAGCACAAATGTAAGTGGTTGCATGTTTTTATGCATGATGATGACAAATATGATGAGCATCTAAGACTGGATCACTGGTATGGCTTTAATTTAGAGATAGAATGTTGCATATCAAGGATATTCGTTCTAATACTGAAATGTATGAGAAGATTCCATTGCAGTTGTTGTTGTTGTGCTTTGTTTTGTTTACATTGTCTTCTAAACTCCCCGGAGTTCAGTGTTTCCACAATCATTCAAGCCTGCCATGTAATTAGCCAACAAAAGTGCCTAAACACCTTTCGGTGGATGGATGATCCATGCTGAGATCGAAAACAGCCACCAGGTGTTTACACTTGTCTTGCAGGAAACTAATTCGACTTTCCCAACAAAAGTGTGACTTTCTCTCAAGGGTAAACCCATAACAAATGAACAGACAGACAGGCCTGCACAAGTTTCTCTGCTCTTGCACGTTGCCGCTGGTATTTCCAGTCTATGTGGTGTGGGCCACATCATGTGAGGCCTTTTTACCCAGATTGCTATTATGATTTTATTGCAGTCTTGATTAGGCACATGTGACTAACTGCAAACCCCTGTTGGCAATGGGCGAGCGGTTGGCAGAAAACCGAGGTCATCCGGAGCTCTGAAATGTAACAAGATTCTGCCTCGTGGGTTCACAAGGCAAGAGACGTTCACTCTCGAATTTGATTCTTCTGACCGTGTGGAACAAAGTTGGCCCAATTCACCTCATTTCACACATTAACTGTTGTGCCTGCATAGGGGAGAGAAGACATTTTCATTCTGCAGGCGGGCTCCACTACCTCACAGAAGAAAAATGCTAACCCTGCTTCACTTCCCACGGAAAAACCAGCCAAGTTGACTTGGTAAGAGAAGGAAAATATTGGGGTCTTTTACATGCAAAAAATCAGAGGAGGAGCGGTAAATGGAAATATACTACTTTCCTTACATAAAAAGCAGAGCACATCAAAACTCAATCATGATATTTTCAAGAATAGGTTGGACTATGCTCCCTTTCTTCCCCCAGACTGTTTTTCCAGGCAATGGGGGAGAGAAATGGAAAGAGACACAGTTATGATTTGTATCATGATGGATGCCAACACAAATTGGGTAGCCATTTTTTTTCTCTCCCTGTTAGAGGGACTGCTGCAGAAAAAGACCCATTAGACATTTACCACATCAAAGAACCATTCAAATCTCTATCATGCACAGAGTGGGGAGCCAAGGAAAGGAGGGAGAGCAATATTAATGCAACCTTTTAAAAACGTTAGAAAAGGGGGCTGGTGCGTTCTCAGGAATCAGAGTGAGTAGAGGGGCTATGATGCTCCACCGCTCTTGTGTGGTCCCAGCTTCTCTTTTTTCTGTCTCTCTCCTGGTTCTTCCTCTTTCTCTCACAGTCTCTCTTCCCCCTTTTGTGGCTCTAAGCCTATGAACTGGCGTGGGCCCTTCCTTACTACACACCCAGCGGGGCTTTATAAAGGCAGGGCCGGAGGTCTCAGCAGCCACACACACTCTCTGCCTGTGCCTCTGCCTTTTGGTCTGGATGCTGCTCTGAAAGCCGGCTGTGTCAACTGCTCCAGGCTGCAGGTCGCGTGGATTAGAGATGCTGACGCCACATTACGGGGCCCCCAATCTTCTCCTTATCCTTCTTGGCTCCATCCTCATGGCTGTGGGCCAAGCTGCGATAGACAGCCAAGGTGAGGAGGCGACAGAGTTATTATTGTTGCATGAGGTTGGGTATTAGTAGCACTGTGGGCAGGCAAATAGACACACAGGGAGACTCAAGCAGGTAACCTCAACCTGGGAAAGGATGAGTGAGTGACGAGAGAATATTTTTAAAGAACTTAAAATGCGCTGGTGCATGAGTACAAACTCAGATGTGTGGGTGTAGTGGGGAGTCTGTTAGTGTAGATGAACAAAAGTTTGTGTTAGTATATTTTTGCCTGTGTCTACCTGTTTGTGTAAACTGTGGGATGGACTGTTTGTCTTTCCGTTGTTTTGGTGTGTGGTTGGAGGAATGTTCCTTTTTGACTTCCTTTGCTGTGAGTCTCTCAGTGGGCATGAACAGACAGAAACCACAGTGTCTTCTTGGCTGTTTCTGTCATTTTGACACCTCCTGAGGAACCCCTCATGATGTTTATGCCAAGGAGAATTATATGTCAAAATGTCAGGGAAAAGCAAAGACAGATGAGTGTGTGCAATAACTGAAACACTGGAATTCATGTGAAGCTTCTCTTTTGTGGAACTTGACTCAATTCACACGCACACACACACACACTCACACACACACACACACACACACATTAAGCTATCAGTATTACATGCCTTATTCTCTGAAAATTGGTGCATTCACACTCCTCCTATCTCATTCTCCGCCTTATTCTCTGGTTATGTGTGTTTGCATGGAGCAGTGCTGTACGAACTGGAGAAAGAGCCTGCCTACTGGGATGCACAGGCAAAGGCAACACTGGATGCTGCACTGAAACTCCGACCTCGGGACCACCAGGCCAAGAACATGATCCTGTTCCTTGGTGATGGTAGGTTCATGCTATCATTATAAAATCCATTCAAGCAAACATTCACTACTGGCATAGTTGTTGAGGTTTGTGCAAGAACGGTGCTGAATTATTCCTTACTGACCCATACAGATTGAACAGTGCACAGATGTGTCTGTATTTGCAGGGACTGATGAGAAAGTGATTGAACACTTTGACAATTTGGTTAATGTGCTCCAACTTTGTAAAAGTGACTTTGTGTTTGTGTGGACTTGACAAGCAAATGCTTGAAGTTGTGGGAGTATTGACTGAAGTTGAAAGGCAGACAGAGTGTTGCATAAATCACTTAGAGAGGTGGACAGTTGGGCATACAATGTATGTGACACTAGACTCATGACTGCTGGATTTGTGTCTTTTCTCCTGTCAGTTGTCAAAATTGTTTTCAGAAGACATGAAGATGTTTTTTTTTCTAATTAATCAAGTTGAAGACTAAAACTGAGCGAGAGTGAATAATGGACTTGCATGTATCTGGTGTCTAGAAACATGACTCTGAAGGAATGTTTCAAATCATTGACTGTCACAAACTGTATGGTACAATTCAGCTTGCCAGAGGAACAGGGAACTAAAGTGTAAACATGAACCAAAATTAAATGTATTCCAGTGACTACTGGGTTTTTGGAGTAGGTCTACAATGGACAATGTTTTTCACAGGCACAATATTTAGGTACCAAGAATCATACATATGAGACGCAAAGCTGCTCTCTCTAAATCAAAGCCACCCAGATTTTCAGCTTGGCTGAGTCTTTAAGTAGGCACTGTAATGACAGGCGCAGCTTCATTGGAGCGCAGTGCTATGGTACCAGTCCAATCAGGAGGTAGGATGGAGGAGGAGCAGTCGAAAGGAGAGGCTGAACAGGGTCCAAGAGCAGGAACCAATCCAGGACAGGGGCTTGCACATACAAATTTACATATGGCACCAGCACTAGGTTAATCACACCAAAAGGAGGCACTAGTCAAGGGCCTTAACATTGCTTTTATTTTGTGGTTTAACTATAGTGACTTTAAACTATGCAGTGTATGTTATGCATTTAGAAAGTGGATTGATAATTTATCCTTAAATGCAAGGACAGCGGGTGGTTAGCGATACCTTACTGTATAGCATCTTGTTCAGGTAAGCACTGAAAGGACTCCTCAGTTTGTTTTTAATGTTGTGCTGATGTTAAAATGTCAACAATGGCAATGACATTGGTTTTCTATGATTAATTGAAGAATTGGAAATACAACCAGCTGTGTCTCTAAAACGATATTTAATAACAAGAATTTTTAAAATACACATACTGCATGAAAATTATAGAGGACAATGTTGTAATTTCCAGTTTTACCTTGTATTTGACCCACTGTTCCAATGGCTGATCCCAGACACAATGTTACAGAACTGTGTTTATGTGGCTTATTGTAGCATGATGACATTGCCGCTGGATTACAGGTATAGTGCAGAACGGCACTTTATGACAAAAATTTTCATAAATGAGAAAAACATACATTTTGTGTATTTGCTAATACACTATGTAAAGGTCAAAAGCAATGTAATTGTAGACTTAACCTGCATCGTATAGGTGTAGTGAGGTATGCTACAGTGCTTGGAAAATGAACCATGCATTCAAGGGTTAAAAAATTCTCTTGTAAACAAAGCCACATTTATGCTCAGCGTTGCTCACCCAAATGCATTGTATATATCCTTCACCAATGTGTTCAATGTATTTTCTTCCTCACAAAACATTTACAAAGCTATTTTTTGTAGATGTTTTATGTAGTGCATTGTTTGCACCGTTGCTTTCTTGTTAGCAGTCTTCTTTTCCACTGCCCTTGTTGGCACAATTCTACGATTGTTGGTACCATAAACTGCTGATTAGCTGAGTGCAGTACAGTGTGTGTATAGCGTGAAATCATCTGCGTGATTAGAGTCCTGGCAACAATGATATGCCTATTCATGTACTGCATGTTCAGTACTTTGTACCTTTAACATCATGAGATGCTCAATGTGCTCTCCTTTAGCAGTGTAATCTGGCACTTCAGTGCACAAGGCCGACTACTGCCAGTCAGGGAAAGTTTCCATCTGGAATAGATTTGATTGGAAAATTCTTCACATTAATTGTCACTTGTGTGGTACGCTCGCAGCTCGTGAGGCATTTATTTAATTTATGTAAGGGAAGCGGTTTAAAGGCAGAAAAGATTTAAGAATGTTTTTTTTCCTGTTAACTACTACAGTGTCTGGTTTAAATCAAACCTGCTTACTCACATTTCAGGGTGGTCGGGGCTGAGTTTTCTTTGTGCGTCTCTCCTGCTTTGCTTTGCCCAGAGCCTGTTCTTAGTTGAATGACTGTGACTCTTAAGGGAGAGGTAAAAACATCAGTGAGTTTCTTCAACTTGGATTTGTAAATGTCAGAGGCAAAATCCAAGGACAAAAAATAGGACAAGACACAGCAGAGGACAAAACAGATTCTTTAGCTGTTTTAGAAAAAGTCATCAAAAGGAAACGTTGTGTTTGTAGCAGCTTGATGTATGCTGAAATGTTAAATGTACAACCAGTAGTATCTGAATTGTTACCTGGAAAAGTCAGTTTTGAGCCAGGTGATAATTTAACCCTTTGACGCCTGAATGTATTTACATTTAAATAAAAAATTATTTTTGGTGTGTGTTTTTGCTTTCCAGTTGATGCTACAATAAGTGGAGATTGTTAATTTATCTATTACACAGAGAACATAGATACAAAGATATATAATAACAATAACAGATATCTAATAATTAGGTCCCACTTCGAACTATCCGAGGAGAAACCAGTGCTTGTAAAAGGTTCCGAGACACGTATTGAATATGCACAAACCGGCATTGGGGTTATGGATACACTATCTCGGCTGCAGTCTGAATGAAAGTGGTATGTTGCGAATACGCAACAGTAGATGCCAAGGGGCTAGTGGGAAAGAGTTGCTCTCTTACAAAACCATGTCTTTAAAGGCCCCATATTGTGCCCTGTTCAGCCAGTTAACTAAAGTTTTCGGGAAATGCCTTTCAATTTTTCATCTCAAAATACTACAAAGATACCATTATTGTGTAACCACTGATCTTAGTTCTGCTATAAATTAGCTGTTTTAGTGCCTGTAGCTTTAAAAACAATTGATCTGCTGCTGTCTATGCCCCCTTGAGGAAGAAGACTCTCTCTGTATCTGTGACTGACAACGCAGAGCAAATGTGTAAGACCAGGACATTCTGTCGCCTCTAACCTCTCTTTATTAATAATCATTATACATGGAAATTTGCCCAACACACAGCACAGTTGTTTCAAATGTATGTATGTATCTATGTATGTATCTATCTATGTATGTATAATGAGTTTGTCAGACAATGGTACACTATTAAATAAAGTTAGTGGTTTAACATTGCAGACCGGCAACTAGGAAATGGCTCTAAAGCGGCTGGTTAACCTGTAGTCTTAATAGGCTGCATTTCAGTCACTATTTTGTCCTTGTTCCATTGTCTGACAACAGAAACAAAACAATATGTGAAAGAGAACAGCTTTATTCAGAGTTCAGCTGTAGTGAAATACAGTATGTGAGCACAGAGAGTAGGAGAGAAGTGGCTTGAGGAATGGCAGAACTAAATTTTCGTATCTTTACATTTTTTTATTTTGCATCTCCAAGTTTATAAAAACCACAAAAGACAATAAAAATGGGACCTTGAAATGCTCCATTCATTTGTGGGTTCAGCTGATGTTAATTGACTTCACATGCTTTGATTTTGTTTACTCATATTTCACTTCATAGTTTCCGGCATCTTCAGTGGGGCCTGCATTCGAGTTGGAGAACTACGACTAATACATTATTTATTATGTCCACAGACAGAGATAGCTAGTCTAAAAAATAAAGGTGTACCTTACCAGTGACCTTCACTTGTCAATTATTGTCTTGTAGGAATGGGCGTGTCCACAGTGTCAGCAGCTCGAATCCTGCGAGGTCAGATGGAGGGTGGGTCTGGGGAAGAAACCATGCTGGCCATGGACACCTTCCCATATGTGGCCCTGTCTAAGGTAACAACACAGCACTGTTAACCTTCATTGACAAATTATCATTATCTTTCTTGGAACACTGGAATATATATATTCCTCTTTTGCAAGTAAATTTCTCAACTGTTTTTGTTCCTTTGCCTGTTGCAGGTAACCATGTATTACAGCTTTAACTATTATAGCCTTTCACTAGTGCATTATCTTAAAATATTGTACTGATATTTGTAAAATTGGGAAAAAGGGGCATTTTAAACATATTGATTTTTCGAAATACATTACAGCTAAGAAATGGAAACAGGCCAAAACAATTCTTAAATTGTGTGTGTGTGTTTGTCTGTGTTTAGTGTGTGAGAGAGGACAAGAAAGTGAGAGACAGAAAAAGGTGCCAAATGCTGAGTGATCACTAAACAAGGATTTATGTGCACAAATGTATATAGATCTTGCAATGTACCCATGGTTGCTTGGTAAATCATTACATTGTGACATATAAAGAAAGGAGCAATGAAAACTGAAGGACAAAATTAGAGAAAGATGCACTGTAAATGAATCCTCTAGTATAAATAAAGATGGGTCGAGGCATATACTTCCCTTAACTTGTCATACAATTCCACTGCAGCTTCATTTATTAAACTAAGTATTTTGTTGAATTCAAGACTATCACTGAAAATCCTGACAGTAAGGTAGAGGCAGTGAACACAGATTTAAAGTCAGATTTAGCATCCTAAATCCTATAATCCATAAATGATTGTAATTAAGTATAATTGAAGAGTCTTTCTTGTCTCAAACTGTAATCCAAAAGGAGTTTACATTGACTTTATTCAAGAAAAAATTACATAACATTTTCTAGTTGTAGATTCCAGGAAGATCTGCTGCCCAAGTGGCAGATCAGCATGCATCATTAAGCATTTCTGTTTAGAAGAAGGGGAATATTGGCTTAATTATAGTACCAGTTAAAAGTTTGGACACATCTTCTCATTTAATGGTTTTTCTTTGTTTTCATGACTATTTACATTGTAGATTCTCACTGAAGGCATCACAACTATGAATGAACACTTATGGAATTATGTAGTAAGCAAAAAAGTGTGAAATACGTCAAAGCATGTTTTGTATTTTAGATTCTTCAGAGTAGCCACCCTTTGCTTTGATTATTGCTTTGAACTCTTGGCATTCTCTTGATGAGCTTCATGAGATAATCACCTGAAATGGTTTTTGAACAGTCTTGAAGGAGTTCCCAAAGATGCTGATCACCTGTTGGCTCTTTTGCCTTCACTCTGTGGTCCATCTCATCCCAAACCATCTCATCTGGGTTTAAGTCAGGTGACTGTAAAGGCCAGGTCATCTGACGCAGCACTCCATCACTTTCCTTCTTGGTCAAATAGTCCTTACACAACCTGGAGGTGTGTTTGGGGTCATTGTCCTGTTGAAAAATAAATGATGGTCCAACTAATCAAGCATGTCGCTGCAGGATGCTGTGCTAGCCGCACTGGTTCAGTGTGCCTTCAGTTTTGAATAAATCATCATCAGTGTCACCAGCAAAGCACCCTCACACCATCACACCTCCTTCTCCATGCTTCACGGTGGGAACCATGCATGTAGAGACCATCCACACATCTTTTCTGCGAGGCACAACGAAATGGCCGGTCAAACCAAAAATCTCAAATTTGGACTCATCAGACCAAAGCACAGATTTCCATTGGTCTGATGTCCATTCCTTATGTTCTAAAGTAATGATGGACTGTTGTTTGTCTTTATTTAGCTGACTGGTTCTTGCCATAATATGGATTCTAACAGTTGTCAAATAGGGCTGTCAACTGTGAACCAACCTGACTTCTGCACAACACAACTGATAGTCCCAACCCCATTAAGAATGCAAGAAATTCCACAAATTAACCTTGACAAGGCACACCTGTGAAGTGAAAACCATTTCAGGTGACGACCTCATGAAGCTCATAGAGAGAATCCCAAGTGTGCAAAGCAGTAATCGAAGTAAAGGGTGCCTACTTTGAAGAATCTAAAATATGAAACATGTTTTGACTTATTTGACACGTTTTCATTTACTACATAATTCAGTATGTGTACATTCAAAATTTTGATGGCTTCAGTGACAATCTACAATGTAAATAGTCATGAAAATCAACCCAAAAAAAAAAAAAACATTAAATGAGAAGATTCTCCAAATTGTCCAAATTTTTGACTGGTGGTGTGTGCGTGTGTGTGTGTGTGTGTGTGTGTGTGTGTGTGTGTGTGTGTGTGTGTGTGTGTGTGTGTGTCTGTGTGTGTGTATGTATGTATGTGTGTATATATATATATGTATATATATATATATATATATATATATATATATATATATATATATATACATATATATATGTATATGTATATGTATATATATGTGTGTGTGTGTGTGTGTGTGTGTGTGTGTGTGTGTGTGTGTGTGTGTGTGTATAATTTTTTTTATTTTTTGTAAAGAGTTAAAGGTTTTGAATACTTTCTGATCCCCTGTATATTTATTTGCTTTTCTGTCTTTCTGTCTGTGTTTCTACTCCACAGACCTACAGTGTGGATAAGCAGGTAGCAGACAGTGCTAGCACAGCTACAGCCTACCACTGTGGGGTTAAGGCCAACGCTAAGACAGTAGGACTCAGTGCTAACGCCGTGGCCTATGAGTGCAACACCACCTTTGGTAACGAGGTCTACTCAGTACTACAACGTGCTAAAGCACAAGGTAAAGACACCATATGACTTGTAGAGTAGGACATGTAGCTATATGATAGAAAGGTCAACACGTTTGGATTATATTCTTATCTCCAGATATGCAATAACTGTATCTAATCTAAAATATAATTTGAGGAATAAAACAATCATCTGATAAGCATATGTCCTGCTACTCAGTTGTCAGAAGTTACAGTTCAATGTTCAGAATAAATATATCCGCAGCCTTTCATGCTGACCTGACCAGATCAGTTTTGTGATTGTGATCATTTCACAATCAAAAATTTCAAGTGAAATTGCACAGCTGTGTCAATTATGTGGAAGTTTGTATGCATTAAGTGTAGCATATTGTGTTTTCCATAACGTAACCTTTGTATATGTTTGTGTTAATTAGGTGACTACATAGTAGAAGGCTACAGATGTAGTAGTTATCAAAATCTAGATTGTATTGTGTTCAAGTATTGGAGTTTTTGCTTTCACAAAAAATATTTTTTAAAAGTTTTACTGTATTATCTTGGGGCTGCACAGTGGCTCGGTGGTCAGCACTGTTGCTTTGCAGCTAGAAGATCCCTGGTTTGCGTCCCGGCCAGGGCCTGGGATCTTTCTGCATGGAGTTTGCATGTTCTCCCCGTGCATGTGTGGGTTTTCTCTGGGTACTCCTCCCACAGTGCAAAAACATGCTGAGGTTAATTGGTAATTCTAATTTGTCCGTAGGTGTGAGTGTGCTTGTTTGTCTCTCTGTGTAGTCCTGTGATAGACTGGCATCCTGTCCAGGGTGTCCCCTGCCTTCACCCTGAGTCAGCTGGGATAGACTCCAGCCCCCTTTTACCCTAATAAGGCTTAAGCTGTATATAAATAATAGATGGATGGGTGTATTACCTTAATACAATACAAAACAATGCATAAACTAAACAACAATTTCAAACCACTAACAAGTCCATCAATGAAAGGTCAGCACAGTCAGAGAACTGAAACACTAAGCAACTGTAGAGAGTTTGATCAATAGCAGTGATTACTTCAACTATAAGAAAAGGGTTGGAAAAGTAAAGCAATAAAGATCAATTCTGAAGTTCAGTCTCCAAAAAAGAGTCCAAAAAATCCCAGACAAGCCCTCATTAATGTTTGACCTATCTTGTGGTTGATAAGTTGAGACCAACACCAAAGGTATTTATTTAAATAACTAACACCTCAAGTTAACATCTAGGGGTTAAAGTGCAAAAGCACTTGCAGCCATGAAAGAAATAATGAACTCCAGCCGCAAGAGTGTGGAGATAAATGCAAGCTACTAAAGGCATGTCTTTCATCTGCACCTTCTCAGATGTGAACACTTAAGCCCTGCTACCACCCAAAAACTTTTGCAATTCCATTGCTGTTCCAGTGAGGGTGCAGAGGGGTGCAACAATGGGTTCCTCCCTAATGTCAAGATGGGTAATTCAACAAGTCATTGGACTCAACCACATGGGATTATTTGTTTCCCATTTAACACTTTTTCTTTAACTATAATCTTTCAGTAATTTAAAACACGCTTATATTGTCCAACCACCAAGGTCCTCTATTATAATGAACTTATCCTAAACACAACCAAACAGGGAGGGAAAGTATTTGTTTCTCTGCTAATGTACAGCCAGCAGTTCCAGGGTAGCAACAAATATCCTTTCTGGATGTTCATGCTGGAGGACTCCTTCACACTGCATTTATGATCCACTGTTATAGCTCTAACTTGGGTATGTTTCTTTGTTGTTCAGGTAAATCAGTTGGCATAGTGACCACAACACGTGTCCAGCATGCCTCCCCAGCTGCGTCCTATGCTCACTCGGTCAGCCGCACCTGGTACAGCGATGCAGATCTTCCTTCCAGTGCACGCCAACAAGGTTGCGTCGACATTGCCACTCAGATGGTCACCAACGTAGATATTGATGTATGAACGAACAATTCTGTTTCAGTCATTAAGGAGCTTTGATCCATTTTATTAGTTTATTAGACTTTTAAAAAAAAACATTTAACCTTACTACAGAACTGACAGACAAGGTGTAGGGGATAATAATAGCCATTACAACTCCTTGGCATTCACAAGAGATTGACATTATTGTAGGTGGTGTCATTTGTGACTTCAGATGCATGCCAATCAAGTTTAATGACATATGTTTTACTGGTGGTTTCTCACAGTGCATAATTTCTGACTAAATGTTGATGTCCACTTTGTTTTCATGTCACATTGTGAAATCATATTACTCCTGAATAATTTATCTCTTGGAATGCACACTGCACCAAGGAAACATATCAAACATATCATGTAAAGTTGTAGTATACTAGGGATGAGCTCTCAAATCAGAGGACCAATAAACAACAATAACATAACCAATAATAGCATACTTTGCTAACACCTATGCTACACAGAACAGACAAGTTGTATTTTTTGTCTATAAATAAAATCTTAACCGCGTTTTGAAGGCCACATATAAATGAGTATCGTGTTCTCCCAACCATTTCCCATTTTGGTCTTCAGAACTCAGGTTCATACTGTTCCATTTTAGCCGATCCAATGAGAGAGTGATTTGCACTAGATGTAAGATGATTGCAAGTAAATACCAACAAACAAGCAGTATTGGAAAACTGCAATGTCAGGGAAGTACACTTCTTACATCTAATGACTGTCGTCTTTCTGATGTCCTTAAAGGTAATTCTTGGGGGAGGAAGGATGTACATGACACCAAAAGGCACCCCTGACCCCGAGTACCCTACATCCAACTCTCGCAAGGGCGACCGCAAAGACAAGCGGAACCTCATTGACGTGTGGCTGAAAGCTAGACCTGTACGATTATTGAACATTATTGTGAAACGGTTTCCACTCACAGAAAAGATGTTTACTACTCACAGTTTCATGTGTCCTCTGGTTTGTGTTTCAGAACAAGAAATCGCACTATGTTTGGCACAGGAAGCAGTTTGATGAGATAAGTGTTAAAACTACTGACCGTCTCATGGGTAGGTATATATATATACATGACAATAAAGCCACACTGCATATCTCGTTCTACTGATAAGCACAGATAGGTGAACCTACTGAAATCGATTACATAAACACACATCGACACTATAGACATGGTAAATTAAAGTGGTAGCAACAGAAAACACGCAGAAAAAAACATTCAAACACCCATTATATTTCTAAATCTGTGTCAATGTTATACAAATGTTGCCACATAAGCTTATCCAAGTTATGAAACCTTCTCAAGGGCTGAAAAACAAGAGAAATCCAGTAAACTCAGCTTTGATCTTTACAGCCATGTAAAATAGGCTGTTATTGGTGGTAAATTGTAAATTCACAGTTGACTGCTGTTATCACCGCCTACTACAGCGATAAAAACAAATGTTTGCGTTTCTTGCTGTAATATAATTGATAATAATACAGACTTCGCTGCCAATATCACAGAGCTGTTATCATCTTGTTATCGTCTTTCCCACATACATAGCTTTATGTTAGAAATGGATGAGTACTATCTGAAATCTCTTCTTAGGTCTTATCATCAGCGTGTCTTCAATCAGTCCAACGGCATTTTGAAAGTGTTCATTGTCTTAACGCTGTTCGCAACTCTTTCAAAAATGAATTAAGATGCCAGATTTCAGTCTTTGTGTGAAACTGATTTTATAATGGTATGTATGGTCTTGAAAACAATGATGATTTTGTTGAGAATTCTAGCAAGACATTGTAAAGATGGCCAGTTAAATATATGGGATTTCTAATTGTAAAAGCATGACTTTACTACATGGCTTTTAGTCAACTAGTTATTTAGTTGTGTATTATCTTTCATTCTGTATTTTAATGCTGGCCATTTAGACTTATCATAAAATTGCTGTGTACATGAAAGCTCCCTTTTGTTTGCTGTTCCAGGTCTGTTTGAGCCCAAGGACATGAGATTTGAGGTTTTCCGGAATGACACTCGTGATCCATCTATTGTGGAGATGACAGAAAAGGCCATTCAAATCCTCAAGAAGAATCCCAAAGGATTTTTCCTATTTGTAGAAGATGAGTACCATATAATAGTCCTCTAATTGTTTTTTTGTTTGTTTGTTTGTTTTAAGTAATTTTTGGCCTTTTAGCCTTTATTATACATGACAGTGGAGAGTAAGAGACCGGAAACATGGGTAGAAGAGTGGGGGGAATGACATGCAGTATATGGCCATGTGTCAAACCTATGACTGCTGAGTCGGGGCCTATAGCCCCTGTTTATGGGTGGCCCGCTCAGCCAGCTGAGTTATGTGGGCGCCCACAATCCTCTATTTTAAAATCTCAATAAGCATACTCTCATTAGCAATGTAAGAATGCATACTTATTGGCATAGTAATTTGTGGCTTGAGGGATGTATATAACGTATGAAACTCCGGTATACCAAGGTAAATTTGAAAGAATACAGATCTATTGATTCGAAATTGTCTTTGTTGTCCCTTTCTTTTCCAAAGAAACATTGAATGTTTTGGGCCACGTCTAAATGCCTTTTCTGTTATCTTCTGTTACGAGGGAGAATTGATCACGGCCACCATGACGGCATTGCCAAACTGGCACTGACTGAAACTGTGATGTTTGACCGGGCTATCCAGCGAGCAGCACAGCTCACCAGAGAATCTGATACACTGACTGTGGTCACTGCTGACCACTCTCATGTCTTCACCTTTGGTGGAAACACACCTCGTGGGAATCCCATCTTTGGTATGATTCGAAACACAAACACTTGATTGCAGTCCTGATTGAAATTAGCATTGACATCATATTCAAACTTGTGAAATTTACAATAAAATGGAACAAAAGACTAACAAACTGGATTTAGATGCACACTATATGCAGTAAATAGTCTGCCTATCTAAAATACCTGGGTTAGAATAAGAAATTCATACAAGGAGAAGCACAACATGCATCATATTTAAGATTGTGGCTTTTTAACTATGGTAAATGCTTTCATTTTTTGTCTCCAAGTACATTTGAGTTTGTGTCCTCATATTCCTCTATGTTACAATACAGGACATTGTTACTCACCTCACCCCATGGTTTGTTTGTTATTCAGGTCTGGCACCGAAGAAAGCAGACGACAAAATGCCTTTCACCAGCATCCTCTATGCCAACGGCCCTGGTTATGTTCACATAAATGGAACCAGAGGGAACATCACAATGGTGGATTATTGTAAGTACAAACTAATGTCTTTCAGATGCAGCAGTCGTCTGTGCTGATGTGTATACAGACAGTTTGAACTGATGTGGTTATGGCTGACTCATGCCTGTGTTTTTCTCTTGAAAGCAAAGAAGAAATATAATGTTTATAACTTTCACGGTTCAGTCTTCTGTTTGGTCCTCTGCACAGGCCACAATGTGTATGTGTAACTGTAGTTTGAAAAGTTATTTGTATTTCTTTGTGGAACATCACACTGCAGTGATTCAGCTCCTTCCTCTTGTTCTGCACCATTTGTTTTAGTCATTGCGTGAGTGTGTATACCTGAGGGTGGAAACACCTCTATCCAGGCATAAATTACCCCTTACGACCCCCACGGATGTGTTTGTGGACTCGATTCGGTTTTGAAATCCTTAGTTGTGCAAATTCAACCCATCTGGCACCTTAAGTAAACATGTGAGGGATTTGTAGACACAAAGATTTGTGTCCATCTGGATAAATATGAAGCACTCCAAAAGTCTGCACCTACAAGATATTCTTGTGAAGACTATGGAGCCCAAACGGTGTTGCAACATTTGTTTTTAGAGAAGTAGAGGTAAACAAGAGTGAAGGTTCTCAACAATATTTTTGTGACAATGAATTCACAATACAGCGAAAGGACCGCTTCTCTAGAAAACATCAAGGAGCACATCTTTCAAAATACTTGATCCTACTTGTTTTACAGCATTGTTTGTTTCACTCCAGAAAAGTCAGTCACTTGTTGCTGCAATTTTATCAAAAGAACTTTAATTACCTCCTGGGTTTTAAAAATGTTGTAATTAAGTGTAATTAGGTAAATTACAGAAGATTTGCAAAACACCATTTTATGGGAAAAACAACCACAAAAACATCAATGAGGTGAGTGTAATCTCAGGGCTATTCAAAGACGCTCTCTGTAGTGGGTGGTATTAGTGCAATCTCCTGTCAAAGACACTTAATGTCAGGGTGGAAAAGACCGGATATTCTTTTTTGTAAAATAGTAATTTTTATAGCTCAGTGTCTCACAGTACCATTTCAAAGTAAAGTTGATCTGGACTGACTTTGAGGTGGCAACACAATCTATAAAAGTACTTGTTTTGTATCTACAGTCGATGATCCCAGCAGAATGTTTTCTAAACAGTACTTGGTCACATTCTAAACTCTACATGCGTCTTTTTAGATGATGAGGAATACATGCAGCAGGCTGCCGTCCCACTGGATGCTGAGACACATGGTGGAGAGGATGTGGCCATCTATGCTAAAGGCCCAATGGCACACCTTTTCCACGGAGTGAAGGAGCAGAACTACGTGGCACATGTCATGGCCTACGCTGCCTGTTTGGAACCCTACACGAACTGCCCTCCTCACCCTCACAGCCACTCTTCAGCTGGGTGTTTGAATACACCTTTGAACCTCTTGTGTGGCCTGCTTGGCCTCCTCTGGCTGTTCAGATGACCCCTAAACAAACATATATCAACGCAGACTTACACAACTACTTTGCATGCATGCAGCAGGAACAGACTATGCACTAAACACCCAGAGTGTACATCCACACAAATGCACTGTATGCACACATGCTGGCAAATCAGAATGCAGGGATAAATATTCACACTACTGTATTTGTCAACAGAAAAAATATTTACATCACTCGATATCTAACCGTGTACACTTGTAACCTATCATGCATGTAAAATGCAGGCTTAAGCATGCATGTGTTAACTCTGTTCAGGTGCATACTAACAAGCAGCCAGGCACTGCAGGCTAGTGAACATGCAAATATGCAAAGATTAATCTCATTTCATGTGCAAGCAGTTCTTCAGGAAACAGCCCTTGCAAAGCCATTAACACCTGCAGTGTTTTATTCAAACAGTTTCTAACTTACACTTGCAACCTCACTACTCACCCGCATTTACTACTCATTTCATTAGTTTAGATTTGCCTCTTCTCATTTCTTAAGTTTAATAAGACACTGTTAGTGCTTTGCAAGGAGCTGTAATTTACTAATTACACATTAATCTGAGGCCTTGCCCATAATAACTTGAAACACACGAGCAGGCTGAGGGCTCACTGTTCAACCTTTGGACCTATAGGCAGGACACGTAACTGTGCATGATTGTCACTGTCCACAAGGAATAAATAACTCCATGATGATTACAAAAATCTGAATTATGAGACATCCAAAGCTGCAACACACACAAACCTTTCAAGAACTCAGTAAGATGCTGTTCATCTTTTTGAGGCTTTCAGGAATAGAATATATTGTGTGTAGCATTTGTTTTTAAGTATGTAACGTGACCTCATTGGTTTTGACTTGTACATGTCTTACATTAGATTGTATGTCACTTGATACAGTATGTATTCTGTTCAGATTGTAAATGAATGTATTTCATAAGTAAATTGTAAATGTATTTTTTTATACAGTTTTTTTCTGCAAATGCATAAGCATTAAAAAAAATCTGGTTTTCTTGGTGAGTTCATTCTTCAGTTCATTTAATCACAATTATTTTAAAGTAACAGCTTATTTTATGAGCTATATGTCTCCATTTCTATTGATCAAAATACTGAAGAGGACTTGACACAATTTTGTATAATGTGAGTATTGCAAGTCAAGCATTAGGCCTCAAAATCAGTGCAATAATTTAACACAAGGTTTAAAGTAGTCAGCACCTTTTTATGGTCGGTCAGAGTGCATCTTTGGATAGCTGAATACACATGGGAGATGTGTTAAGACATTTGTAAATATAAAAATGAAAATGTGCTAAAGAAAATCAACAAATTATCACATGAATATGCAACAGCACAAAGGAATCAGGTAATGGTGGATGCCTTTAAAACAATATGTAAAAATAGAAGGAATAAAAATAATACAGCAGACATAAAATAAGCAAAAAGTGAATTTACATCACTTCACTACTTCACTGAACTCAGTCACACAGCTTACACAAGGATCAGAAAACCCTCCCAGTAGTAGAAAGCTGGCATTGTGTTGGGTATCTCTGCAATGGAATCTGAAATATCAGGCTTATTTTCTTACACTTTACTTTTACCAGATAAATGTTATTTTGACAATGGTTGAGTTTACTCCACTGAGTCTTTTAGAACTTTTTTTTTCTCTTATTATTATCTTTTGCTGTAATATATCTAAATGTCAATTAAAAACAAAGAAAAGCACTCAGAGTACTTCGCCAAGTCTGGTGAGACATTGTATGATTTCCGATGGATAAGTCCAAATAAGTCTGCAGCAGTGGATTTTTAGTAGGATCATGGGATCGTCAGCAGGCAGCTGATGTAGTGTTTGTTTGTTGTCATAGTACAGTGGCGCCTTGCCCCTATCTTGCAATGATAAAAATGATAAATCAATGATAAATCTTTAACAAATCTGTGGATCCAGACTATAAGCTGCATCACTGCCAAAATCTAGTCAGGTGATCCTTGTGTCATTTCTGACCTTCTCTGAAAATTTCATCCAAATCCGTTTGTCAGTTTTTGAGTAATGTTGCGCACAGACACAAAAGTACACGATTGTCGAAATTATTTTGCTGCATTCCTTGGCGGAGTAATTAAGTGACCTCTGAACCACAAGGCCAGCCAACGTTAGAGGGCTGAGGTTTTAAACCTCACTGCTAAAAACAACGACATTTTGATCTGCTTACATATGACCTATAAAGACCTGCAGCACTGCAATACAGTACTGAAATCATCAATACCATTCTGTGATGATTTATGGTGGCTTTAGGACAACGGTGACTAAAGCTCTTAATGGTAAACATTCACCAGAAAGTGCTCTTCATTACGGCTGTTACTACTTCAGCTAGCCTGGACCTAATAAAAACAGAAATAAAAAGCAGATAACAGATTCATTAGATCACATTTAAGATTAATAATTAATAAGCCTCAGTCCAAATTTTCTGCGTCTGTGATAATTTATTGCGCTGTCAGACTTGTACTTTAAAACAAACGGCGCATCATTTCCTTCCAAGTGTACCAAGAACAAACATATTGAAGCTAAATTATGGCTGAGATTTCAAGAGGAAAATAAATCAGCTTAAAACTTGTTTGGAAAAGAAATAAATTGTTAAAGTATCTTCATCTGAGTGCTGAAGCTTTAGTGGAAATATACTGTTAAACCAGTTGTGAGGCTAACAGCAGCAATTCTGAGAAACCTCTTTCAATACTCACAGCAAACCTGCCATCCACGCTTTAATGTTATCATGTGAGGCACTATATAACACAGTGAAGTCCATAAAATCCTGTCATATGCCACCTTATTAATCCCACTTCTATATTTGCTTATAACAGTGTCTTGTATATTTTTAAAATGCAAATGTGTGTGTGTGTGTGTGTGTGTGTGTGTGTGTGTGTGTGTGTGTGTGTGTGTGTGTGTGTGTGTGTGTGTGTGCGTGTGCGTGTGCGTGTGTGTGTGTGTGTTTGTATTTGTGTTTGTGTGTGTGTTACACTGTCAAGCTCCTCCATGTGCCCTTTGCTCCTTGGCTGCAGGTATAAAGGGACCTCGGTGTGCGACAGTCACTCCTATTCTTTGTACATGTGCTGATAGTCAACACTATGGCCAGCAAACATAACTTCATCTTCACTGGATTTCTGATTTTCATTTCAGTGCAGTGGACTTTGTGTGTTCAAGGTAAGGACCTGTTACGTATCGATGCTGTTAGGTATTCACAGTAATCGAGGATATTGCTTTCAGATGACAACTCGTGTTCAAGGACAATGCAGAGACAGTGACAGACATTTAATGCACATATGATCTTATCAGCTTTAAAGTCGAGTAAGAGCAAAACGTCTGGTGACATGAAAATACTGTTAATCCCCTAGCAATGCTTTTGTTATTATTATCATTAGCATTTTAATGATCAGTCAAAGAGAAAATTAAACTAACTCGTTGAGGCTGAATTAAAATATGCTTTCTAGTAATATCCACTAGTTTATGTAATAAACCCATGTGTTTCAGACCCTTACTGTCACTACTTCAGCCCTTGATATTGCAATTGTCTGAATATTTGAAGTAGTATAAAGTATAAAGGTATTTGGCACCATTTCTTATAGATGGGATCAGATAGGTTTGACTAACGTAGGTGATGAAGTAATATTCTTCAGTAGCTGCTGTCAGCTATAGAAGCATTTTTTTTCCACTTAAACTTGAGATCACCTGAGAACATTTCAGCCACAAGTGTCATGTTTACCTAAGCAGCTGCATGAAGTTTTCAAATGCTCGCTTTGGAATAATTTGACCGAGTCTGTCAATTATTAGCTATCCTTAAATTAATCATATTAGCAATGCTAGTCATCAGTATAAGACGTCATTGCTGGAACGGGTTAGAAGTGGGAAATTTTTGGGGTAATGCATTTTCTTTGACATTTCTTTGACATGACATTTTAACATCTAGAATAGTGTGGATACAAACTGTTCATTGTGCAAGATCATAAAATCAACTTCTTGTTGCTTTTTTGTGTTTTAGTTTTTTGTCACTTTTTTTTGTTGCTGTATAATTTGTATCTTTATCCCATGAGAGTAATGTAATTTACTTTTAAATTAATTTTGCTTTTAATGTCAGTGATTCAACAATTGATGATTTTTTACTTTTATTCATTCAAAATAAAAGCATCACCTAGATGTCTCACGTATATTGGCCACTTCTGGTGGCGATTGGGACCATAATAGTGTCTTTTGTTGTGCTTACAGAGGAAGAGCTCCATGCTGACTACTGGAACATCAAAGGGAAGGAGGCCCTTTATACTGCCCTGAATCTCCAACCTAATGTGCACCAAGCCAAGAACATTATCCTCTTCCTGGGGGACGGTCAGTCTGAAAAAGGAACTTTCCAACCATTTATACAGTTTCTTTGAATTGTCAAGTATTTCCTCTTCTACCTCAGATCATTTATTCAGGTGAAAAGAGGCCAATGGAGCTTGAAAGTGCAAATCTCACCATCATGATGGTCACTGAGAAAGAATGAGGCTGCACTCTAAACCAAATCCACAACTTGACCCTGAAAATAATGGGTTTCTGAGTTAAGGGAGACCAACATTGACATGTGATCACCTTCTTGGAAACCAAGCATAACAAAAAGAACTGAGACTCCCACAGTCTGCACTGCATGTGTAGCCATTTCCTGGCGTATCCTTAAATGATCTGAACACCTGAAAAGGCCATCATCCATGACTGAAGTTTCAGAAATACTTTCAGAAAACATCCATTAATGGTCATATTCTTAACCTGAAGTTTGATTAAAAGTTGTGGTTTTGTACTTAAGTAAACATAAAACAGCTTTCCACTATAGTTATTGCAAGACACAAGAAGTTACGTTGTCCTGTCCTGAGTAAAGGAACTAGATAAACACAAATGCTCTGATATAGCTAAACCTCAGCCTTGACCACAGATGTCACACACAAATGATTAGATATGCCTGTTCATTTCCTGCGTTTCATGATCCAAGAGAAATTCCACAGTAGAAATCACAAATATATTGATTTATTATGGATTTATGGTTACAGCAGCCTCCACTCCTACCTGAGCACATGCTGACTGAAGCACAAGCAAGATTTTTATCAGTGTTTGGGACTGATCAGTAATTTTTAACAATCTCATAAATGGCATGTTAAATTGCAAGGCTATTGTTGTTAATGATCCTGTGGCAATACATTAGAATGGAGGAATTACTTATTTTAACTTTAACATGACCATTCAACAATGACCCCTAAGAAAATGTACATGTAGTTCCTTACACATATTTGTGTATGCTTTACCAAATCTGCTGTTTTCAGTGTAAACAATAAAGTCTGAAGGGAGAATAAGTTTGAAATACTGCAATGTTTGCATTTGCATCTTCTCCATTTGGGACTGTAGATAACTAGGAAGTCTTTCGCTGTGCTTCAGACTCTCACATCAGCTGAGCCTCATGAGGTTCACAAAGAACAATGGCAGCTCTGTATTTCTCTGGTTGATATTATCTTCTCAGGTGTGTTTCCACCTGCTTTCAGGTATGGGGGTACCAACAGTGACTGCTGCCCGGATCCTCAAAGGCCAGCTGGCAGGACATTCTGGAGAGGAGACCAGTCTGGTTATGGATACCTTCCCCCACTTGGCACTTTCAAAGGTCAGAACACTCTGATCCACACATTAGGCTGATTAGTAGAAAGTTTTTTGTAACTGTGAACAGATTACACACATGCCTTTATGGCTCTTAATTATTCTCAGCATAGTTTTATTGTACATATTAACTTTATAATCCTGCCAACACTGTGTGCCACAGTGTCGCTATCCAAAATGTTACTGTACACTGACATTTAGCAATTTGATTAGACATCAACATTAAAACATGGGAATAGACTCAAATGCTTTGCACAGCTGAAGCAGAGAGATGGCTGTTCAGATAGTTAAATATGATCTCACAAGGTTACATTTTCTGTCATAACATCTATGGGTTAGCAATCAAAAATAGTGTTATCAGTTTATCTTAGATTTGACTTTGTACTTGGCTTGTAACAGGTTACAGCAGTTTCTGAAGAATTCATAAAATGTCAATGATTTCTGAAATGAACTTAGTGTTCTAATGTGTGATAATGTGATATTGCCCTATAATTAGCTGGGTACACGATGGTGACCACAAATAGACAGGACCAGTTTGGACAAATAAAATAACTTTAGTTCAGGTTAGAGCTAGAGTTAATTCCTTCTACAAAAACTGCAACACAGATTTTGAATCTGCTTTCCTGCTCAATTCAAAAGTATTTGCGCAACAACCATATTGAACTTTTAACGTTGAATTAAGTATTTTTGATACCCTCAAGATTACAATTCTTGTGAGAGTTAAGCGTATTTGTTGATGAAGATGTCGTTATATTTGACTGTCACTCTGAGTCACAATAGATAACACCTGCTCAGTATTTGAGATAATACATATTGATGTGAACTTGTGCAACTGTATTTGGTCCTTGCAGACATACAACGTGGACCAGCAGATGCCAGACAGTGCTGGCACAGCAACAGCGTACTTATGTGGTGTGAAAGCCAACTACGGCACCCTAGGTGTCACCGCTGCCACCCCAAGGGGAAACTGTAGTGCCACCTTTGGGAACGAAGTCACATCTATTCTTTACCGTGCCAAGAAAGCAGGTATGTCACATATTTCAAACTGTCTGAAACAGATTGAGACAGTTGTTTGCAGTACATGTATGATATGAAACACTGTAAAAGGTTTCACAAGTTAGTTTGGCACTGAATATTTCACCACGTATATACTTTAGATCATTGGAGCCCTTGAAAATAGTGCAAAGACATAATTAAATATTGGCAAAAGCTAAAAACAAATTCTAAAACGGTGTTTTTTTATGAGACATTTGACATTACTGCCTGTTTTAAAAAATTACTAAAAAATACTAAATTAAAGGCTTACTTTAATTTTAGATCCGTGAAAGGAAGCACCTTCCCAGTATATTTGCTGCGGTGCTAAATCAAAGTTATATAAGTTCAACATTGAGTATCCAGAGATATGAAGGTAGCACACAAACAGCTTCAGGGCAAAGCTGACTCATCTCAATTGCACCAATTTATTCTGGCCATGTCAGAAAAATTCTACTTGGGACTTAGTCTTGCGACTAGATATTCCTCAGAACTGGAGCTATTTAAGTACAATGCACATGTGATGGAATTAAGATTCTGTGAAAGAAATAATCAGATAGTAGACAAAGTAGATACATCTTAAAGATCTGAAATGCTTTAGGGTGAAATATTTTCATTACAACAGACAAAATTGGCTTCACACATTTTTCACACTGCTAAGAAGTTTTCCCATCCAGTGACTTGCAAATTGTAACACGACATTAGTAAATTATATTCCCAAATGCCTGTTTGACTGAACAAAGACATCACACAAACATTGGAACCATAAAACAGCTATTTGCACAGAGAACATGGAATATACTGTGGCCAAACATTACAATGAAGCCAAACCTGGCTCTTCAGTCAGTCTGCATTTCATTGGCCAGAGGGGGCAATCTATCAAAATTACTATCTCAGAGAGAGAAGTACTGGATGTCAACACTAAATACAATGGCACCTGCTGGACTAAGTCATGACTACAGCTTTGTAAGTTTCCTCTGAAACTGTTCAAAATGTAGCTCGTATATAGACTATATATATCACAGAAACTGTAACTTCAAGCAGAATTGTACCATATAATCTGCTTTTTGTCCCTGCTATCCAAAAAGATGCACCATGAGATGAGTCTATTTTTTTCCTGAAGCCCTATGTGTGCTACATTTTTACATTTGGCTTTTCATCCTCCTAACTAGATAACATTTCTTTAGTACTTAACATCAAGTGTATATATCTATGTAAATGTGTCTTACACTCTCAACCAAAGTCTTGTTGACTTTTGTGAACCTTAGAGAGCTTAATCAAGCATTAGAAAATCTTGATTCTATGAATGACAAGAGTCTTGTGTTTTTTTAGGGAAATCAGTTGGAGTTGTGACGACAACTCGAGTGCAGCACGCCTCCCCAGCTGCAAACTACGCTCACTCTGCTGACCGAGGCTGGTACTGTGACTCTGACCTCCCCGCTGAGGCTGTCCAGAATGGCTGCCGTGACATTGCCTACCAGCTGATTCAGAACATAGAGATAGATGTAAGGCTCGATGTATTTCTGTAACAAAAAAATAAACAAAACAAAATCAGAGCAATCCAGGCTTAGTCTCTTTAGTCAGGAAACGTGATAAAGCATCTTGGAGAAGGTGTGAAAGGTCTTCAGCACTGAACAGTTTTTCTATATCCTGGAAGACAGAGAATCTCTTAAGTTAATTCTCAGCATAATCTTCTAAAAAAAAAAAAACTCATTCTGTAGATTTTTTTGAGAGATAAATGTTTCACACACACTTAGATGCACACTTAGACACTTAGATGAATAGTAGAGAAATCACGGTGGATACTGGAGTATAAACATATAGAAACTCTTCTCAAACCTCTAAATGCAGGTCATCCTTGGCGGAGGTCGTAAATATATGTTTCCCAAAACCATGCAAGACCCAGAGTATCCAACGGAGATGGGAAGCCGAGATGATGGACAAAACCTTGTTTTGGAGTGGACAACAAACAAAAAGGTAAATGCCATCTAATACAAGTGTACATATTGGTTTGGAGTATGTATAGAAATGGTATTGTCTCTTTAGCTTTGTGCATCTCTACATAAATTCTTTTTAATAATGCCTGTGCGTTTGTCATTATTCTTGACCGACAGAATGTTAAATATGTTTGGAGAAAGGCTGAATTTGATGCTGTCAATCCTGCAACAACAGACTTCCTCATGGGTAAGAAGAACTGTTCAATTACCATGATCTCAGAAGTGAATACTTAAACATGGTCTAGAGTTTGGCATATTTGATGCTGTATAGCTATACACTGGTCTACTGCATATCTATACCTACATACAGAGAGAAGTGAAACCTCTTGGTAACTGGATAAGGTTCTGCTACAATCATTTGTCAGTAAAACATCTAAGTTTGTGCCTAAATGACCAACTGAAATGCTACCTGGGCCTTGTTTAGTAGGATAGAATGCTTTGATTATTTTAAAGTGCCGGTTTAAGCAATAAAATGACATTTTTTCACAGAAAACTTCACATATTTTTTATATTGGCATTAGTTAGATGTGGAAATGGGCTGTAAATCCTTTCTGTATTTAGGTCTGTTTGAGCCAGGAGATTGCCGCTACGAGTTGGAACGCAACCCGTCTATGGATCCCTCCCTTGCAGAGATGACAGAGAAAGCAATTAAGATTCTCAGCAAGAACCCTAAGGGATTTTACCTCTTTGTGGAAGATAAGTATAAACTCTTTTACAAACAGTCCATTAAATGTCAAATCAAAGTTAAACATTTGATCTAAACCTCTGTATAATCAGTTAGCATACAATACAAACACTGATGATCCCTGTCATGCTCACATTGTACGTTGACTGTAAAGAGGAAGGAATACAGGAAATGCATGATCATTTCTTTGCTCACCTCATACTAAGATTTCAATACATGCAATGACTGTTTTGTATAATATGTAATATGTAAAAAAAAGAAAGAAAGAAAGAAAGAAAGAAAAAGAGCATACTCCAAACCAGTATATCTAAACTTACAAGTCCATTTCATGCAATTTTATTTTTTTGCAACCTAAGCTCATGAGAAATGGAGCAAATAGAATACGAATTAACTATTTAATCCTTGGTGAAATCTTCATATTTCAGAACCAACTGCAACAAAAGTACACACAATCTTCATTATTAAGACTCTATTTTGGATATCCATCTGTGTTTTTGAGGAGAAATTTGAGCTATTGTTGTAATAAGGTTTTACTTTGGGGCCCATCCTTTCTATGTAATCTCTCTAATTTTATTGTTTTTATTTATACATGAGAGTAAAAATTAAAACTTTAACTTAAAAACAATATAGTTCATGTAAGGTGATACAATTTTGAATTATTTAACATTTTTGTTATTTTGCACAGGGGTTTAATCAGTTTTGCATTACATTGTAAATGAGACTTATCCTCTTTTAGGGGTTTAGTAGTGATGCTGATTGTCACTGACTTTCTTTTGGATTTTAAGGGGGAGAATTGACCATGCTCATCATGCAGGGAAGGCCAAAAGTGCTATGTATGAAGCTATAGAGTTCGATAAGGCAATTGGAAAAGCAGCTGAACTCACCAGTGAACTGGACACTCTGACTGTAGTCACTGCTGACCATTCCCACGTGTTTGCTTTTGGAGGATATTCTGGCCGAGGAAACTCTGCTACAGGTAAAATATACTTAAGAAATAATGGCTATGAAAATGATAAGAGGTACACTGAGCTGAGAGATATTTTTGAGACAAAATTTGAATAACATCTGATGTTCTAAGTTTGAACATCCTGGATCAATTTGCCCTGTGATTTACAGGGGTGGCACGTGTTCTGGCTGAGGACAAGAAGCACTTCACCACTGCTCTGTATGGTAATGGACCAGGATACCAGATTGAAAATGGAACTCGTCCAGATATGAATGAATCAATTTCATGTAAGTGTACATTGATTAGCTTTCTAAAGAAGAAACTGTAATATAATAGCTCCATCTGGTGGTGTAATGGGACACATTGCACAGAAACAAAGATGTACTGAATGTAGCCGTTCACTGTCACAGAAACTGAGTTTGATGAGAAAAAAAAATGCTACACATTGATTTTGATATTTTAAAGGACATTGATGTAACCAGTTTTGATCATTTTCTGATAATGTCTGTGCATAAACATGATCTATTCCTTTAATTTACTCTAAAGACTGCCCAACTTATGACTGACCACTTAGAGTATACTGCAATAACAGAACAACAACAATAATACAAAATCTCTCCAGTAAATACATTATACACTTATTAAACTTATAATATTGTATAGTTGTTGCAGTCTGACTGTATTGGTTTTCATCATATTGTCAATCGTCCTTGTTGTTTTTTCATCTCCTTAACTGTAGTTTTGCAGTTTGTGTGTCTACGTGCCAGAAAACTCAGATTTAACTAACATAATGCTCCTCTGTCCTATTTTCCTTCAGCGGGTAATGACTACCTTCAGCAGGCTGCTGTCCCTCTTGATTCAGAGACCCACGGCTCAGATGACGTAGCCATCTTTGCTAAAGGTCCCATGTCACACCTTTTCCATGGGGTTCAGGAGCAGAGCTACATTGCACATGTCATGGCTTATGCTGGCTGTATAGAGCCCTACGTGGACTGCAAACTCCCTCCACCTAACCATGCTGGAGCAATGCACTCCAGCCTGCTGCTCCTTCTGCTGGGCCTCCTTCTCTTTGTCTTCTGCTCCATCTGAGCTGAATGATCTCGCTAACATTTTGGTTTAAAAATAAATTATTTTTTACACTGTTATATGTGAATGTAAGAGTTGTACAACTGTACAACCATCAGCCATCAGCTATTTTTCATAATTTGTGTTTGTTAAGGTAACCTTATTGTGAAAGCACATTGCTGTTATTATTGCATAGAGCCATGATTCTGAAGTTGTATTTAGCTTGTGTATATAAAAATATATGGTTGTAATTATTTTTGAAAATGTTTTAATACACTGGTGATTTCCTACAGGTATTATTCAAATACTAACATATGCTTTGCTTTACATAAAATTCATTTCCACTTAATAATACAAGTTATCGACAAGTTGTTAAATGTTGTAACCTGCCTTTAACTTTTAAGTCCTTCACATTTACACTTTTTTTGGTATTGTCTTCCAGGGGCTGTTGGCACAATCTTGTCCTAGACCTAGATCTTAGCACTTCTCCAACCTTTTTGAAATAGTGCCTTGCCAACTTTTTCGGGGCCTCGTTCAGATTTGCACATAGCTAAAACGTGTCTTGTACAAGAGTATTATTGTCATTTTTTTTCTTTCTTTCTTAATTATCACATTAACTGATTTATGTTTTATGTGACTTGGAGGTATGTTGCTCCTGAAACATAATGTAATACCAAATTCAATTAAAATATAAAACACAGACTGCATTGTGGGATAATCATTTTACCATATAAAGGAGTATTACAAACCACCTAGAACATTCGCACATATGAGATTTGAGCAGCACTTCATTTAGTGTTCTAAATGAGTGGGGAACACTACACATTTTTACTCACTTATGGTGTAAAGTGGCAACAAAAGTGAAACAAAATCAGTCTGTGTTAAGTACAGATTAGAAAACGCACTCCTCTGCCTCAATAAACGTGTCACCTGATTGGTGTGAAGTTGTCCAATCAGAGACAGCGGTAGGTGGGACTTCCGCCTTCTTTCTCCTCGGAGGGAAGTTTAACAAAACGTTACCGCAGCTTCATCGAAAAGTAGATTTCCGTGGATAAATAACGTTTTGTTTTTTTTAGCTGATTAAACTGCCAGCCTTCAAATATTTAGGACGCAAAATAAGTACTCTAAGAATTTATTATTTGCTAACTGTATAGAAATACGAATTTTAGTACGTGCACGTAATGATTAGGTTCTTGCAGTGTCTCAGTTGCTGTTAACTCCGTTAGCTAACGTTAGCATCGACTAAAAGTTATATGTAGCAGACGCAGCCATGAGTTAATTCTTTAAATGCATGACTAACATGTAGACAACTTATAAACAAGCAAGCCTGGCCATGGAGCGAAACACGAGGAAGCTGGAAAGTCAGCTGTGTAAAGCGGTGAACGATGGAGAACCCAGGTGATGTTCGGCCCTCTTTTCTCTTTGTTTTGCCCAGTTTCTGTCGATAAAGATGTACATGGTCTAGATATTTTAACTCCTTAAACAAACATTTCGAAGTTGTCCTTCTCCAAGGTTATGTTTAACGTGAACTCAATTCATTTTTTCCCAAAAAACTTGAACTATTTGGTTCAAAATCCACATACCTTAACTCTAACATGTTTTGACGTATGATGACTAGTGTTGAAGCTGAAACACTACACTTTAGCATCGCTTTGCAAGTATCCTGGGCTCTACCTGTGACTCCAGTTGCCCTTTAAGAAAGCACTGGGGTATGAGAGATAATGCCAATCATCAGAAGACCTATTAGTAATAGGTTATATATATATTAAACTTATAATACTCCCATGTTCTCTTAAATGCTATTATTTGGTTGTGTTTTAGAACTCCAAGGATTATGCGATCAAAAGAAAATCAATTATCTAGTTCAATAATCAAATCAACTTAAATCATAGTGCAAATAAAGTAAAAACACCAAGCATTCTCTGGATAGAAGGTGTTGTTTGTTTTACAGATTGTAAATTCCATTCATGTAAAATATTGATTGTGATTTCGGGTTACGTGCAGAGATTACTGGCTTGTGCTCTGCACAGTTTACACTAAAAGATCTTTGCCATTTGTTGATGTATTCTACAAACTGATAGTATGCTGAAAAATCTGTCAGACACTTGATTATAGCAGCTATAACAAAGCTATAGCTATAACAACTTGGTGAAGCCTGTAATGTTCCATGGTGCAGTATAGTATATAATTATAATATATATAATTTTTCCTCTTCAGTCTTTTAGTGTTAAACACAGATATGACAAATACAGCAGCAATTCATAATACAATATATACAGGAGATGTGCAGTTAGTTAAAGTGTCGCTTGGTTGTCTCAGAAAATAATAAATTGTTTTGTGCACAGAATTATTATATAAGTAGTCTTACCATTGTAATCTCACTGTTACATTATGTTAATTTTCATTTGGTCATTTTGTCATTCTCTTAATTGGAGTTCAGCAATGCTGTTTGTTATTGCACAGTTTGTGTCAGAATGTAACTGATATTGATGCCTTTACAGATTTGTTCAGCTGCTTCTTTCTGAAGGTGCAAAACCTGACCTGGTGGGTAGTAAAGGGGTGGCTGCGATACACTTGGCGGTTGGCAAAGAAACTGAGAAGAACACACGCTGCTTGAAAATGTTGCTGCAACATGGAGCAGACCCCAATATCAGGTACAGTAATAAACTCAGTGAAATGTGATATAACAATGTTGGCCTGAGGAATTCAAATGCAGATATTTATATTAAAATGTCATTTTAATCGTAATCACTTTGCATATTCTGGTATAACAGTAGGTGCAATGTAAAAGTTGGCCGGACTCTGCATTTCGGGTAATATTCACCGTGCAGCCACTAATAATAATAGTTTAATGTTGCCTTGTATTTCTTCCAGGTCATCAGAGGGCCTGACTCCTCTTCATGTTGCTGCACTGTGGGGATGTTATCAAAATCTCAAGCTGCTCTTAATAAATGGAGGGAACCCAAACATGAAGGATAATGTAAGAATTGCTCTTAACTATATTAACAATTTTCTATATTATAGGAATCAATTTTTACACAGCTAAGCAGGAAATCAGAAATCAATTTATAGTTAAACGTACTGATACATGCACATGAACATTGTACATGAATCTGTTAACAGAGATTATTAAGTTCTTTCAGTGTCCCTGTTTTACAGCTGAATCAATACAGAGGCTTAGATAATACTTGAGGTATTACAAGATATCTAGTAACATTTGACGTTGAATATGGTTTTCAGTTTGCTTTACTCCTGTTATCTTTTTGTCCATACAGGAGGGAAACACACCAGGGCAGCTTGCAGAGCAACAGGAAAATCAAAAATGTGCTCATCTTCTTCGGGAATACCAGACCAGCTCGGTGGACACAGAGGAGGAGCAGGAGGACTTACCTCAGTTTCAGTACTGTAAGATAATGTCTTTGAAAGCTCTGTCTTGTTGGAGATTACTTTAAAAATCTGCAGACCTTTAAAAATTAAGTTTGATTGTCAAATTTGTGTAATTTCTATTATTTCCATTATTTCCATTACTATTATAGTAATATACGTATATAGGTCAAATGTATGATATTGTACCTGTCCACCTGTAGATTTCCACATCATTGTCATTCCACAATTATTACACTGATCACAAACAAATATTATAAGTATTACTTTTTAAATCCTTGAAATGTTCCTAACCACACATATAGGCTGAATGCATTTTAAAGAATACTGAGCTACTATTGCTTTTGGATATTGTATATGTGTTAAGTAATGTGAGGAACCAAAGCAAGAAAAAACTTTATCAGTGCCTGCCATTAGTACCTGATTTACTACAACTGCCAGCGGCATTGACTGTTTTCCCTGTCAAATAGAAAAGAAACAAGGTGGATTATCTTCCAAACTGTCTGTCAGTGTATGAAGACTGGATCAGAAGGGTTACAGCTATATTCTTCCAGAATTTGGCTATCAGTGACAGTTTCTCACCTTTGTAGTAACTGTGGTAATTTATAGCCCTTTTTTTTCTCCACAGCTTTATATTCAGACCAGACAGACACGTCCAGCTATCCTGAATCAGACTACAGCTTCAGTTCCCACTCGTCGATGATAAGTGACTTTGGTGAAGCCCCATTGAGCAGCACAAGGCGCTCATCATTTTTCAACCTGTCTACCATTAATGGGAGACCAGATTGCAGAGGAATATCATATAACAGACTTTCTGGTCCCTCCATATTATCAAGCACTCGGATGTCTGCAGTAGGTCCTGCAGTTGGAATGTCGATTCTTAAAGAGGATGATTTATGTACAGATGATGGCTTCCTTACATCAAAAGCAAATGGACTTGCTGCCACAACTGGTGATATAATCTCTCCTTCCAGAAGAGACACTCCTCCAGCATTTACCTCCAAGCGAGCAAGTCGGAAGAGTGTGAGCTTCAGAGATGTAGATGAATATTTCCCAGTTTTCAGTCCTGAATCTCCTAAACAGCGTCCTACTGTGGATGGCAGCCAGTGCACCAGCACCTTGTCTTTTGACATGTCTGAGTACTCAGATTTCCTGGATTCAGAACGCATGGCCACTGTTTTACATCGGCAGGGTATTGATGTCACATCACCGGACCACGTTTATGTCTTCTGCAGAGAAAGCAGTGAGAGCACAAACGAGGATTTGGAGAAAACAGTCCTAAGTCACTGTGCTTTGGAAGAGAGTGATGATGAACAAGAGGAAGAAAATGTGAAAAAGGCTCAGTTGAACACACCTGAAGAGCAAGCACATTCTCATGTTGGCAGCAGTAGCAGTGGGACTAGTAGCAGTCATTATAGTAGCTGTGAAAGTGACCATTACACCAGCGCTCTGGATTTTTCCACACACCCCAGACATCTGTTACTCCCAGCAGTAGAAGAAGTTTCTGCTGGGACTGAATCTGATAAAGGGACTCAGATTTTTACAGTTTCAGATTCTGAATTCACAAGGCAAGAAGTGAATCCTCCAGCTGTTGAAACAGAACCCAAACCAGATTTAAAACATGAAACAATAGAGCCTTTACCAGCTATGGTTGACAAACTGACCTTATCTGAAATAAAACACCCAAACGATGAAGAAGCTTTTAGTGGTCCTATGGACATTTCAAGTAAAGGAGGCATCGCCAAGGCAGTGACAGACACCAGATCTTATGCAAATGAAGCATTAGAACAAAACTCTGATCTTTCATTCACTCCAAGCCCTTTTGTGACAGGGAGGACACGCTCAAGATTAAGTCGCTGCTCAATGAGAACAAGCAGAACCCCTGAAAGCCTCTTCATCACATCTTCTCTGTTTGAAGAGACCCTGCCCACACCAGTTCGAGCACGCCGCCAAACACCCAGGTCTCAGAGTAGCGAAGACTTTTACAACTCACCACACGCACCTTACTATCCACCATCCTATTCAGGGAGTAGCACAGGAGGAGACTCCCTGCCTGCTGATTGCCAGGATACACAGTCCAGCACTCTTAGAGCCAGCCCAAGTGTTAGCAGTAGCCAAGCTGACACACTCATCCTCTCGAAGAGTTTAACAGACTCTGCTGTTGAATCAGAGACTTTGTGTGACACTGTTTTAGTAGAGAAAAAACAAGATAATTCAGTTGATGCTTATGACAGAAACTTTGCAGAGATAATTCTTGCAATGCAAGAACAGAAAAGGGATGTTGCTGAAGGTGGGGACTTTCTGACTGACGATGTGACGAGTGCAGATGAGACAAATAAAAAAGGAAATGTGAATGATGCCCCTGATAAGGTAGAACTTTTAAAAAATCATGATGTCTGGATCACTGAGGACTGCAGCTCTCAGCCAGACTGTGCATCATCTTCATCAAGCTCCAGCTATTTTTCCCCAAGGAGGTCCAGGGAAGACTCTGACCTTCCTTGCACCCCGGGCACTGGATGCACCCCAAGGTACAGCATGAGCAGGCTGTCAAGCTGCAACAGGCCACAGCGCCTCGCTAACCTGTCTTACACCCCAGGAGGGCGTCCACTCATTCAGGACCTGGACGAACCGGTGGAGTACCTCTACACTGACACAGAACAGGGACACAAACTGATTGAGACTCATGTCCCGCCTACAGCAGACACTTCACTCAGCTCCAACATGAGTACTACAAGCAGTGAGGAGACCATCCTCTATGATTGGCGTTCCTTGCAGACTGGTATGAAGGGGAACAAAGGAAAAGAGAACCAGAAACCCCAGATTGTGGTACAGAAAGAGGAAAGTGGTGACGCTGAGGACAGATTGTTGCCAGAAACCAGTGGGATTACTGACAAGGACCTGAGATTGAGGTTAGTGGAGCTGGGAGAGAGTCCAGGTCCTATCAGCAGGCACACCAGGCCCACCTACCTTCGGAGGCTGCGTCACCTGTTACAGGAATCAAGCTACAAATCACAGGATGACCAGAAACAGACAGACCAGCCACAAACAGGTAATGCTTGTGCACTTTATTTGAAATTCTTGATTACTGAGCTAGCTTCAGCTATGATCTGGTCATGTTAGTATTTCTAAACTTGCAGTTTGGGTTGTGCACAGTTTTAAGGTAAGAGCATGTGTGTGCATGTGTTGAGAAGATAAAAATAGTGTTTTTTTTATATAGAAAATCCGTAAATGTGTTGTTATTTAAGTGACTGTGAAGTTGCAGCCTTTTGTGACTATAAAATCACTCCTATGGAGAAGCATGTAAATGGAAAATTAAACTCATTAGTTGGGATTGAAGCTCGCCATCATTTGGGTGATTGAGTCACTTTGTGGATGGATTAGATTAGAACCACCGAACAAATGAGACATATTGATACACTTATTGTCATTAAGCTTATCTTCACTGTCCCTGACACACTATGTCATTTTCTGTCCTACTTCACTTCTCCAGATTTCGAATATAGTCCAGAATTACGACGGGTGCTGCAAACGTTCGAGCTGCCTGGTTGCCAGGATGACGAGCAGGCTTTGTGTCAGCAGTTTGACCAACCAGATCAGAACAGGAAGTGGAGGGAAGGCGTCATCAAATCCAGCTTCAACTACCTGCTGCTGGACCCAAGGTGTTCAGTCTGTCACTGTGTTTTGTTTTGCTTTGCTCTCCTCTGCACAGTGTTGCCAGGTCTTCAAGAAAAGTAGTCACCGCCTGTTCCAACATTTGCCAAATGTGATGAGATAATTATCTTGTGACTTTGCATGAACGTTATTATGGTAATGTTAAAGTCATGCTGATTTGTCAGTGAAAGCTTTGAGAGCTCACTGAGATTGTTGAATGTTAGCAAGGGTTGTCAGATTTTACTTACAATCACCAAGTTGATCAAAAAGTTGAAAAGGCAAAACATTTCCTGAAATGAGAGCAATGTCTCAGTATTTATTTGTTTTCAACACACCCCTATAAACCTATATCATATCACTTATCAGGTAAACAGAACAAAAACTGAGCTGGAAAAACTGGTTCATTGGCTGATTTGAGTCTGAACTAAATGCAGCCAAATAATACATTTAAATACCTTTCATCTTCACTAAGTAATTAAACAGGTTTTTTTTTTCTTTTCTTTTAGAGTGACACAAAACCTCCCGTTCCGGAGTCACACCATGACTTCACAGGAATGTTTCCAGACTTTTATTCGTGCTATATTTTATGTTGGCAAAGGAAAACGCTCTCGCCCCTACAGTCACCTGTATGAGGCTTTAGAGTACTATACAGGAGAAAAAACGTGCAAGGTAGGGCAGCATACACAGGTCAGTCCTAATTTATTAAGTTTAAGTAAACTTCAAATACATATATAAGTCCAACTTTTGATTCTCTTTGACAGAGACTGTGTCCCAAAGTGCAGCACATCCTTCAGGTGTGGAAAGCAGAGAAGGGCGTCATCTCTCTGCATTGTTTCCAGAATGTTATTCCAGTGGAAGCTTACACAAGAGAGGCCTGCATGGTGGAGGCCATCGGTGAGTACAAGGAAGGTGAAACTCATCAGATGATATCAGTGTTGTATCAGCGATGTAAATCCACAGGACAACTCATGTTTAAATATCCAGTCCTCATCTACTCCTTATCAGAATCTTACATCACCCTGTCAGATATCAGATACGCACACTACCACCACCTGCCTAGATTCCCCCATATGCCACAAAAACAGCTCTCACCTGTTGGGGTATGAACATAAAATGTTTTTGGGGTGCGTCGTCTGGCACATGTCAGTTGATTCTCTGGGTTCTTTGGGTTGGGGAGTGAAGCCTCCATGGATGGCGCTTGTTCTGGTATATTTTGTGGTACTTGATCGGATTAGGATCTTGGAAGCTTAGAGACCAGGTCAATACCTCGGGATCTGTGTCGAGTTTTTGAGGCATCTTGGAGTGTATTGTCCTTCTTGCTGAGGCCGCTGCCTTTGGGACATGTGCTTGGCCTGCAACAATGGTAGTGGGCAGTACGTGTCAAAATAACATCCACATGAATACCAGGTCCCAGGGTTACCCAGCAGAATGTTAAATTGTAATAAGATGATCAATGTTTTTCACTACACCTGTCACCTTCTCCTAACCATGATATGATAGTTGGAAGTAGAAGCCGAGAAAGGCCAACCAAAGACGTAATTCTTACTTCATCTAAACTTACTTAAAACTCTTACATTGAAACAATTAGATGAGAAAAAATATGGGATAATAACACGATTGTGAAGTGCTTAGCATTTTTCAAACTCTGTTGAACACACAAGCACAATGCTAGTCTTACACTTGCCAGTTACTAATAAATTCCCCAATTGTCCCAGGGCTGAAGATGCTCACCAATCAGAAGCGAGGGGATTTCTATGGGCTCGTGTCCAACTGGCAGGTGAAGAGGAAACGGGAGCTTGGCATCCACCTGCTGTACCGGGCCATGCAGATCTTCCTGGCTGAGGGTGAAAGACAGCTCAGACCAGCAGACATCAGACAGTAGAGACACCCACTGGAGGGATGTATGAACAGTAGTAAAACACCAACACAGAGGGAAAAAATACCACTACTTTACAAAGAAATCCTTTGTTGGTCAAACGCTGGGTGACGTTTATAACATCAACTGTTGTCTTGCATTTAATGATCTTCCTACTACAAATGAACTCTGTTCTCAGCAATATACACTTTTTCAACTATGATAATAGGACTTGACTATACAATAGAATACTTAAAATCTATATATCAAAATTGCAACCACAGAACTTTCAGAAGTCAAGAGAAATAAGCATTATTTTCACAAAAGCATATTTCCCACTGGGTCACTTAGGGCAAGGTTGTGCTACTGACTTTTTCAATTTGATCTACTTCCCAGCTCTGGTGCATTTCAGCTTAATCAGATTGCTGGTGTCACATCACACATAATCCGTTCATCATATCTTAAGAAATATTTTCCAAAGAAGCTAGGAGAGTAGTACAAATGAAAGAAGCTTGGCAGTCACTAAGCTTACTTTTGTATTGTAAAAAAAAAATTATGAATTTTTTCGAGGTCGGTTACTAACATGATAGGTGTCAGTGAAACTGAGTGTAAAATGTGATAGAATTTGTTTACATGGCTGGATTTCCATTTCATTTACTGTGTGATTTTGTTTTCGTTAAAAAAAAAAAAAAAAAGACATGACATGATGATATAATTGTGCCCAGTAGTAACTGTATATATGTAATTCTTGTCAAGTGTCAGTTTAATTAGAAGTAGAAGCAAGATGTTTTAGTTTATAGAAGGTATATATCAGCACTTCAGATGATAAAATCAGGAGACTTTCTGACTCAGTAGTGGAAAGTTTTGGTAGTTTGTGGTATTTACACCATTTTATGTTCTAGTATGCAACATATATAGACTGGATGCTATATCACTGGGAGTTACAACTGTTGTTTTGTGTTATAATCGCCGTAATTTTATTAGCTTGTGAAATATATGAAAAATGGAGAGACAGTGGTCAAAGTAATCACAAATTGAAGTCACTTTGTTTCAAAATGTCATCTCATTGTCTACATATCAATGAGCAGGGCCGTTAGTTTTAAAAGCGTTCATCATCATCTCAGGGCTTTAACAGTTGGTGAGACGTCTTGAAGCTGCATGTGTTTTTTTAATTTAGATTTTTTTTTTATATTACAGTAAGACATCAATACTAACAATTGCAAAAAGTAATCTGTATTTTCAAAAAGATATGTAGTCATTTACAGCCTGATCCTCAGGTTTAAAATCCAGGCATAAGATTGTCATATAGGGAAGTAAAACACTGTAAAGCATGAAATTTTAACTATGATATTAGTTGTAAGAAAATAATGACCTATCTCAACAAAGCTCTAAAGCTAAAGAACTTCAAACATTTAATAGGAAACAGCAGATGTGGTGACCATTTCTCAGCTTTCAGATTGTTATTTTAAAAATAAAGCCACTTGGCTGTAATCTATATTTTTGACTGCTTTTTAATGTCATTTGCAATAATGCACTTATGATTTTTTAATACATTTATTGGCGTTTCCATCTTTTATTGTGTGAGTGTACTAACTACTACTGCTGTGTTATCTGCTCCCCTTTTGCATTTATGTAAATGTAATAAAAACATGGCATGAGTACTACAAGCAGTGAGGAGACCATCCTCTATGATTGCAGACTGGTATGAAGGGGAACAAAGGAAAAGAGAACCAGAAACCCCAGATTGTGGTACAGAAAGAGGAAAGTGGTGACGCTGAGGACAGATTGTTGCCAGAAACCAGTGGGATTACTGACAAGGAGCTGAGATTGAGGTTAGTGGAGCTGGGAGAGAGTCCAGGTCCTATCAGCAGGCACACCAGGCCCACCTACCTTCGGAGGCTGCGTCATCTGTTACAGGAATCAAGCTACAAATCACAGGATGACCAGAAACAGACAGACCAGCCACAAACAGGTAATGCTTGTGCACTTTATTTGAAATTCTTGATTACTGAGCTAGCTTCAGCTATGATCTGGTCATGTTAGTATTTCTAAACTTGCGGTTTGGGTTGTGAGCAGTTTTAAGGTAAGAGCATGTGTGTGCATGTGTTGAGAAGATAAAAATAGTGTTTTTTTTATATAGAAAATCCGTAAATGTGTTGTTATTTAAGTGACTGTGAAGTTGCAGCCTTTTGTGACTATAAAATCACTCCTATGGAGAAGCATGTAAATGGAAAATTAAACTCATTAGTTGGGATTGAAGCTCGCCATCATTTGGGTGATTGAGTCACTTTGTGGATGGATTAGATTAGAACCACCGAACAAATGAGACATATTGATACACTTATTGTCATTAAGCTTATCTTCACTGTCCCTGACACACTATGTCATTTTCTGTCCTACTTCACTTCTCCAGATTTCGAATATAGTCCAGAATTACGACGGGTGCTGCAAACGTTCGAGCTGCCTGGTTGCCAGGATGACGAGCAGGCTTTGTGTCAGCAGTTTGACCAACCAGATCAGAACAGGAAGTGGAGGGAAGGCGTCATCAAATCCAGCTTCAACTACCTGCTGCTGGACCCAAGGTGTTCAGTCTGTCACTGTGTTTTGTTTTGCTTTGCTCTCCTCTGCACAGTGTTGCCAGGTCTTCAAGAAAAGTAGTCACCGCCTGTTCCAACATTTGCCAAATGTGATGAGATAATTATCTTGTGACTTTGCATGAACGTTATTATGGTAATGTTAAAGTCATGCTGATTTGTCAGTGAAAGCTTTGAGAGCTCACTGAGATTGTTGAATGTTAGCAAGGGTTGTCAGATTTTACTTACAATCACCAAGTTGATCAAAAAGCTGAAAAGGCAAAACATTTCCTGAAATGAGAGCAATGTCTCAGTATTTATTTGTTTTCAACACACCCCTATAAACCTATATCATATCACTTATCAGGTAAACAGAACAAAAACTGAGCTGGAAAAACTGGTTCATTGGCTGATTTGAGTCTGAACTAAATGCAGCCAAATAATACATTTAAATACCTTTCATCTTCACTAAGTAATTAAACAGGTTTTTTTTTCTTTTCTTTTAGAGTGACAGAAAACCTCCCGTTCCGGAGTCACACCATGACTTCACAGGAATGTTTCCAGACTTTTATTCGTGCTATATTTTATGTTGGCAAAGGAAAACGCTCTCACCCCTACAGTCACCTGTATGAGGCTTTAGAGTACTATAAAGGAGAAAAAACGTGCAAGGTAGGGCAGCATACACAGGTCAGTCCTAATTTATTAAGTTTAAGTAAACTTCAAACACATATATAAGTCCAACTTTTGATTCTCTTTGACAGAGACTGTGTCCCAAAGTGCAGCACATCCTTCAGGTGTGGAAAGCAGAGAAGGGCGTCATCTCTCTGCATTGTTTCCAGAATGTTATTCCAGTGGAAGCTTACACAAGAGAGGCCTGCATGGTGGAGGCCATCGGTGAGTACAAGGAAGGTGAAACTCATCAGATGATATCAGTGTTGTATCAGCGATGTGAATCCACAGGACAACTCATGTTTAAATATCCAGTCCCCCTTTTTTGCATTTATGTAAATAGTGTAAATGGTGGGATTTCATTTGTCGTTCTCTGTGCCATGTTGATTGGTGTCCCTCTAGTGGACAGAGGAAGTCTTTAATTTTGTTCTTCGATGCAGAGCTTTTCTCTACATACAGTATCTGGTCCTTACCCACTACATATTTTTTGAAACGAGTGTTTTGTGTTACAATTTGAGGCAATTATTTCATGGTGACCTATATTTTGTGTTCAAGTCAAATACTGCTATTTCACAAAAACACACAACTGATTTTCACAACCATAAGTTTATTTTAGTTCTAATCACTGAGAAACTGTACAAATGTACTATTTTGACAAACAAGGACTTAATGTCTTAAAAAAAAAAAAACTAACAATTTAGGCAAAAATAGCGTGCATAAAAATTGCTAAATTGCTTTGCGGGAATGACATTTTTTTCTTGTTAAAAAATACACATTTAATTTTGGAAGAGTAGGCTTTAATTACTGTTATCAGGACTCATTCAGTTTCATCTGCAGTCCACACTACAGTGCTAGTTAAGTAATATTTTCTTCCAAGCATCAGGAAGGTCCTCTCTGGGTCTAATGTCAGTCCTGAACACTGTGACCTAACTCTCACATTGAATTTTCTGAGGATGACTGAGAGGTTGCCTATCTCCTCTGAGTAATTACTTTCTCAAGCACACATTTCACAGTTTAGTCTCTTGCAGAGTGTGTGAGTAAATGTGCAGAGTAAGTATTGTGCAGTATCATAAAACAGAGGTATATATCTAAAAATATTCAATAGAATACTATATTGTTAGTCTATGTGTAACGCTTAGAATTAGTTATGGTCCATGTGGCACATAAATGAAACTAACGACCATGTTAAGAGGGGACTTCCAGTTGTACGAGTACTTTTCTTTATCTTTGCTGGTCAAGAAGTGGTTTTAGCACAGAATCAGCCCTCTTTTATTGAAGTACTAATCAGGTGCTTTCCTGACAGGGTAGCGAAACAGTCTTCTGAAAAGGACTTTTGACACACCCAGCAGAATTGAAGTCATTTATATGAAGATGTTTTATGAGCGTACTTTTACCAATCAAGAACTGAACCAAATCATACCATTGTAATATAAAGGAATTTTTTTATGCTGACTTTCATACAAGAAATGTAGCTGTAATTGCTTTCCAGTAAAGAAATTGCATGCATTGAGTGCTTTAGGTTTAATTTATATATATGTGTGTGTGTGGTGTGTGTGTGTGTGTCTGTGAAAATGAATAAAAAATAATTATGAAGTTAGAACAGAAAAATGCTTAAGATGGTAAATAGAATGGTATAAGATACACTTTTAGATATATAATAGAACAAAATTTGAAAATTTTAAGCTTTTTTGTTTTCACGCAGTAGAAAGTGAGTTACAAATGACATACAAATGACATACACAAAGAAATAAAAGTATTTTAAAATAAAAAAAATTACATCAACATGAAATGATACAGAAATATTGTCTTTACACAACACCCCAGTATAAACTACAGCCGAAGTGAATTCCATTCAGATTGAGAGTGAAACAGACATGTAATAAATATTTAGAGGTTGTTACCATGTCTTGCAAGTTGCTTTTATTTTGAGATTGCTGCCTACTCAGTTTGTTGGGGCTCTGTTCGTGCACATTTATATCATAAAGCTATTGTAATTGTAGAAAATGTGCTCTGAAACTCAATTTTTGAATTATTGATTCATATTACTTTTTCTGGCATGCTGCTATATGTAGCATATAGTAAGATATACTGCACCACTTGCACGACATAATTTAAATGTGATAATTGATAGTATATTTATCACCCACTAAGCAAAAGTTAAAACATTGCCATTGTATATTTTTAAGTAGCAGATAAAATTATAAAACATGTAATATTCATATTGTGTTCCTTACCGTATGATTCAAAAGTAAAAATGAAAGATAAGAGCTGTTTACAAAAGTAGCAAATGACTTAATAGCAACACATAAATGTTAACTACAATTAAATATGAATTACAGCAGGGGTGCCATGCTTTGATCTGTAATATTAATCTACTGTAAATAGGTTTTACTTTCAGGACTGGTTAAAAGGGGGCTTTAACTGCTTTACATCGAAACTCATCACTTTCACATCCTCTAACCAAAGTAAAGACTAACAAGAAAGACTTCCAGTACTGCAGTGGTGAAAATTTATTTGATAAAATACAGCAAAGAAAGAATATACATTATTACAACAGTCATGAATACACAGTGCAGTTACATAACCTTGTGGTTCTTTAATGGTTTGTTGAAAAGAATAAGAAGCAGGTACAAAATTTATTTCACAAATTACAAACAACTTCTTCAAAAATAACACATGAACCATTTGAAATACATCTGGCTGATAAAATGATGCTTTACTGGCCAAGTCATTTTTATCGTCAAAAGATCACTTCTATAATGATACTGAATATTCATATTCAGCACACTCATATTTATTTTTCTAATGCAATATTTACAACAACTAAATCATTTATAAAACACTAAATACAGGAGTGTATTTTTCTTCAAAGGTCATTTTTCCAGCTATCTTGTTGCATTTTCTCATTTTTCCTTTGCTCCTATAGCAAACTTAGAGCCCTCTGCTGCAACCAAGTGTGATTGAGATGCAATCTGAACTGCCTGTGAGTTCACAGCGTGAATGTGCGGCTGTTGTTGAGGGAATGCAAGAGATGGAGAGAGGCAGAGAAATAAATAATGCCATCATCAGCATATCGTGACACTATTCCTTGTGACGGTTGGATGAAATCTGGGACACAGTTGCATTCATCGTTCAGTGAGCTCTTCCACACAGTTAAACCCACCGACAGCAATGAATGTTGATTGTGACCTTTGCTGTGGTTTCGAAGCTGGAAGTATTTTGCGTATTTATGCAGAAGGGACGCAGTGCTCTTCGTGCGATTTTTTTCAAGGAGTCATCGGCCGTGCCTGTGCGCAGGTTTCTGCATGTTTTTGACTCCTTTTTACTTCTTTTTTGAAACACCGAGTGACAAAGGCTGGCCACAGGGTACAGTCAACGGTCGATGGTTTTTTCAATTTAGCTCAAACTCACCGACAGCGTTGAATGTTCACTGGGGCAAACACAGACCTGATGGTGACCAGGGATGACAGTCTGCTTAGAGATGCAGAGGGAGCTTGTCTTCTCTGTGGGCAGAGAGGTTTCTAACTCTCACACTCTCTCACTAAATCTCTCTTTCATTCTCAGGAAGGACACTGAAAAGGTCATGAGTGTTTTACTAAACTTCGATGATACCATCTCTTCTAATTAGGCTTTATCAGATAACTGCAAATGTCTAAACTGAATATCCATTTATATTGTTTGTGCTAATTCCAGTTACAAATTTACAGCATTTAAATAATGAAACATAATGAGCTTTGTTTGAACAAGAACAGAACATTTCTAACGGTTCAGTCATCAAAAACCTGCTTTCTCCCACATTCCTTGGATCTTGTGGTACCTGTTCACGTTATGTACTTTAGAAAAGGCACAAAATACGAGTCATTTCAGGGATCAAGCATGCTAAAATACGTCAAATGGAATTATGGAAATACTTACTAAACTGCTTGCAGTAATATTTTTATCAAAAACCATCAATGTTGTTTTTTTATTCAGCAAGTTCCTTCCTCCTGTCATTTCACCACAGCGACTATAAAAAAAGAAGCAGATCTGACTTTGCTCGCCACTTCTTAAATCTTAGCAATGCAATGAAGTGCTGTTTGCACTATTACCTTCTATGACACACGATGATTATTATACCAAAGGAAGTGTCAGTGTAAGGGAATGCATTTTATTTCATTGCAAGCAGCAGTTAGATGGGGGAAGTCAACTTGAAACTCCTGACTCATAGTGGGTTTTGAGTAAACAGCACCTGGGTGGAGGCTGCAGCAGCCAGTTGTCATATGCTGTATTGAAGCGCAGCGGCACGGCCTCTAGAGAGACACCAGCATGCCTCAATGGCTTCATACAAGGTGGAGGATGAGGAAAACAATGGGTATGAAACTGTCGACTCACCCTGATCAATAGCGTCTGTTGTTTCGTTATGATGTGGCATGGTGGCTAGACTGGGCTGTTTTTTTTTTTTGTCTTCCTCTTGCACAAATACCAGTAAAGAAACTGTCCACCATCTTGTATGAAAGGTCTTATTACACAGTGCTGAATCATTGCTCTTCTTGAGAAAAAAAAAGTGCAGCATATGTGACAAGCACAAAAATCAAATGCCACAAAGCTGCTGCAGCAATTAGATGTGACGTGACAGCAACTGTGGCAGTGAGTCAAGATGTGGTCGGATGATAAATATGGTGTTTGGACACTTTTCCATGGCAGGATACGGTGTGACTAAGATGATGTGGTGGATATCTCATCTCTTGCCAAATACTCCTTTAGCGTAGAAAACATAGTTAAAAATAACAGCATGACTGTCTGTACTATTAAGCAGCGACACAATAAGTGTTAACATTTGTGCAGAATTTTAAAGGAGAATCTGCCGCTTCTTTGTCTTTAAGAGAACAAAAGCTATTTATAGATACAGATATGAATGTGTGTCCTTTTTTTGTAAGAATTACAAGCTTTTCAGAAGAATGCATTAACTGAGATACAAATGATGACATGACACAGTAGCAGCAGCTCTTGCAATAATAAAATCAGAAAACAGTTTGCTAACTGATGACACATCACCCGAGCCTGGACCAAAAAGCACAGTCCTTGCTCCAAGGGACAGCGCTAACTCGGTCTCTCTTCACTCTCCCCAACAGTGATTTGAGTGACAGTGTTGGAATTGACAGAAGTGGATGAGAAGGAATGTAGATTTATAAGGTCTTCTCTGGCCGCAGGATGAGGGTGACAGTAGGAAGAAAGATCCGGTACACGCAACTAGAGAGAGAAGAGCCCTGAGCTGACAATGTGACCCTAATCTGAATGACAAGGTCTGCACATCAGCCCTCAAACCAGTCTGGGCTGTGTGAGGTAGGGAGGCGTGGGCGGGGGGGGAGTGTTGGAGGATGAGGAAGCTGAGGGGAGACAGGAAGGAGAGAGAGGAATAAGAAGAGACAGATGGGGGAGGAGGGGGAGGGCAGGCAAGGGTGTCCTTCCTTCAAACATGCTGGCCTAAATGGCACGGACAGCTATGACATTTAACCACTGAATCATTTTTAGATAAGTGGATGTGGTGGGGAGGGCTTGAGACTTGTAAAAATTCCATGAGGCTTTTTTTTTTTTTTCCCAGGCTAAATATGAAGAGCTTTGAAAAAGATCATAAAAACCTTAGCTGGGAAATAATGCTGATCACAGAACAAGGATGATCTGCTTAATGAGGACGATGGTAGATTAAAGAGCAAAAAAGGCAGTTTGTGGCTTACAGGGTGATGAATTGTTGGAAAAACTTGTGTAGTAGAAATGAACTTATGTCTTATTTAATGACTACTGTTGAGGTTCTCTTCTGCACCGACAAAACCCACAGTTTGTTCGGTGAAGCTGCACAGCGGCTAACAGTGAGACACCGAAACTGTAAAGGGCATCTCCCGATGGGGAATTACTGTAAATGTGATACAGGATGCCACAGATTAAGGACACATTTGCTGAGCAGATGTGTGAAATGAGGTGCAGTTACAAAATTGCTTTAAGGAGCGCTGACAATAGGAAATGGTGGAACAAGTTTGTGTAACAGATACTGTCAGTGTTTCACATTCAGAACCGTGGACCCTGTCAAAACAGATTAGTAATATCAGAATGACAAATCATGCATGAGGTGACTGAATTTCTCCAAAATAACAAAAGTTCCGTCAGTATGTGATATCACAGTAGCGTGTGAATGCGCTCCTCTCTTCATTTTTGTGTCAAACGATATCTATTCATATCTATTCATCTGATGAGGGTAAGGAAGAACGTTCATGCAAAATGTGGCCAAACATAAGATGGAGCAGGTTTTTTTGTCTATATAGGATTTGTGCCTTTTTTCCACTCCGCCCTTCTCCTCCTCATATCCTAAATAAAGGTTGTTTTTATTATGTCATAATAAGGCTAAATTTAGGCATGCAAAAGTGAGCTTTTGCTTGGAAAAAACCAGATGAAAAGAAAAAAAACATCAAGGAGGACAATGGTTTTGTTTTTTTTTTTATCACAAATTAGTTTTGAAAATGAAATGTGAAAAACAGACATATCTAAAGATAACTTGGAAATACTAAGCAGAAAATTACAAAAGCTATCTCTTTTTTTAATTCCTAAATTTGCTTTAATGGGCTACGGATAAATGTGAAAACACTGATGATGGGTATTAGTGACTTTTAATATCACTTAATGTCTGCTATATTTTAAATTCTTAAAAAAAGTCATGCATTTCATATGGGAGGAACTTCACATATAAGAATTCTGGGTAGATTTTAACTCTATTTTAGTGATAAAAACTGTTTTAGAGGTGCATCCAACTGTTTAAATATGTTGTGACACAAAAGCAATTTCGAGTGTGTTTGGTGTTTAAACTAGCTAAAACTACTTCAAACGTAAAATAGTGGCAACCCAAGTATACGCCTGCCTCTCGCCGTCACTCTTCCTCCCCCTCTACCTCTCGCTCTTTCTCAGGAGGGGGAGGAAATTCCTGGCGAGGGTGCTGTGAGTTGTTGCTCTCTGCCTGCAGGTACAGACCAGCCTCCTCTGTCTGCCTGTCTGCAGATATCATACTGCGACGTGATCTGTTTAGCTGCCTAACTTAATGCTCACCTGCTCACGCGCCTCCGGCTCTGTGTGCATTTTGAGAGAGTGTGTGTGTGTGTGTGTGTGTGTGTGTGTGTGTGTGTGTGTGTGTGTGTGTGTGAGGTGTACATGTTGACTTCTTCCGTCTCCTCACAGCTGGAATGGCGTCTCCCGGTTTATATGCTGCCCTGCGATTAGAGACACATGCACACACGGAGAATGACAGATTGATTTTTACAACGCTGACAAGAGATTTGCAAATAATTTCAACAGCATTAATCTTCTGACAAACAATGTGCCATCAACAGGGAAACACACACACAAGCCCTGACAAGCTCGACTGGAAAGAATTGGGTTGATTAAAGTAATTGTGACAAACAAAGTGGGGGAAGGTAGACTGAAACATGGACTTGCTCTTATAAAAACTATTAATACCTAATTCTAACATGCACTTAAATCTAATTTTAACATGTTTTTAGCAGCATAGGTTGTTTTTAAATTTAAAATAAAAAGACCAAAAAGTTAAAATCCTATTGTTGCTTAAACTTGATGCATCCTTCTATGTGATTTCAGTGATTTGTGTGTCAAGTTGTATATATTTTTTGAAATATTTCCTCCTGAGGTTGTCACAGCACTGACAGATACAAGCTGACTTATACAACCATGCTCACAAAACACACACAAACACACTTGAGTAGGGGTCTGAGTCCAGCTGGAGGTGGTCTCCTGCCAAACCTGCAGGCAGGCTGACTATATTAATATTCATCACACACACAGTGATTGGAACTGACAGCACACACACACACACACACACACACACACACACACACACACACACACACACACACACACACACACACACACACACACAGCTGGGGAAAAAAAATCTAGTGGTGAGTACATTAATATTTCAAGTGCAACCTGCTATCCTAAAAATTTTATAACAAGAAACTACTTTGCTGCCTCTTCTGCATTATTCTGTTTTTTTCTGCTTTTTTTTTTTTTTTACCGTCACAAAAGACAGCTCCACTATGCATTTAAAAAAAAAAAGGAGAAGGCCATTGAGAAAACAGAAATAGAGCCAGATGTGGAGAAAAGAAAAAGCCACAATTGGATGTAGACTAGCAGCAGCAAGTAATGCCATCAAGAGTGGACGGGGGAGAAAAAGCGAGAAGTGAATAATAGCCAATAGGCAAGAGGGGCGAGAGGTATGGAGGTAGAGTGGCTCTCTCCACTCTCTGTCCCTCTCCGTCACACAGACACAAAGCGCAGAGAGAGACTCCATGGGGCGCCAAATAATAACCTTCCTTGTCATTATCATCACCCAGCCAAACTGCTCTCCACTCCTCCACCTCCTTCCGTCTTAAACCCAATCATTGCCCTATCGTTTACAGTGTGCTGCTAAATGGGAACATCAATAGACACATCCATTTGCAGAGTCCTTTCCTCTCTGACTCTCAAGTGCTTTAATAGCTGCCGTACATACACACACATAGATACACACACACACACACACACACAGGCTGCACCTCGGCCGTCTGTTAACCAATAGCCCACGCAGGCAAAGCCGAACTGATGGAGTGTATCATTACAGCTGGTTAGTAACATGGTCGCTGCAAGGGCGGTGCCGTCAGTTAACCTGAAGCTAGAAGCCAAGAGCTCTGTGCTGCTTCTTTCTCATTTAAGTAGCTTCATTAAAAGCAAGACTGTACTTTCTATCACCAATTCGGATGTCTTTTTTTCTGTTAAATTGGATCCGCATGGTTACATTTAAATCTATGAATCCAACACTGAAATAGTTTGGTTTCTACTTTCTATGTACTGTAGCACAGTTTTTTTTTTAAAGTCTCAGTGTGATAACTCAAAATACTGAACAGAAGATAAAGGTTAACTAATTAGTTGTAATGAGTTGTATTTATAAAATGTTATAAATCACAAACACAGTATTTTACTTTAGATATCAAAACTGATCAGACCATCATCCTAACTGTAATTATACAAGGCCAGCAAATATAAAAATTAATCAATACGAAGAGGCAAATCTTATTTAGAACTGTGTTCATACCTTGTTAACCTTCCTCTGAACTTTTGTCAATTTAGTTGCAAATTATCACCGTTTGACAGTTTAATGAAAATTAAAACAAACCTTGCCCAAATCTATCCAAAACAGTAGCAGAGTGAGGAGAAAATAAGGAGGGCAAATCCAGTGAGTGAGCAGGAGGGAAGGGTTTCCCACAATGCCGCTGCACACACTGTAATTTCAGCACGCATGGTTTTTTTGGAGGTTGCGCAAAGCAGGATGCTGGGAAGCCTGGGAGGGGCACTGGGCGGGTTAGGAAGGTTGGATATGAGGGGGGTTGTGGGATATGTGGTACGGCTGTTAAACTTGTGGATTGAAAGACGGTAACAGAAAAAAAAAGACAGCGTGCACACATGGACACATTACAAATGACAGAAGACACACGATTACTTCACACATAAAACCGTTCAGCAGTAATTTAAATTTTTCAAAAAAAATCTTCCCTTAACATTTTAAATAGAAGAAAAATCTTGTGTTGTTATTGAGGTGAATTTTTTTTTTTTTTTAAAGCAACTGAAGTTTAAACATTTAGGAATAGAAGCTGTCAATTTGTCTATAATGACTCGAGGAAGAAAACAGCAGTGGATAATGAGTTTGTTTTCTCACATTTATGCCGTTATTATCCTCCTGACTCGGTGGTCTCTGATTCTTACCGTAACAGCCATGTGTGTGTGTGGTGGGGTGGTGGTAGACCGCAGACAGACTGTAGGTGCCGTTGAACTGAATGTGTGTGTGTGTCTGCGTGTGTGTGTGTGTGTGTGTGTGTGTGTGTGTGTGTGTGTGTGTGTGTTCAGTGTGTAAATGTGCTTGCGTGCCTCCTTCGTGTCTGGACCTGGGCAGAAAACAAACAGAGAAGAAAGCACAGGATAAATTCAGGTGTTATTTGGTAAACCATGTTATTAAAATGCCATACACACACACATACACTAAAGTACACACACACACACACACACACACACACACACACACACACACACACACACACACACACACACACACACACACACACACACACACACACAGTGATGTGAAGTCTCAATGAATGAACTGGAAAGAAGCGCACACACTCAAAGAGACACACACAGACACACAAATAAAACAAATCCTTGTAACTGACACAATGCTTTATTACACTATATTCAACATGCTCTTTTCACACTAAATGGTTTCTATAAAGCTCCATTTCCAGATATATGTCGCTGTTGTGAAATGTGTCCCTAAATTATTCAACAACACTGACTTATGTGTGGGCAGCATTAGCTGTAATAAGTCACCCCTCTGAAGGACTCACATGATTTTATACGTACAACAAGCTCACTCACAAGCCTATTCCTATAAACACGCTGGGTGGTCTCGAGAAACAATGACAAAAAGCCAGAATGTGTGCACACTAACATGATTCATCTTTAAAAAAGAAAAGTAAAAAAATAATAAGTTGCATATACGCTAGGCGGTTTAAAGAAAGAAAAATGCCTCAAGTAAAAAAGCCCCGCGATCACAGTCATATAGAATCAGCCTTTGACGACGCTCTGCCGTCTGTAAATCAGACTTGGATGAAACATGCTGCTGATTGTGCCTTACGTCTCTTTTAATAAAGCTGCTATGTCAATGATGTGCTTTTATGCGGTCACCATACACCATAAAGAAAGTGCTGGATTATGACGGCAGTGACTATGTATTATATAGAGCCGGGTGTCTGACATGCACAGAGAATGAAGAGCCTGAGAGGGATGTGAACTAAGACAGAATGAATTATCAAAAAGAATTTCTGAGTGTAAATCCTTAACTTGACCAGATGGAAAGAGGAGAAAAAAAATCAGTACAACCTGGAGACACAGCGGGAGGTGACTAATGTAGCCTTCCCAATATTTCGCTAAGCCTCTACAGAATCAACTGTGTTTTAAAAAATCGTGTTTAGTATAGAAACATAATTAATGAAGTGGCAAACATGTATTTAATCAATTTCAAAAAGATGTAGACAAAAAATATGAGGGTATCAGACTGATGAAAATAGAAAGACTGGCTCTACATGTCGAACGATTGGTTTTTTTTTTTCTTTGACTTATTTGAGAAAATAAGAAGCCTGGAAAAAGAGAGAGAGAAATGTTGGCAGCAAATTGCTATTTTCATCAGTGAAAAATTATGTATATTAGTTTTTTGGCTAATTGTTTGCTCTTAAAATGTCAGAAAATGAAAAAAAAAGTTGATGTATTGAAATTGTTCAGTTGTTCTGTGTCAAAATTGTCGCGGATGAATTTTCTGCCAACTGACTACTTCGGCTTAAAAGCACGCAGCGGAATAACCTCTTCCTGTTCCTAATAATAATTCTGCTTAAGTGTTAGATTTCACAGAAATTACTTTCAGCACCTTCGGCAAATCAAAATGGAGATTAAGTCTAATTAATGGAACAAGAAACTCCACACTGGAGCATCGGGAAAGCTTGAAAATTTATAACAACTCTGATTGTGAGGTGTTCTGCCACTGTAAAATAATCTGACAATAAATATAAAAAAAAAACCCAAATCATCATTATGATATTATGATTTATAATATTTGTTGTTTAACAGTTAATCACCTCAAAGTTTTTCCGTTACCAGTCATGTTGGGTTTTTTTTCTTCTCCACATCCCCTGATGTTTTCTTTGATTCAAGCACCATTTGGCCTCCCATTGTGACAAATAATGAGTCACACTGTGTACCCTGAAAGCTGCCGGTTCGTTTGTGGTCAATACACACATCAAAGTTCCTCTGGAAGTCATATAAACGTTTTTTTAAGCCACTTTAGCCGTATTAATGATTCCTTTAGGCACCCTGCTGTGCGTAGTTGTAAGACGTCCCTCCTTTTTACTTCCATCTTCTTTGGTTCAGGAACTGTTTGTTCCATGGCACAAACCGAATTGAGTTGCCATGGCTAGATTTGGCAAATGCAAGATTTCAGGAAGTCTAAGTGCTGTGTTTAAGCACACTATATTATAACTTTGTGTACAGAATTTAGCCCCAAATTCAACTTTGACACTTTATTGTGTGCAGTAGCAATCTGTCATTCACATATTAGTCTGCTTTTATATGCAGCAAGTTACATGTTTTATCAAAGCAGTGTAGTCACAGCTTGCATGAAAAGAAAAAAAAAATCCACCACAGCTGTAATAAATGAACCTGAAAATTCCAAGTAATTAGTTACACTACAAAGCTCGGTTACAAATAAAAACACACTAAAAACAACAATAGGAAAATAAATATATGCCCAAAGGTTGTTAAAAGGTGGCTTGCTAAAACTGACTTGCCAGTGAAATATGGCTCCTCTGAATTCTTCTCAGCCGGATCTACATTCACAGAGAAAGAACAATGATTGACCTTGGCCGGATGAAAAATTGCCTCAATTGTTCATACTTCACTTTGATGTTAAATACAGTGAAACGGGGCAGCACAGGAAAGCTGCTCACTTCAGCCGAAGAAGAAATTAAACCTTTTATGCCGCCTAAGAACTTCCCTCCCACCTCCCCTCCGTTTTTCTTTCTAAAAGTTCACCCCTGTTCAATTGCCTGCATCTGCCAGAATATACGTGTAATTTACTATTTCTGTTTAATGTAACCTTCAGTTACTGCTCATTTCTATGGTATGCTGCTTCCTACAGTCTCTGCTCTTTTTTTTAACCACTTCCTCGTCATTTCTCTCCCACCTCTCTGTTTCTCCATCATTGTTTTTTTTTTCTCTGTCTCTCTCCTACTCCCATCTCCTTCTCTCTGCTCCAGCAAGCACACTGACTGAGACCAGGGAGGGCACCTCCACCATTAAAGCCCACCACTTTATATTCTCAGTGCATTAAAAAAAAAATAGGACCACCCATGTGTTTTCAAAACAAAATGTGGCAATAAAAATCTGCCGTCTCTGGCGACTAAATGAGCCTATTCATGCGAAAGGAAAAAAGTCACAAATTAATGGACATTTGAGGGTTTGACAGTACACGGGGTGTTTATGTGTTAACGAGAAGACGCCATTAATCAGGATTGACTGCTTGAAAAGCCCTTGTTGTGGGATCGACTGCCATTGCAGTTGTTCTTTAATCCACTGAGTAAAGGAAGCCTTGTATAAATTACAAGTTGTTTGCAAATGTGTCAGAATAGCGGCAATTATACATGTTTTCGCTTTGAGACTGATTCGTGGCAAATAAGACAAACTACACTGCTGAGAATCCTGTATATATCCTAATTTTTCCTCAGAATTTATCATTGGGTGGTAAGTTAGCTTGAGTTCTATCAAACTGCACAGTGCTGTAATTCAACTTTCCAATTCAAGAACATTAACATTCATAAGAAAAGTCATCTCAGGGTACTTCACGTGTCAAATACTGGCAACAGTGGGGGCAAAAAAAAGTAACTTTAACAGGCAATAGTGTATCAGTCATCAGTGTACAAGACAGATTCCAATGCAATGTACTTGAAATCATAAAGCAGTCATAAGATGTTAAAACCTTCTGGTGACCCTGTTTTTTTTTTTAAAATCTCTATAACACATACAACAGAGATCCAACAGGGTTAACCAATAAACCAGGTTAGATGTTCTGAATGAACAACCCTAATGCAATTTCAGATCAATTCTGTACCATATATGGCTACGTTGGCAGAGAACAAAGCTCAAGATACTTGACAGAATAAGAGATGTCTGCTCTTGACTGAGAAATCCTTCAGTTTAGTTGGTGTTTTGTTCTTTGAGCTACATAAGTGCACTAAAAAATACATACGGTAACTTTTTTGGATGATCTGGCCTCTATTCAATGCCTAAATAAAGGCTTGGATGAAGGCTAAAGTTCGGTGCATGATGAAATGCTGAAGGTACTGCTTCACTGTTGATCTTTATAAAGCAAAGGAATCATTTTTAAGTGCACATCTATGAATGTCAGGTATGTCTGCCAAATGCCTTGATCTTTTTTTTTTTTTTGGTTTAAAATCTATTGTGCCAAATAACCAACAGGGGAACTAGAGAAGGAAACAAGTGGTATGACTTTAGTTTTTTCACGTCTACATTTACGTCCCACTAAATATGCTAATCTTTGTGCTTTGTCAGTTTATGTCTATGTTCTTACCATATTGTGTCTGTTTGTAATAAAACTAGCACAGACATGTACAGCTAGACCACCCAGAGCAGTTACCCAAACACCCTCCTTACTCACTAAAAAAAAAAAGGCACAAGTCTTAATTATATCCATTCTCTGGGCGTGTCTTTCTGCTCAAAACAGACATTTGAGCCACCCCCCTACCAATATGCCACAAACCTCATGAAGAGACCTTATGGAAAGAACATTTTTTGGTGAACACACTGACCTTAGATGGAAATAAACAGATTCAGTTCTTGCATTGGGTTATTTTTACCGAAAGACAACCTGATTTTAGATCGTTTATTGTTGGATTATCTCTTTTTGCGGGCTAAGGCTTGTATATGATCCAAGACTTTAAATGGACCTGCAGAGGCTTCTTTTGATAACAACTCTGCAGGGTTTCGAAATCAAGCTGGCCAATTATTTACAATATCAAAAGAAGAGGGAATAAATATCAAAACCCGTGCAACGCTAGGCACTCAGATGAAAGGAAACAACTGACAACATGTGCATGTGCACCCACGTGTGCTGTATTAAAGAGGCAATTGTTGCAAGGAGGAGGTTGTTGTGACTTTTTTGGGGTTTTTTTTTCCTCATGATCTACAATTTTTAAGCTGGCAAAGTGAGGGGGCAACCTTGCGGTGTGCACAGGGAGCGAGATAAAGACACAAAATGAGAGCGAGAGTGTCTACACAGGCAGGACCCCAGTGACTATCTGCCAGACAAATCCTCCCTGGGCTTTGATCCTCTGCCCACTTCTCTCTCTGTGGTTTTTTTTTTCAGGCAAACAGCTGTGATGTTTAGCTGGAGTGCAATGAGATTCCAAGGCCCCGACCAAAAAAAAAAAAAATTGTGAAAATCTCCAGCTGCAAAAAACAATAAAGAAACATAAGAGATAATTTAAGACTAAAACAAGGGCTAATAATAGAAAAAAATTGGGTTATTCTGTCCAGTGCTTTCTTCCTAATCTTTTCAATATGCTATCCTCCGAGGATCAAGGGGTTAATACGATTCTGTTTTATTTTAGCCGAGATGCTATCGAAGGCCATTTGTTCCAAGTAGCGAGGCTAATGACCCTGATCCGACGCTTGGCGTTTAGCCGGGAACTCTGAGCAAGGGAAGGTAAGTAACCTCATATATTCTCAGGGGGCTGAGCTAATGAGAGGGAATGGGAATACGAGCCACGGTCCATCATCTACTTAGAACCTAGACAGCACTGCCGTCTTCCTCCCCTGAGTCGACAGACACACAAACACACACATAGAGGAAAATGCTAATAGGATGCCCTAACTCTTCTTGTGCACCTAAATTTACTCCTGTCTAGTTAAGTAAATGTAATATGTGTGGCATTTTATCATCGATAAGTCAATAGTATATTAATTCTGGGACATTACTACTGTAAACAAGGAGTTCTATCATCAAGAAGGCAGGCGGGTTCCACAGGCTTCTTAAGCACTTGGCTGGATGTTGTCGGACTGCTTGGTTGGTTTATGGCGCAAAACTGCTTTGCTGTTGTAATACAAACAGATATAGCAATATCGTTTTTTTAGGAGAAATAAATAGGTTTCCAAGACATTATGAGAAATGAAGTATAGCCTTAACACCAGGGTGAGAGCAACCAGTTATTTGGACAATGTTTGCTGCAACTTTATGGATATAAGAAATAAAATATTACAATATTGCTGGCTGTTACAGTATCGGTGACATTTTTAAAAACAATTCTAAAAAAACTTGTAATCAGTTTAACTATTATGTCTGTTTTGTTTTTAGCGTATTTAACAGGCCTATCTTTGATATCATTTTATTTTTACATTAAGTTTAACCAAATGATCCTTATAAATAAATACTAGAGGTTCAGTCTACACAGGTATTGTTTTCATAGTACTTTGCATTCTTTATCATCAACTGCTAAACAGCTGTTCAGAGTTGCAGACGTACACAGAGTAGCACACATGCACGCATAGACAAGGTATAGCCGAGTGCTGATGCCCCTGCTCTGCGAGGCTGAGTGAATTCTGCTGTGATGGGAAAACAGCAGGGGGTCCACTCCTCTGCCTTTATTCGATTCAAGTCGAGCCTGGCTGCCTCTTTCACTTCTGGCACGCATAGGAATATTTATGCGCGTGTATGTGGAAAAAGAGAATGGGTGCAGGAATAAATACCCTACTGCACTCTACTGCATATATGTGTGTGTGTGTGTGTGTGTGTGCGTGTGTTTTTGTGTGTGTCAGTAATACCTCCAATGGCAGACTAATGATAGGTCTTATCGACACCCAGCAGTGAATGCGGGCCTTTGTCTCCTCTCGGGACGCATTATGAAAAGCTTAGGGGGCTGCCTTTGACTCCTTTTCATTCTCTCACCCACTGATAAAACCCAGTACAAAAAAGGCAACTGTTATACAGCTCCTGTAGCGTGGCAAAGTTTAGTCACAATACAAGCCCCAACCCTCGTTCCCCTTGTCATCAAAATAAGCAAAAGTTAGGCGCGCGGCTCATAAACTCAGAAGTCATTGACAAAAGATTAAGACTTGGATTTATATTTTGAAAAACAAAATCACAATCCCTGAAATTACCATTCAATTCAAATATACAGCATATAGGGCACCTGGACGGAAGAGAAACTACAAGATAACTTTGTGGTGCACAACGATGTCAAAGCATAGTTACATTTTTTTCAATGACATCACACGAATAATAGTAGATGATTAATGATATAGAAATGAAATTCAAATGATTTAAAGCTGTGCCTGACTGATACTGATATATTAGCCAGTATTATTTTTATTCATATATATTAGAGTATGTTGAGAAGGGACAATGATGGGGTCCTTGGTTATTAACTTTCCAGCAATAAATTTTGCACATTATTTAGCAACTCACTGCAAGACATTGACTCTACACAACTGTCTGCTTAGCTGTGCTACATACTCTGCTACATGTGCTGCAGACAGCATTGTAAAAAATAGAGTTGAAGCAGCTCTGCTGGATAAACTATGCAACAACACTATTTCTTAATCATCCCAAATATCATTTTCTGCACAATGCTCTGGATAAAAAGTTTTTGCCATTTGTTATCAGCTACATGGCACATATATTTGCCAATACCAATGTATCTGTGACAAGCTGGCTCTAATCAAAAAATGCATAATTTGTAACCATATGGCATTTTGTTGTAATCTCATTCTGCTGAGCAACAGATTTTTATTTTTTATCTGTAAAACTTTCAATCTTACTTTTCTGCTCCCTGGTGCATCCATTACATTTGTTAACATGTGGTTACTTTAAATATTAAATATCTGGATGTAGTTAAAGGCTTCTTTTTTGGCAAGGACTTCTTTTTTTTTTTACTTTCATATCTTTTATTATTTATGCTCTTAAACTTTTCATCACACAGTCACTATTGTTAAATTGATTCTGCCTTACTTAAAAATACTGAGGAAATACTAAGGACTCTACCATTTAAGTATTGTACATTTGCACTTATCCAGGTCATAGTTTAGAGAGAGTTTGTACCTTTTACTAGACTGCTTTGAAAAAAAATGGAGCTTTTCTCCTCCCTCTGAAGGCCCTGTTCATTACTGCAGGTTAGAGGTTGGGGCCAGCAGTTTATGAAATGAAAATGTTTTCGTTTCCAATGATGGCAAACGTTACTTTTCACGTTTTTAAGAGTTCAGCATACAGCTCCTTAGGGAAGCATAGCCACTTCTACAGTCTTTTCCTGCTGAGTCTATAAAATCCTCTCTCTCAGCTGCTGTGTTCTTTCTCAGCCGGATTTTAAATTGGTCATTGTTAGGAATAGCACATAAGTACATTATATTCTTATTCTTAGCTCTCTGTGTTTGGATCTTTCCTCCTTTCCTTCATTCTTCTTGCCATTCTTTGCATTACTCTATATTTCCTTTCCCAACTTCAATATTAAGCAGAAGAGCAATAAAGTCTACTGTAACATAGTCCTTGTTCTCTCTCTCTGTCCATGTTGCTGGCATAGCAATCCAAAAGAAAGCCCCAAGGCCAAGCATTGAGGATTTAGGGGCCTCATTTAGTAGGCAGGTAGAGTTGAGACTCCCCCCATCCCATTCCTCGCAGCAATTAGACAGAGGCCAGGAAGTGCAGTATTTTATGGCCTTATAAAGACATTAGAAGCATCGCTCCATTGGCCCTCACCCCCACTTCTTTATTTACCAGTTCTACAGAATCTCTCCACTTTTTGGCCCTCTCTGATGGATTATTCCCTAATGCTCACTTTGAAATTTCTCTATCTCTTTCCCCTTTCTTGTTGCTTCCCACTCTCTGTGAATTCTTGTCTGCCCACCATCTTCTTCCTCTGTTTTAATTTTTTCCATCTCAGCCTCCTCATTCCCATCAATCTTTCATCCATCCATCCATTTTGAAACTGCTGTGGCTTCGTACCCAATAAAAGCTCTCACTCTAATCTTCAGTCCTCTGGTTGGGGAGGGAGAGGAGGGAGGGGGGGAGTCTTTGATAGAGGAGCACTCTGTTGTTTCATGGAGTTCTTTGTGCAGACACAAATGTTACCATTTTCGACACTTGTCCATTAGGTTTTCATGGTCGTTCCCCAACCGAGTGCGCGTTCCCCCTCACCATTGTAAACTGCTGTCCATCATTTGCCGGGTTATTTTGCGTGAGCATGAAACTGACAATTACTCGGTCTGTCCCCGAGTCCTGCTGTGAATCAATATGACATGACGGAGTGACTCATTCGCCTGTCATTTTCCCATATGCGTGTATTTGAAATATGAAACCTTGTGACACATTGTGGCTTGAGCCTCCCAACCCCGCCTCCATATACACAAATGGACACCAAAAAGAGAGCCATGCTGCTTCTAGAGTCTTCCAGCTTTTAAAGCCAGCTTAGACAGACTCGGCTGCTCCTGAAAGACCTTCTTCCACGGAAGCAGAGGGCAGACATACTTGAGAGGAAAAAAAGGGGGGTTAAGAAGAAAGCAGTGGCATGTCTGGATATTTGCTTACAACATCCTCCACCTTTTTCCTTTCTTTCTTCCCAAGACTAGCCTTGCATCATTTGAGCGATCTGTAAGACAATGGAGTTGTGTGAAGTAGTAGGACTCCACTAATCTCAAATGGATGACACCTAGTGCATCCATCAAAACAAAGATGAAAGAAGAAGCTGGCATTTCTTTCTAAGACGAGTTCAAAACCAGATAAATTTGGAGACAGATGTGTTTTGTCTGAGGCTCGATGATTTGGATAGACAAGTAAAATGTGAGGAAGCCCAATTATTAAAGAGGACTGCTATCGGAATTCAACAATTACTTGGAGTTGGATAGTTTCCTTTTCGCTTAAACTAACGCTTTACACCTCAAAATGCTCATCGTCTTTTAAAATGGTCGAATGGCTTCTTTTAGTAATTGTGAAAAAGGTTGGGTCATGCAACGGCAGTGTGAGTACTTTTCCTGGGGAGATGACAACTCTCACAGAAAGAAGGATGGCAGTGACTGAAGCACAAAAAGAAAGATAAAGGTTAGTTGCACATGCATAAACCTGAGAAAGAGAGAGGAGGACTCTGAAAGTGATTGCTCAAGACAGAACTGAAGGGAGTTGAAAATGTTTTAAAAAATAGATAGGAGACAGCATGACTCAGGCAGACTGAAAATAGGTGAGTGCAAGACATGAGGAGCTAGAAGAGAGAATTTGAGTGCAACTGGATTGGGTTGATATGAAAAGAGTTAACCTGAAATGAAATGAACAGAAATACACTGAATTGAATTTGCTCTGTCCTCTGTAGGACATTATTGTGAGGTGTATTCATTTTGAAAGTGCTGCTCACAGAGCTGGACGTGGTATTACAGAGTGGAAAAATTGACATTTTTTACTGGGAGAGCGCACCACCAAGGCAGTTCATAATATGCCCTGTAAGAGAAGAGGCACAGGTTCAGCTCCCCAACAGCCGAATCACCCAAAAGAAAGGAAATAGAGCCATTTATGGAGTCCACGATTTAATAGCAGCAATGGTAATAATACAATATAAAGTACACATACTTATGGGGGAAAAAATAGGAATAATAGTGCATGAATAACAGTGGATCATCTATGTGTATGAGTAAGAAATGTTACACTGGACCCCAAAAAAACTACTTTGACGAAAAATGACACCGCTGCTATTGTAACCTCTGGGTGAAGGCTTGAGGTGGAGGAGTCTCATCAGTAGGGAGGATGACAAAAACTGAGAAAAACAACATTTTCTTTCCCTCTCACCGCCTCTCCATTCTAACCATCCCTCCATTCTGTGCATGGCGGCAGCCATTCTGTCCATGCCTGCATGCTAGAGAATGATTTAGTGCTGTTTTCAGCCTCACACAGACAGAGTGAGGAGATTACTCTCCGAGAGACTGCTCACTTCGGAAACCGCCGAAACACAGTTAAGACAATAAGGTGGCTCTTCTCCCAGTTTTGCTCCTCTGTTGCGCCTTTTGGGTATGCTCGTCTCCAACGTAATGCTTTATTTTTTTTCCTTCCTGCATCCCTGAACTGTTTTCTTTTTCTTTTTCATATTAACGGATGCTTGAGAGAAAAGGTCAAATCCTCAAGACATGAAATGGATTCTTTGGGTTTTGACATAAAAGAGGAAAGGGATAAGTATCTGGGATAGCACAGGTGGAGTTTGTATGACGTGGGATTTTTTCGTATTGTAAAGTGACGCATATTTGCCTCTTTAATACTAAATTAAATATGAACTAGGTGTATTAACATTATTTCATTTAAATATTGAAATGTGCAAAAAAAAAAACTAATTTCACTTTTCTGTAGGAAAAAGGTCAACTTGTTCTACTTTGTGTATTTTCTGCCATTTTAAGAAAAACTCCTGCAATATATCTACATACATACATGATATCCACTGTTGGGTCCCTGATCAGTACAGAGAAATGGATGTGAGTGGAAAACAAGATAAAGACAACAGAGAAGCTGGGGGATGAAGTAGGTGACTCAGACAGGATGACACGTGCTTCATCTGGTGGATATGGCCCGACACCGAGGACACACAAAGCAAACAAACACTTAACAAAACCATGCACGCACGCAAACACCAAACCCACCCCAGGTGCACAACTGACTCAGACAACCACGTGGAAAGACAACAGACAGATGCACACTCACGAGACAATGTGGAACCTCAGAGCTAACTCTTACCTCTCTTTAATCACTCATCTTTTCCTCGTCGCATTCTGCTTGGGGGGTGTTTCTGCTTCTCTTTCTTCCCTCCACGGTGAAGGCTAACACTGCGAGCACTCTTCTGTTTCTTCTCCTTGTGTCAGCTCCTTTCATGACCTGACACAGCAAAGGACAAAAAGGGGAAGCGGACCATTAAGAATCTGTTTGACTGGAGCGCAGATATCTCAACCGGCACCCCATGTCGTGGTTAAAAAAAAAAAAAAAAAAAGGAAATGCATGCAAACTATCCATTCATAGAGTCGGGGCCTTAAGGGAAGCTGGTTATTGCCTGTGAATCTGTTATCTTTCACAACAGTTTCTTGCTCATGGCACAGGAAGAAGAAAAGACACAATATCCACATGGTGATTACAAATCAATAGAGTTCATGATCGAAAACAGAATCTGCTTAAGGTCAAAATGCATTTTGTCAAGTTGCATTCCATCTCGAAGGTTGAGTAGCTATAAAAAAACAAACAAACAAAAAAAAAAACATCCGTTTGAAAAACAGAGCAAAGCTGAGAGAACCTGAGCAAGAAGTGCCAGTGTTGTATTTGCAGTGTAGAACAAGATTGCTCAATGCAACAAGGAATGAAGTTCAAGTTTGGGTCAAGAAACACTGAGTGTAAGCAGTGTTAAAGAAAATTGTAGGAGGATGATTACACTAAACGTGTGTGATGGCTATTTACAGTTTGTATACCTGTGTTACATTAATACTTCATCAATTTAGTCCTTTTGCTTATGTGTGAGTTTGTATGTAATTGCTGCTTGGATAATAGTTTTATCATGACTGTACGGTTTGTGTGTGTGTGACAGTGTGTGTATGTTTGTGTGTCTTTCAAGTGCACTGATGAAATTGCTAACAGCTGTGACAGCCGCCATGGTGCACACACACATACGCTCCTTTCACCATCTCATTTGTAGCATACAGCTGCACAGATAAAGCACGAGGGTTAAGCAAATACTGTACAATGGCCAGAAAACAATGCCCCATCCCCATCCCTCCCCTATCACTCACACACACTAACTGCAGTGTTGCAAAGAGTGTGCCAACTGTGTTGTGTGTGTTTGCAAAAAAAAAAAAAGACTGGCACGGCTTGTCCTCTTTATTACTGTGAACAGAACAGACAGCCCCGCTCCCCTCCCATTCATTTTAATCTCTTTTCTTAATGATAAAACCTCCTCAGTCACACTCTCTTCTCCCCGTCTGTACCCCTCCAACCGCACCCCTCCAGTCTGGTGTGGACCCTCCAGCAAGGCAGCAACAGTGCTCCTTTGTTTGTCCTCCTCCCCGCTTCTCTTCTTGCCCCCTCGCCCCGAATGATGCTGGTTGGCGGGGACGGAGGCATGCCTCAACAGGAACGCTGGAGGAGAAGGAAGGGAGGAAAAATGTAGGTGGGGGGTGGCCACGTTTTTGTTTTTTTTAAGTGCAGGGGTCTTACAGTCATTTTTCAATCATTCTTTCTCCCCTCTCTTTCATTTGTGCACTTTTCTGTCCATTCAGCATTACATGAGAGGGAATGTTTGTGGGGAAAGAGAGGGAGGTGGGCTTCGAGGCACCACACCCTCAGTGAACCCACCGACTCCAGAGACTTACAGAAAGTCCTTTGCCTATTCCTGGTTTGTACATAGGCGCCACTTTTAAACACTTAAGTAAAGATGGAAAAAAAAAGGTTTTTATTTGTACTCTGGAAGGACAAACACTTTTTTTTTTTTTTTTTAAATAAAAAAAAACTACTCTGCTCCTTGGCTTTTACAGTTACATGGCTCTAAAATAATGTGCATGATATTCCAACAGGAGATTTGTAAAAATAGCCTTCAAGTACACAACGTGTAATTTCTCATTTATGCAAAGAAAATACTGGACCTGCCCACTGAGGTTAGTTGAGACATAATTTTAGCTGTTTCGTGCTGGTTCCACTGCAAGCACGGCAAACCCAGGTCCCTAATAGCATAAATACTGCTCTTGTAATGGTGCCTGGGGCATGTCTCATTTGGAAGTGAGGGAGACAGCACAGAGCAGTACCTTTTACCCCTACCCAAAAACACACATGTGCACAAACACCACACATACACACACACACACACACAGCCGCCGTGGCAGCTCCGAGGCAATCGGATCATTAACCCCAACTAATCTACAAACATTATGTTTATAGAAAACGCCTTTCCAGCTTATGCGCCAGCACAGCCAAGCCATGTTAATTCATTTTGTGTGTGAGCGAGTGTGATATGGCGGTGTTTGTGAGCTACGGTGATGTGTGTGTCATGTCTCAGCACGCGTGTACATTTGTGTGTCATGGCCGCCTGTGTCTGCAGTGTCTGCTGTGACAGACACAGAGAGAACATGACAGAGACAGCGAAGGAGTGTGAATGTGTGCGTATGAGGTGACGTGTGCGTGTGTGTGTGTGTGTGTGTGTGTGTGTGTGTGTGTGTGTGTTTGTGTGGTGTGACTATGCCAGTGATGCCGCTCACAGCCTTGATCTAGACTCCTGCCTCCCTCTGACACCCGCTGCGCCCGCTTCATTAATCAATAGGACAGATGTAGACAGACTCCTGCTGCGCTGTGAGGAAAAAACGGTAGCTTGCGTGCACAAGTTTGTGTGTGTTTCTGCATGTAAGGAAGCTCGAATGCCCTCGGGTAGAACGTGGCAGACAAGATGCAAACCTTCAAGGCTTCCTGCCCACACAGAGATCATCCGCACTGGATTTGCCTTCTAGTACCTCCATAAGAAAGTCAGACTCCATTTGATGATTTGCATAGGCTGATAGGTTGCAGCTGTATTAACCTCCTAAAGCCTTCCATGGCTGCAGAAGATAAAAAGAAAAACAATGTAGTATTTTTTTTTTACATTTATGTTTGTCTGTGAGCAGTATTCTATTAAATTCCATCATTTTCTCACCTTTTGAGGACTCTGGCGGGGCATCTAATTTTGGAAGTAAACGGCAAAGCACTCTGAATATGAAGATGTTTTGATGTCATAACTAACATCCCTCATCTACAATGTGACACATACTTTTAGAAGAGCACATCTTCCTATTGGTCAGTCACACCCTTGAGTTTTCAATAAAACACGCAACTGCAATTACTTGCTTCCAACGCACTCACGCATAGACACAAACAGCCATTCATGTGTCTATTTACACTCCTTAAAAACCTCAGCTATAAAAATAAATGTCTCAAGGGCTTATTCACAAATCTTTATGGACATAGTTTTAATTTATATTCAGGCACTTACAAAGAAGTGGAAAATATTTCGAAGCTAAAAATAAAATCATCATGTGACACAGATCAAGCACACTTCTCATATCTTCAATATTTGAGATTTTTTCTTTCGATTGCAAAACTTGTGAGACTCAGCTGCAAAACTGCTACTCTCAACCTTGTGAAATGAGCATGTTGGATGTCATCAAAACTCCTTGTGTATTTACTCTTCTCTAAAGTAGCAAGGTGTGCCCTTGGAGAGTGCACATCGTAAGCAACGTTCATTGTGATGAGGGAATGTGATCTGATTAGTCACTGCAGAGTTCCTTTGTGAGTCAGAATGACGAGCAACTTTGACTTGAGAAAAACTGAAGCACAAACTGAGTTCCCATGGGTCACGGGATGATTCAGGATGACCAAAATTAAACTCTTTCGTTGCATTTTTGATTTATTTTGGGAAATATGGTCGAGCTGGAAAGGCTTTGTCTGCGCACTGATGTAATGTGGACACATGCTTGCATTTCTATTTCTCAAACATTATCCCCTAAATTAAACAAAACATTTTAAATCACAGAAAGACAGCGTTTCAAAACACTTAAGCATGCCTTACAGTGCATTTTATTTTCCATAGCTAGTTATTATGGTGGAATGCTGGCATGCTGTTGTTTAAGAAACCTTACATTTTCATCACAAAGGTCATTGTATTTCAACTCCAATTTTGATTAAAATAAGAGTAAAATCAAGCCAATAAGTCAGCTTCGCAATATATAGCAAAGGCAATCAGACAGAAATTTTAGCCGTAGTTATGTAGAAATTGTAAGAAGCTAGATCTGGGTTTATTATGTTTCTGGGAATGAGGAATGTTTGTCATTTCCTGGTGCTCCAAATTGCCAAATGACTTGAATGCAAAGCCACAGAGACCATTTCTCCCACAGCACCCGGATTCTGCAGAACCCTTATCAGTCATTGGGAGGTTCTGCCTCCTCAGTCTACAGCAAAACCGTTTTGTTTGTTTTCAATGTAACTTGTGATATTTGGCCAGGACTCAGTGCCCTCTTTGTTAGCCATTGTGCGGAGATGAATGAATCTTTCTTCCAAATTTCATACAGAGATGCACTGTGTGAAACCATAGAGACACCTTTGAGAACACTACAGTGATCGCTATACAATCTGTAGCCACCAGGAACAGGACTCTCCATGCGAACTCCTACAAAGTATTAACCCTTGATTTAAAGCAAATTCAGTCATAATATTACACATACATCACTGATCTATAATCAAGATTTTTCTTCCTCTCTCTAGTGGTGCCAATATTGTAATTTGTGACAAAACATCTCCTTAAATCTCAGGAAGTTTTTCAAGAAACCGCAGGAAAGAACAAATTAGTGGCTGCACTGTTTTCTTATTTTATTCAGTATTAAGTAAGACTGGGGAATAAATAAAGTAAAGATGGCTAATGTGGTCAAAAGATCGCATAATAATCATATGATGGTCTTTGTGGTAGAATTATGGTCCACGATTTTCAACAATATGAGGCTTAAGGCTTAAAAACTCACAAGTCTCTGCATCCGGTTTTACCTCCGACTTTATTCAGTAAGACATATGTCCGATGCTTTGAATAAGGGTGACTTGACTTCTTGCAGAATGTTGTTCTGCTCTCTGTTATTCTTCATCTGCCATGTTGTCTTCTGTTTACTAAATATGTTCCACCTTAAAGATGCGTAGTCATCCAATGAAGGTCATCCTGACTGTACCACAGCCAATTATACTTTTTCTTAGTTCATGTGGAGTAAGAAAGTTTGGACAGAACTGCTACAATGAGATCTGTACAATTAGTCTGAAAAGAAGATAATATGCCAAATGAAAATCATCCTACCATAAGATTTTATGAGTGTTTTATTGTTAATTGTTACTGAGTCTCATGGATTTCAACATAAGCAGTCATAAAATTAGCAAAGACGCCATCTATAGCTGCAAAGTATGGTGGTTTATTGATGCCAGAATTAAGCATCTCTTCCTCCTCTGTGATGGATCTTTCTTTTCATAACTGTTGAGCCATCAGTGCAACATAGCAGAGATTTTTTTTGACTCCTAGTGTTCACTCATAAAGTAGCATGAGTCTACATTTGATAGTATTCTGAGAATAACTTCGTACAATTTACGGAACCTGAGCACATGATGTAACTATGGAACGGCACGAGACGTGATACAAGTCGATTTAAAACCGTAGAGATTTGTGAACCCCAAGGAATGCGTAACTATGTAAAATTACTACAAAAAGATGACTAGACACGGCAGTAGAAGAAGAGAGTTATTTTAATTCTCAACCTTCGAAAAAATCCACACATGAAATCCTGCATCACTTCCTAACCCGAGATGCCCTGATTGCATAGGCACATTGTGCGCTTTGACGTCGTCTGCCTGACACTCAGACAAAGGAGCCGATGTAGGCCTCGAGGGGGCAGATGACAAACACTCCTAAACCATGGCCAGACATAATCCCCACCCCTCCTACACCACCCCCGCACCTCCCACCAAACCCCACAACAAACGCAGAGTGGAGGGGGACTTATTCAGAGCACATTAGGGAGGTGAAGGGGGCCAGGCACTGAGGGACTCTGTTCACTTGGCTGTCCTAATCATCTGAGACAACCCCTCCAGAGGCAGACCTTCCCGCCTACAAAACCCCACTCCACCCCCCTAAGGCATGACCCAGACACATCCAGGAGCGTTTACAAGGGCATGCGGCCATGAAGTGGGGAAGCTGACCAAAATGAACGGCCCCCTGGGAGCTGTAGTTTAATTGTCCATCTTCTTGGTCCAAATTAAACAAGCTCAAGCGCATTCAAGTATCCAGACACACACACACACACACACACACACATGCATACACACCCCGCCCACCATCACTACCCCGCTTTTAACAGACTGGCACGTTCCATAGAGCATGCCATTGATGCAGAATGATGAGCGATACCCCATTGTCTCGTTATATTGTCTTCAATTAGGGAGGAGATGATGGGAGACAATGAGAGGAGCATTTGTAATCATGAGCCTCCCAAACTCATGCTGGGAAACAGAACTTCATTATGCCCAATGGTCCCTCATTGACGATAAAACCCAGAATATGTTTGGTTCATCCTTAGGAAGTTTTCAAGCATAAATGGCTCGGAAAGAAGTGAGTCACCAGGAAATGCTGTAGGGGGTTCTGAAACACATGGGCAGAGGCACATTTTCTTCTTCTTTTATCTGCACTGTGAGTGAACAGCTGAATTCACCCCAAGAAATCAACTTATCCTCTAATTGCATCTCCTGTTCACTTACCTGAACTCCTGACTTAAACAAGTTCACTGCTCTCATATTCAAAGTTTCAAAAGTAAGAAGTGGAAGTGTTTTAGAAAAAGAGGGAGCGAGTGGGGTGAAATTAGAAAAAAAAATCTCTGATAATACTTTAAGAAGAACAAGAAACTCAGTGCTTTTCTGAGCTGGTTTTTCAGGGATAAATTTACAGGCATAAAGTGTAGCCTTGATGTCTTTTCATCTCCACCACATAAATGTTGTACAAGCTTAGCTCTGAGAACAGAAGCTCTGGCAGAGCTGGTGTCAGCTCAGAGCCATCTGCAGAAATGAGACTTCTTTAGGAAAGAGAAAGAGAAACTCAAGAGTGCATTATCTGCATTTACCTGAAGAGCGTTCAGCTGAGAAATGACTCTAACCCGACATCTTGCCGGCTTTGTAGCTCACCACGTCATTTAAATCACGTTCCACCGTGGCTGTTGGGCTTTGATAGAACCATCCAACCGGACAAATACTGCTTTCATAAAAATTGTGCAAAAATGATTTCTTTCAACTGGGATTGTGGCGGTATTGTTCCCCCCTCCCTCTACCATCCCTGACCCCCCTACTCCAAGCCACCCCCTTCCCACCTTCCCTCTCTCCTCCTCACGGCACAAAGAGCTAATCTGAGACGAACACTCGCAGCAGCTCTGACACATTGTCAACGCAAAACCAGGGTGATTTTATTTTCTTTAAATCATGTAAGCGAAGCATGAGGTAAAAAGCCATCATCCACAGAGGACAACAGAGGGGTTAGAGAAATAGCTCTGTACTTTCTCCCCACACTCGCTGCTGGGATTATGTGCTCCCTTTTACTCGTCTATACCTTCCGCTGTTCTTTCACACGTACAGTATCAGAGAGAGGCACAAGCTAGGCCCTGAAATGTTTGATTTCGCCCATTTGCAGATGAAATCAGCCTGCAATAGGTGCCAGTAGGAGGGATATCCGTCAAGTCAAGCTGCCCCGGGGCCGAACATCCTTTCCTGCAAGGCCCCATTCCCTTATCTGATTCCAGCAGACGGGGCGAGATGATGGCCATGCCAGCCAGAGCCTTTGATTTTTTAAGTATATCCCTCTGCTTTCACACTGCTTTATTGATCGCCGACAGACCTCATTTTGTTCCTCTGCTTCGAGAATGCTCTATTTGTAATGTGATCACCCAGATGAGGATGGCAGAGAGGTGGACAGATACTAATCCTCTTTTTCTCCCAGTCTCCGGCATCGTCTCTGCTGATTTTCCTGGATCGCCCCTGTCAAGTTTCTTGTTGCCGGAGGCCCAGAAGACTCCTCTCTCCCTGACTTTTTTTCTCTTCCTCAATGGGGAGGGGTCAGGGGTATAATCCACATTTAAGAGTTGCTTTCTGTCAACAACAATTGCTCTCATTCGCCCATTTGTAATGGGTTAAAATGAAATTAAACACCGAAAGCACCATGGTCAGTGCCTGATTGTACAGGACTTTTAAGCAGCATTGATTTTCAACTCATTTCCGAATGTTTTCAACCACAGGCGGAACGTCAAGTGTGCTCATCAAGCTCTGTGGACTTGACACATTCCTCCATGTTGAACAGCACCGTGCAACAGTACCGAGTTGGGAGCATCTGCCATGTCGCTCCACCCAGATGGCAGCAGAAAGTATGTAAATTGGTTCATTAACCTTACAGTGCTTTAACCAGTGGGCCATGCAAAGGGCTCATTCCATCCGGGTTTTCTTGAATTTTATTAACGCCCATTAATAACATCGGGAAACTTTCGCTAATGGCCTGAGGTGGTTTGCCGCGGTCTTATCAAACACTGTAGTAATTATACATGACATCCCTCTGATTAACACTCCTGTGATTATTACACCATGTCAAATCATCTTTTCTCCCCCCCTTTAAAGACTCTCATCCATTTTCTTGGTTTAGAAAAGAAGAAGTTGAAAAAGAAAAACATTATCACAGCACTCACTCCCCCCCCCCACTTCCAAGCAGGTTTGGATCTTTAACCCCTGACAATAGAATGGCATGAAGAAAAAAGAGGCAGGGGGGTGAAAATGTGAAAGGGATCTGCGTTTTCATACGGCGCTTCCACCCCTCCTCAGTGCTTGCAGTGTGTGTGAAAAATTAGCTTGTAGTGTGTGAGCTGCCAGCAGTGAGGGCTTGCACCTGGAGCAGGGAGGACCAGGCGAAGGGGCCAAGGGTCACCTCGTGGGCTAAACAGGACTGGAGTTTTCCCTTCTTCCTAAGCAGCCAAGACGACCCCTGCGGCTGCATCGCACAACATGGGCCTTTCACACCCCTGCTTTCCCTTCCCTTCCCTTCGCTTCTCTCCTTCCTCTCCTGGTCACCTCCTTTTCTTTTCTCCTCTGGAAAAAAAAGCACAGTAATCCATAACCCACTCAACTATCAGCGGCTCAATTATCCCTCCCGTTCCCCCATTTTCTCCCCTCGGATGGAGATTCAAAAACAATTAACCTCTTCACGGCTGGGGACTTTTCCCAGGAAAGGGCACGGTGGTAATTGAATGACTCCGCCATTTACATTCCTGACCATGACTTCACTCCTTCACGCATAAATCTGGTTACCAAAATCCTAATCTGTGGCTTTGTGATTGTCCAACGCCATTATCACGGATGTTGCATTATCAAGCCACGAAGACAGCATTTTAACTCCGAGCAGGATTTAAGCGAATAATTTGCTAACGTTTACATAACACTCTTTTGACCTACTTATAATCTTAATAGATTTACATCATTTGTGTTCAACGTGTTGTTGTGCAAGTGATGTTTTATAAAATTATGCCTTCTCAGAAAGTAATTATTTTCCATGTGCCATTCAGATTTAGTAAACAGCACCGTTCTGCAAAACTGATCCAACTAGACTGTTTCACACCAAGTGTCTAGAAGCTATGGCGCATCCCCCACACATCCTCAGGCTTCAATAAAATGTTCTCTTCTCCCCCTTCGTTATGGAGGGGCCTCCTATTCATCTCCAGGTAGAAAGCCTCAAAGTGTAGGAGGGAAGAACAGCTTGTTGCACCCATTGAGCTTTTTTATTACTTCCCCCTTCAAAGGATGGTGGCAGGAGAAGAGACAACCTCAATCTCCTTGATACCATGATACACAGAGTCAGCTTTGAGAAAACACACACACAAACAAGTGGCGGGATTTCCGCCGAAAGCGCTGCGCAAATTTTACCAGCGCTTGTTCGTCAAAACATCATATTTGAGAAGATTACATTGTTGTGGATGCGGAGAGAGCCCAATGCAGCTGTTAGGGGGATAATCTCAGAGCAAACAAGTTCATCAAAAAAAAAAAAAAAACCTGACACTTTTGAGAAAAACAACTCACTAGCTTCGATTGAGTGGCAAGATGTGCAACAAAGACCCCGACCAGCCATTTTCCATAAAGCGAGCTAGCTCATCATGCAGCTAACCCAGCAGAAGCCAAGTGATGTAATCCCTAACCAACACACATCGGGAAAACAAAGACGTGCACTGAAGGAAAACACTGTTAAACATGAATTTGTCAAAGAAATACACATACTGAAGCATTTCCACCAACTCCAATCTCTGATTCGTGTTTTGCGTTTCCTATTGCTTGACTTCCGATCAATGATCTCAACTGAAATGCGACAAGAACTGCATCTGTCGGCCCCATTTAAAACCATCGGTAGGGTAAAAAATAGATTCGTCGAGCAGGAATTATATGTTTGTTGTTGAAACTCAAAAGATTTAACTCCTGTTCGTTATTAATGTTGTTCCACGGGCCCCTAATCCTTTCGAACAAGATCAAGACTAAAGGTTTAATATCAACAAACAGCTTATGAACACGAACAACAAAAAGCATCAAAGTCTCCGTCGTGTGGTACGGAAAAATTGGGAACAACGATGTCATTACACAATTAACGCAATGCTTTTAAAAAAGTAGCACAACGTATAAAATCCCAGTTGTTTGAGCTAAACAGAAAAAAAAATCCACGACAGGCATTGTGCATATTCTCGTAGATGCTCGCCAGAACAACATCACTGGAATCTCACACACACACACACACACACACACACACACACACACACACACAATGGAAGACAGAAGAAGTCTTTGATGTTTCCTCATGAGTGTGTGTGTTGCAGCATTGTGAGTCACCCACACTCCATCCAAGATCCATATAGGCTGCACAGCGACAGTAGCACAGTAGCAATGAAACGGCAACCCTTGTACCACACACACACACACACACAGACACAAACTCACAAACAACATAGCGTGTCTTGGTTGTGGATGAGGAGTAAAGGAAAAGAGGCCGAGGCATGGGCAGGGCCAGCCGGGCCAGCAGGAGGACACGAAGAAAAAAAAAGAAGGGAGGAGGACAAGAAGAAGAAAAGCTAAAACAACTGGCTGTGCTCCAGACAGACTGGAACTTCTCTTGATCATTACGTCTAGCCTTCAGGTGTCTGGGGTCGGGCCGACTGTAGGCAATAGTTAGGTTGAGGGTGGTGGGAGGATGAGGGGGGGGTGAGTGTAGATAACACAGCAGCCAGACAAAGAGGGAATAAGAGGGCTGCCTACATACCACCAGCATCAAGGCAGGGAGGGTGGGAGGGAAAGAAAAGAGGAGGGTTATAAAAATTTGATTAGATGATTCTTCGCTGAAGTGACTTTCTGTGTCGGTTTGCTTTTCTTTCTTTCTTTCTTTCTTTTTTTTTGCCAGTTCCCCTCCCTTCCTTCTCCTCGCTCCTCCAGAGCGCTGCTGCCTCAGAGAACGGGGCAGACAGATTTTATAGGTCCTAATTAAAGCCATCTGAAGCCTTTCAAAACATCAAATGGCCCTGGTCCCCCCTCCACCGCCACCACCACTTTTTTTTCCTCCTCTGATTGTGCACAGAAAATCAGAGGGCACCTTGTTTTTCTCCTTTTTTTTTTGCTTTGACTCCCAAATGTACATAAATGTTGCGCGCCTCTCTCCCTCCCCTTACCTCTCCCTTGACCCCTAATTTCCAATCAATAACAGGGTTCAGTGAGTGACATGACCTCATAGGGGGGAATTCAATTGACAGGAATTTGACAGAAGTCTATGTTGTAAATTTCTAATAATAAAAAAAAGGGTTGAATTCTGTTTGAAATGACACATAAGGTTACTGAAGATCCACCCTGATCCTGCCTGGCGGGTTGAAGTGAAGTGCAGCCCTGTTTTAGTGCGCTTCAAGTACTCCATTTATTTCTTCCCCTGTCTCTCTCGCTCTCTCCCCCTCCTCCCTAATTGTCCTCATTGAGCCGTGTGGACCGGTTGCACAGCCTGCCTGCCTGCCTGCCTGCCTGCCTGGGGTCAGCGGGTTTGCCGTGTGCTTTTTTATCTATATTTCATGCTATGGCGCTGCGCGGAGACAGCCACACATTCACAATGAGGCAAAAAAATTCTCAGAGACGCACAGAGTGTCGACAAGAGAGAAACATGAGCACCAATCAAGCATCAAGTGAAGTCAAATGTGTTTATAAGCATCTAAAGCAACAATGTGTAATTCTTCTTTGAATGGAAACTAGAAGAAAAGGGACAGAAAGCCCAGAGTGACACATGCGTAAACACGTTTTTAAATGACGTTAACAAGAAACAAGCGATAAATGTTTGTAAATATTACTTTCAGGAATGGAAGCCGTGATACAAATAAGCGATAAGAAGAAGGAAAAACATAACGTCGCCTACTTACGATTCATTTCAATAACTTCTGGGCGTTATTGTCTCGCCCCTTTGCGATTCTCTCCGGTTTGGAGACGGCAAAAAAAAAAAAAAGTCTGTTCCTCCGGCGACGCACGGGGAGGTCGCTCTCATCGACGCTCGGCTTCATCGGATGGCGATAAAGTTTTTTGCGCAAAGATAACACCTGGTCAGCTGCGCCGAGGACCAGCGGACGTCCGATTCCGCCGAGTTCAGGTCTTCAGTGATGCCTGCGCTCGCCGGGATTGAGCGCTGAGAGGACTGGGGAGCGCACAGAAAGGCGTCATGTGAGCCGGGGAGAGGTGCGCCATTGGCCAGCCGGGGATAAGTGTGATAAGGCTACTCCGTGCGCCATTGGCCCAGAACGACAGCGGAGGCGCCTCCTCACTTGGCTGTGCGCAAGAATGTGAGTGCGGCTCTGTGTTCATAATTTTTCAGCAGGAGGGGTGGGGAGGAGGGATGAGATGTGGTGATGGTGATGGTGATGGGGGGGGGCATAAGTAACAAATTGTTCCAAATATATCTCTATGTGTTTTGTGTGTTTTTGTCACCAACGACAGGAGAAATGCGCATATGAAAGAGAAACGGATGAACATGTCTGGTGAGCCTTGCACGTCAACTTTGGAGGCACTTTCAACTGGAGTGTGTGAATGATAAATGATGATGATAAAGAGTAATAATGACATCTACAAATCAGCTTCTCCTCAGACAACAAGAGGCCACTACTCTTTTCATCATCATCATCATCATCTTCCCATTGATGGATCCAATCCAGAGTTTCTCACTGATTCTTTTCTACCTTTACATTGCTCTTATTTTCCTGGTTATTGTGAAATGTAGTTCGAAGAAGTCAGCCTACATTCATTTGGTTGTGATGCCACATAAAAAGCCCAAGCCTAGTTAATTATATGAACAGGAAAAGGATCATTTGTGGCTCATGGAGTTTGATTTGTTACATAGCTTTCCTGGATAATTTGCTGCATAATGAACTGATTCAGGTTTATCAGGGATTGAATTAATAAGATACTTATCACTTTCAACACTAGCAAGGCTGAAATGCAACCCATTTTCACGTGAAAATGATAGAAAAAAGAAAAAAATACAATTATGTAAGCCTCAACGATTTTTTAAAACATCATAAAATATATAAATGACACTGCATTTTCCTATTAACTCTCCAACAATAAAAGATATTATATTGAATTTCTTTCTAGTTCTTTACCACTATAACTTGAAAGACCGAAAGCAACCTTTAAAATCAATTATTTGATCCTAATAAGTTCCCAAGCTAATTCATTAGCAGACTTGGAGCTAAATGAAAGGAAGGCATAGGTGCTGCGCTAACAGCAAGAGCATCCCTTGATGTTCTCGTTTACAGGTATAGAAACAAAGGGAGCCTGATATGTTTTACATATTTATGCTGTTCCACCCTCTTCTTTATTTCCACATTGATTTTCTACACAGCTGGACTTCATAGAGGGCAACAAGACATAAAAGAGCATCCTCTCTCTGTCTCTCTCTGGTTCTCTGGAGTGTGGAGACAGAGGAACTCAAGGTTCTGTATGGGTGGGAAATAGAGCGCATGTAATCTGGAGCACGCATCTTCCCCTGCTCAGGCTGCAGCATTAAATCGATATTCCGCAAAGCTTTCTCTTGTTTTCACATTCACTTGACTGCTGCCGTGATGCGCCGCGAGGGTCGAGCAGCCGCTCCCTGATTTTTGTGGCACTTGCACCCCCCTCTCTTCATCCCTCCCTCTTCTTCCTCCTCCACCTCCTCCTTCACTTCACTTCACTTCACTTCACTCCATGGCAGACACCCTCATTTGGATGGCTCTAAGGCGATGCGCCCATTCCATTTGTCTCCTGCGCTAACGGGAGGCGGCAGGAATAAGGCAACGCGTTATCTCAACACAAAAAACATTATCTCCGCTTTTGCTCCTCCAGCACCGTGAAACAATGATTATTAACTGTTCAAGGAGCATGTTCACGGGTTTTCGAGGCTTGTCGCCACACTTTAAGGAACATGAACAATATTGCACAACGCACTCCTGTACGCTAGGTTTTTGAATTTTTTTGACTGAGGGTAACGCTTCCCCTTTTCTCGCCACTTGTGAGTACTTTCAGTACTGGTTTGGCTGTCGCCCCGGGGGAGTATGGCTAACGGCATTATGACTGGACGTGTGACAGTAGCATTTTTACCAGAAACCAGCCAAGCACTTCCTTTTCAAGATTTAAAAAGCCTGTCGTGAAGCATCATCCCGGTGTAAGATACTGGTTATGCATTCATACACTCACGCGTTCACTCACACATGTCGTTATGAAAGCAAAACCCTGCCTCTGCAAAATGGGTCAGACACTGCAGTCACTTTATCTCAGCAAATGTATTGTGCCTATGTGAGTGTGTGAGTGGTAGACATGCGCATGTGTGATTACACATCAAAGGCAAGACTCCAATATTAGAGCACGGGCGTCTTTGCTGAAACAGGACTTCAGCAAGTCAAACCATTGAATGTTTTTGGACGCCGCAAGCTTGTGCGATATAGTTAGCCCAGAGAGGCAAAATGTCAGTCTCTCTTTAATACCTTCAAACAGCCAAGAGGAAGGTGCTCTCGCTTGAAAATAAACTCCGGTGGCGTCATTTTTATTCTACCGCAGTCCCTTGCATGCCTTACACGACAGCAGTTCCAGCCAAACATTTGAACACGTAGGATTTGCTCCAAAGACAGAAAAAGCGTTCACCCTTGGTTCATGTTCGGAGATACACTGTCAGGCTAATATATACACACACAGGCGCACACACTTGCAGATATATACCCACTGTGGAATGAATTTGAGCTGTGGGGTTCAAAGCCGTGCCAGTCAAAGAGGGAAGACAGCTCTGTGCCGCCGTCTTATAGACCCATCACTGTGCAAGCTAATCTGCGGCGCGTTCTAGCCCTATATTTAGACCAATGTTTTGTGAACACTTAGCATAATTCTCTGAGACGAAAGGAGCTTTTCAAAGCTTTTAACCTCTTCTCTTTAAAACTCATTTGGAGTTTTTTTTTTCAGCCGTGCATTCCAAAACACCTGTTCTCATCTTTGTTTGTCCTGTGAATGCTCCCCTCCAGTTTCGGCGGAGGAAGTAGTTTATTATGAATGGCAAACGATGGCAGTGTGACAGTGAGAAAACGCTGCAAGTGTGTGTGGAGGTGGTTGAGTCTCTCAGTTCTTCATGAGACAATGGGTATCGTGTGAAATCAACTCGACTTGGAAAAAAAGCGGCGTGGACTTGGTTTTTAAAGGTGCAGTCATTTTTCCAATTTGTCTTTGTAGACCGCATTCTCATTACTCTCACCTCCATCATCTCATGATTTAACATCACATCCAAATGATCACGAAAATATCCCAGGGATGACACAACACCTGGTTATAATTCAGTCCTGTTTATTATAATCCATGAGTACAGCTGATTTCTGTCTGCCTGTGAATGTGTGTCAATATGTGCGTGCATGTGTGTGTGTGTGTGTGTGTGTGTGTGTGTGTGTGTGTGTGTGTGTGTGTGTGTGTGTACTGATTGCTCTGATCGGGTCCAGGTGGACCAGTGGGAGTGGGTCATACTAAAAGCCTTTACCTCCATCTGCTGTGTGGCCTGCACGAGCACACACATTTCCACACAAACACACAGATGAGATGGACTGTCTGGTTCAAAAGCCTGTCCCCTAAGCATTAAACGCTATACGCTTTGGCCACAGAAACACGGCATACTGGGGGCCTGCATGGCATCTGCCTCCCAGCTCCCGGAGCCAAGGCGTGGGGCCGAGGGAGGGGCCTGGGGCCGAGATAAGCTCTTCCTCCCCTGGTCACCGCTACGCCGTGGGGACCGGACAGGCCTGGAGCCTCAGCTGAGCACCGCTGATAATATCCACATGAGTGTACATGTGTGTGTGGATGGATGAATGGGTGTGTGTTGACGAGAGGAGACATGGTTGTGGATACGTGTGTGTGTGTGTGTGTGTGTGTGTGTGTGTGTGTGTGTGTGTGTGTATTTGTGTGGAGGGGGGAGCATCATGCACGGAAGCGCACTCTTGCATGTTTGTCCAAATAGTCAAATATCACAGCTAAGACAAAAATGTTTGTCCCTAACATATTAAAAGTTGTGCAGTTTGATGCCAAATGTTCACAGAAGTGTGTGCAGATATGTTTCCTCCTGAGGAATGCACTTGCTCTTAGGAGTCAGCACAAAAAAAAACAACTCACACAGACACAAATAAATTGCAATTTTGCAAAAACGTCTTTGTAAATAACCAATTTAATGTGGTACAGACCTTTGACATCCTGCTTATGCACAAGATTATTTTCTAAAGCAAGTAACCCTGTTTTTTGAGTGACAACATGCTAATAGATTTATCTGTGTCATTTCAGTGTTGATGTTCTAAAACAAAACCTGCATAAGAAACAAATGAAATTCTCCAATTTGCAGATTGCAGCATTTCTTTTAAAGAAATGACATTTCAAGACAGCTAAGGATGAAACCCCTGTTAGGCACTGAAAGACAAAGCATGTAATAAGTAAAGTACATTACATTACACACAGTACATTTGACAATGACATGCAGCAATGCTGTTTTCACAATGGTGCTCATTGTATTTTTTTCGCTCTTTGTAGTTTTTTTCCCTGTACCCTCATTTACGATGTAAGATTAATTGCTGTGCTGCTAACTGCAAATCAATCTGTTCTTGTTCGTTCGCCCTAATTCATTGTTTATTTAACACGAGTGTAATCTAGTCCTTTGTCGAATGACAGAAAATGGTCCCTCTTTGTTCAGCCGCACTGACCTTATCATTTTAACTTGTCATATTGGAATACTCATTTACTCATCATGTTAAGAGTCGCCTCACGTAACAAGGCAGTGAGGCAAATTAAATTAATTCTGGGGCTACTTTTAATCGTGTTGATGTTTCGAATAACAGTGCATGACAAAAAGGTCTGGATGATGACAGAAACACTAATTGGTAAAGAAAAAAGGGGGGAAGGAAGGGATAATTCACATCATATTCCAAAACAAATCTATAAAAATATAATAATATTGCACAAGATGAGGACCAGGAGGCGGCCTTGTGCAATATATAATATTTGACAACCTTTTTAATCACCTAAACTATTTGTTAAATGTGGTTCGCATTTTAACTCTAGTGAATCAGTGCCTCATTGGTTTTAAGAGATACATCTGCTAACTAACCGAAAAGAATTCAAACCACTGCTCAGAGATCATCAGCTTTTTTCTCTGCATTTCACATTTCGTTTTATCAGTGAAATTTAGTGGAAGGTTTGAGATTCTTTTACATCACAAAACAGGAAGAGGTCAATTTGATTCCTTTGCAAACAGAACTTTTGAGTAGGAGAGAGTGAAAAAGTCACTTTCAGTATGTTTATCCTCTTTGCAAAGCCAGAGAGAGAGACTTTGACTGAGAAACCACATTTTGCTCTGTGGGAGGAAGATTTAGGAGAAGAGTGGTTTTAAATTTTAGAAACACTAACAAAACCAGCTGTGTGTGATATGCAGAGATATTTAGCACGTGTTGGGAGCGTAGTGCTATCCCTGAACCATAGTGTGTTACTCTCTATATGGTTTGCGTTTCTGCATCAATTAAAATTTCTGCACATTGATCATTTTTTGTGCCTCTGGTCCAAACTGTTTAATTACAAAGTCCGGGGTGTGAATCCAGGCAAAGATGTTTCATGTCATACCATATTTCCTGTTGTTCACCACTGCCAACCAAGGCAGAGATTAAAAGAAGTCCCTCCGTTTTCCCTCTGACAGCTGCTTTCATGACTGTGACATACTTCTGACCACTGTAGAAGATCCACTGTTTTATTACTGTACATGTTTGCTGCTGCATTGTCTGCGATCCTTAGGAGGAATTGCTTTGAAGGTTTAAAAAAAAAAAAAACTCCAAAGTTTTCCTCACTTCCTGCCTCTGGAAAGCTAACTGCCTTGTTAAGCGCCACTGCTCCCTGCTGTACGCCTCATTCGCATATCAGTCAAGTCACAGCTCCAATAAGACAGAAACTTTTCCAGTGTTTAATGAAGAGAACTAGTTTGTGTGATGGATTGCGGCTGTGATGCAGCCCGGTTGGAAGACTTGCCATATTAAATGAAGAACAGCAAACACGGTGTAACATGGCGTACCTTGTCGTGTGTGCAGCCCTCAGAGTTCTAGCATGTGTTTTGACAGGGGGAGAGAGAGAGAGAGAGAGCGATATAGAGAGAAACATCCAGAGATCCAGGTCAGCTGTGAGGCCTCAGCTGGAGTGGAGGGCTACACCTGTCAGCGCCCGGGGGCCTCTCTCTCTCTTTCGCTCTGTCGTCTTTCTGTCTCTCTCTTTCTGTCCAGCTGGACATGCAGAGCCTCTCAACCCCCCGCCCAGCCTCCACCTCCTCTGATCCAGGCCAGTTCAGCCCAGCCATGCGTGGCCATCTCTGGGAATTCATTCCGGATGCTTCCTGTTCATTGCATCCACTCCTCTCTCTCTCTCACTTCTTCCTCTATCTGTCACTCCTACCCATGTCTTCCTTTTACTATCTGCCCCATAATCCATCTTTATTTTTCCATGCACATACCGAAACATTTTTTTTTCCTTTTTTTAAAATTATTTTTATACATTTCGGTATATACATTTTAAAGAATAGTCACTTTAGCTCGGATCTTGCCTCACTGAATTGTATTGTTACAACACGAGCTATTAACTTCTGATAAAATTCAAACTACTACTGCCTGACCTGGATTTAAACACCTGGAGTGGAGTTATACCCTACACACCATAGGTGAACTCAGCCTTCTTGTCTTTGTTGGGGAAGACGGTGGCAGAAATATCCAGAGTTTTCCTTTTCATACTAAAGTTTCACTGGGAACCACTAAGGAGCCTAACACATTCCCACCACTCAAGTCTCCTGCTGTGCATCCAAGCCTCCTTTCAACACAGTCAGCAGAGACAGCAGCTGGAAACGTTAAAATGTTACTACAAGCATACTTTTTATTATGGTATTGTGTCTGTAACCTATTTTTGCCCAAAGTAAACCTGCACTGTAAAATTACACCATAGTATCCCTGCAGTGTTGACTACATTTTACTATGTCAGCTCAGGCAAAGAAGACAAATTGAACTGACTGAGATACATGTACTTCTCTGTTGATGTATCAACTGTGCATGATGCAATTTGTATGTTGGACTACACAGGAGTCAGATAAGGAGTCAGATAAGACTATAACTATGTACCCCAAAAAGTAACTAACTGTGAAATAACAGCTCAGATATAATGTTAAATGCAACATCTATCACAATGCAATTTAAAACATGCCTTGATACAGACAACATTCAGCAATAAAATTCAACCAACAAATAAAAACATTACAGTTCATACTTCTTAATTCTCCACAAGGAGCAGCTCTGTCTCTAGTACAGAGAATCCTCAGCCCAATCATGTTGGCCGTGTTTGTAAAAATGAAAAAAAAAAAAGCAGCTTTCATTCTGGCCCAACTCTGGCACTCAGTATACAAATGCCTGCTCAAATTATGCCTCAGTTAGGCAATGTATTCAGCTGAAACTTTCATTCCAACAGTAGCTCTGTAAATGCTGTCCAACCTGTGCAAACACATTGAGTTTTCAATATGTTCACGTTTTTTCAAGATTGTCATGCAAAATTACCTCCTTTTCTTGTCATGCATCTTACTTTTTTGGTAATCTTCAGTCAGGAGCATGAGCAGCAAGCACACAGAGTACTTACTATTTACTGAGGAAGTACAGGATTACATTACTTGCATTGCATTCCACCTGATTTGCCATTCTTTTCAGGTAATTCCAGAGCCCATTAAATCCCGAAATAAACAGAAATGAAAAAAAAAAAATACTGTGCTCTGTCTCCCTCCTTGTAGCCATAATGTGATTCCTTTTTTTATTTATAGCTCCATCTGCAATTTGCCCTCACATAATGGGGAATGTCTAAAAAGATAACGGTAATGGGTTTGGTTGGAAATGATTGCAGTCAACTGTCAACCTGTAATAAACTGAGAAGCATAAAAACATGGACATGGTTAAATGCTCTATAGCTTGTTCTGTGTTACAATTGATTTTCAGATAAACGTCATGCCGATGACTTGCACTGGCATTAAAAATAAAACGGCAGCCAGCTGCTGTCAGTCTCTCGTAAACTGTAACATTGACATTCTTCTGTTGGATACCTGAAAGGTGTCCCAGCTGGTTTATGCTGGGGACAAGCTGGTAAAAATCTGCCATTTAACCTTAGTGAATCTCCATTTGTCCCGCAGCAAGATGAGGCTGAGAGTTGAATAACAGTAAGCTTATTCTCCCGCTGCACTCACACCACATCCTATCCTACACGCCGGCTACTGAATTATTCAACTGTTTGTACCTGTGAGGCAAGCAGACCCTGTTAAGGGCTGCCCCGGTATGATCTATAATTAAATATAATGCAACATGAAAGTGCATAAGACATGAGACTAGGGTTTGGACAAGTCACTCAGACTTCCTCCTTGTTATCCAGTTTGGGTTCATATGCTGAGAGCAGCTGTTTTTATTTTCGAGTATTTATTTTACAAGCTTTTTTAGGCCTTGTGCAAACTGTAATACTTTGCACTCCTCTGCTCAGCTACTCTTTGATCCTGAATGTTTGCTATCAGCAGACAACATTTGGAGGGCAATAAGATCATGTCATGTTTGATTTTGCTATTATTGTCTCTCTCACACATGCACAGTACACAGTATTACACCCAAATAGTGTCCCTCTGTCTCTTGCAGTGTGTTTGTTTTGCTCCCCCTCGCAGCTCAATGATAAAGCCTTCCAAAGCTCACACTCAGAAATAATCCTGCTCCTGTATTTAGAAAATTGACCATAACAAGACCATTTAGGATGTTCTCTAAATTGACTATCTTGGATGTGCAAAACCCAGCAACCACCCATTGCTCCCAGTGTCTCCTGTAGGTAGATGCAAACAGTTATTTCAACCACAGCTGCACAGAAAGTGACAATCATTCAGAAGTTCAGGACAAAGCACACATTTGGAGATTTGTGTAGGGAAATCTCAGTGACAGTTGAGGGCCTTAACCTCGCATACACACAGAGAAACACACACACACACACACACACACACACACACACACACACACACACACACAGTGCAGTAGGATCCTCGCATCTGTCCAAATGTGAACAGCAATATCTTCACCTTGCAGGCGGCTGTGGGGAGGGAAGGCTTAGTGGCTTGCTCACTTTCTTCCTTCACTGGCTGTGAAGTGGAGTCTGAGGTGTCAGGAGTTTTTTTTTTCTTTTTTCATCCCCCTTTCTCTCTCACTCTACTCCTTCTCTCTCACTGTGTTTTTTCACAGCGAGTACGTCTCTATAGTGGTTGAGTCTGTGCTTTACAGGGAACACTGCGAGCGCCTGATAAGAAGCTGAAAGCAGATATATACATCCTGGAGTGAGCTGCAGATACACAGTCAGGGAGAGAGTAAACAGATCACATACATTATGTTTCTTGGATTTACATGTGGCATATGATACAGGGGTGTTAGCGTTGGGCGGACGTAAAAGGCTGGCCAAGTTCTTTGCCCCTTAAAAGCACGGTGAAGGGATACTAAGCAAGCAAAGAATAAATAAAAAATGATGCCTTACCATGTTTCATTTTCCTCCCAGACAAATTGAATTGACCCTCCCATCACTGTTGCACCTAAAAAAAAAAAAAGAAAAAAGATAAAAATAATATCCGTCAACAGGCAATATAAACAGAGTGAGTGTTTATTCCCTCCAGCCATGTGTTGGGAGTATTTAGAGGGTTGCACCCCCCTCCCAGATAAGCTTTTACCTCTTCCCCTTTATAAAGACCCAGCAATTACTCTGGTTTGCTGACACCCTGAATACCAATACAACAATGCCTCTTCTTTCTCCACAAGACACCCCCCACCACCACCGTACACACAAACACAGATCTTACCACCGCTCTCCCCACCCAAAAAAAATGCCCCCTACACACCCCTCCCCCCCCCCTATTCCCCTCCTGAAATACAAAGTTGCCTGTGGTTGCCATGGCTACAACAGGAGTTCATAAATCCAAGCGCAGAGGGACTCTTCATTCCTCGAAAATTATCAGGAGGATTTTTTTTTTTTTTTTTTTGTGGTGGGGAGTGGAAGTGGGGGTGGCTGTGGTGGGGGGTGATCTACAGGACACAGGATGAAGGATTTGGATAAAGAAGGTAGAGAGGGGATAGAGTGGGTAAGATGGGAGGAAGCCCATCCTTCTCCTCCACCACCACGTGTCCCGCTGAAGCAGATGGTGCCGTGTGGCTCCGCCATGCCACTGCGGTCGCCTTGTGATTGCTGTTGCCATAAGGAGGCAGGTTAGTAGGAGATTTGGGGTGACAGTGCTTGGCATGGGCTACAAAGTGAAGATGTTGGGAGGGAGAGAGAGCGCTTGGTGCCTTGGGCTAACACCAAGCTAAGCTGCTGTTATGTTCCTGTCTCTGTGATTTAGTGCCCAAGTGGTGCAAGAAGTGGAAAGCAAAGGTGGCTTTCAGGTTCAGGTTTTAAGCATCATCCTGTGCCACACCGTGAGGTGCGTTTTACTTTTAAGTATAACCTACTTCAGAGGTCTTGTAGAACCTACCACAGATCAAAGTGATATGTTGCACATATGATCGAAAATAGTCACCACGTTAATCTTGAAAATGAAAAATAAAAAACAACTATGGAAAAGAATGCATCACATTCCAATATATAGTGTGAACCCCACTCTGTTGGGAACCAGCACAAACAACTTTTTCTATTCTCCACAATTTCACTGTCACTATTCTAACTTTAGAATCCCACTGTTTAGTTTTCAAGTTGTGTCTTCTTGTCAGAATGTCTTGTGCCTGCATCCAAGTTTATTTATTATCACCCTTCCTGATGATCAAAGACATGCCAGGAAGCAGTAAGAAGAGGTGACAACATCATCTTTATGGCAAGAAGCAACATAGATTGTGGAAATGTTTTCTTGAGTTTCAGGAGTATAACATTTTTAGCATCTAAAAATTCTTCCTGCATTGTGAACAGCAAGTGATAATTATTTTAAAGTATACTTTTGTGTAATGCATGACCGTTTGTGTCATATTGTGTATATTGCCTCTAGCAGTTCCTGTTTCCCCCTTGTTAATATTAATAATCATATTACTATATTATAATAATTGTGTTACAATATTTTGGCAATCCTTCAGGCATAAGTGAAAGTATAATTTGAGATTGACCCCAACTAGTTACAGCCATTCTGGCATCTTATGCCAAGAGACGACAGGCCAGCCTCGGTGAGAACATTGTGTACTGGCCTGAGCGTGGCGGGGTGGGGATGTGGATGTGGGTGGGGCGGATGGGTTTGTCAGGGGTTGCAGGGTGGAGGGATGGTGGGTTGGATTTGGTGGTGGTGGTTGGGGGGAGTAAGAGAGAGTTGAAGAGGGTCATCTTCCTGAATACTCCTGCACACATCCTGACACGCTGTATCCGTCTGTCACATGCAAACAGTCGTGCACACGTTAGCCTCCCACTTGCGTTAAAGCCATCTGCAGCCTGGGCCTTCTCATGCTAACAGCGTAATCACGCCAAAAAACATGAAACACACAACTGCAGCCTTTAATCCACAGCTTCCACATAGGCACACACTGGCTCCCCGGCACACTCTGTGCACTGTAAGCACCGATACACTTTAACACACACACAAATGCACACACAGACACGCCAACCTCCTCAATCCATGGTGTGGAAGAATGGAGCCAGTGTATGCGAGGCAGGGAGCAGACAAGGCCAGGGCCCAGGGCTTTTCAGGAGCACGTGTGTGTGTGTGTGTGTATGTGTGTGAAAGAGTGTGTGTTGGGGACGCAGCAAGTTTGGAAATGTGGGTAGGTTTTGGGAGGGGCCCTGGCCTATACATTTGAAATGCATTTAAGCAAATAGACGAGAGTCGCAAATAGAATCTGAGACGTTCTGGGAGTCATAATATGACAAACTGGGAGATCTGTGGTCGCATCCACAGTACAAAGCTCTTGAATGATGTGAGAGTTGATCCTTACAGGCTAGTTTGGGAATAAATTATTAAAATCGTGGATGTTTCCTTGCTAAATTTAGAAGCTTGTCTAAAAGCAGCACTCAAAGGATTTGAGCAGAAAACTGCCTTAAAAGAAAGACCGAACACAAAATGAAAAGTCTGTCATTGTCTGCTCACCTCCTTGTCAGCTGAAACTTTACTGAACTTCACAGAATAAGCAAACACAGCACATTAATACCCATAGGTCTAACTTAGCCATCAGAAAAATATGGCAAGTGCGTAATTGTTGGATTTCTTGGCTCATGCTACACATTTGTTATTAGAATGAGGCAACAGAATCCTAGAACTAGTGCTGTAACCATGGTTTATGAATGTGACAGCTATAAAAACATAACTGTGTTCAGTCTAGTGGAATAGTAAGAGACTACATATTCTGTAATCTCACAAACACTACATAGTATATAATGAATTCCAGTTTGGGTGAACTATTCCATTAACATCTCTGTTTTGTTTCGTTTTTCATTCATTTTCAAGATGCTTCAGAGTCAGCCTCTTAACCAGACATAGTTGTACTTGAACATTTACTATGACTGTGATTACCATTATGAAACAAAATCTTACTTCCTGCGTTAACTTTTAAGTGACTTGATGTGAGGTGGGATGTTCCGGCTCAAGGACACTTCAGCAGAACACACGGCTGTGCCTCTCACAGGACTGAAATGTACTGTTTCAGTAACAGCATTTTTTTTCCACTCTTTCATCCCTCCCACCACCCAGTGCTTTATTTAATCAGCAGACATATTCTTTCCACAGTGCCCACAAGCTAAAGCGTCACCTGAGAACAACACATTTAATTGATTCTGATTGTTTTACTATAATGTTGATGGTGTAGGTTTACATTCGAAACCTTTTTATGGCATCCAGGCACAGTGAAATGTATTATACAAAGTAATGCATTATGAGAGCTTGTTGATCACAGCAGTTGGTTTTTTTTGTTGTTGTTTTTTAACAAAAAAAACTACAGTGATGCTTGCCAGCAAAAAAGAAAAGCAACCACACATTTTTTCCCCCCCATGAACCTATATACAGTATTACTGAGCTCAGACAGTGGGGCTTTTAAGGTAGTGCAGCACTTCAAAGTCATTGAAACCCATTTAGTTGGTGCCAGTTCAAGAAATAAAACCACCAAAACTGCAGGTGTTCTCCATGCAACTGCTGAGTTGTGTAACATTTATGCAACGCAAATGGAGATTATTTTTTTTCTAATTTGCACCAAACATGTTTCATTTGATCATCATCCATGTCCACATTTATTTACTGCAGTGAAATTTTGACAGGAATGAAGACAGGCAAAGTCTGTGGAATGCTGCTATTTCCTCAAAGGGAGAGGCCAAGACTGTGTGGGAAAATTCTGGGGTGAACCAATAAACCCCGACTTTCCAACTTGTACCAACCATTTGACGAGCTAATTTTTTTTCTCCAAATTGTGCGTACCATCACTCCCTCACAGCACTTTGCTGCCAGAGAGATTCCTCAACATAATTCATGCGTCTGTGTTTTACTTTAAGGTGAAAAAAAAAAAACAATGAGATGGTGCCAAGGGTACAGTTATGATTACTTTACTTCTTTGTGGTTAATGCATAATGAGCACTCCAAGTTTCTATATTTGCGTTTCATGTCATTGAATATCCACCTTTGTGAGAAGGCTGGTGTCAGATGAATTTGCACTGTCACTTCCAATCATCCAGCTTTCTGCCATTAAGCCTCGTCGTTTCATTCGCTGCTCTTTTCTTTTCTTCCTTTTCACTCATCATTTTCTTTTCAGAGAAGCAGATGTGAATGAGTCTGCGTGTATGCATACAGTTTCTGTGGCTAAAAGTGTGTGTGTGTGTGTGTGTGTGTGTGTGTGTGAGAGAGAGAGAGAGAGAGAGAGAGAGAGAGAGGGAGGGAGGGAAGTTAGCCAACTAGTCTACTCTTTTGAAACCCAGAGGGCCTTGCTGACTCCAGTCTCCAACATGGTAGCTGTAAATCAGAAGGAGAAAGAGCTAAGTTAATTGCATGGGCGTTTATGAAGGAGAAAGCCTTGATTTACTCCAAAAGCTTTACATCTCCCCTGTGGATGTGGAGTGATGAAAGGAGTGGAGCAAAGGGAAAAGGGGAGGAGGGATAAGGCGGTGGGGACAGGGATAGTAGCACATGTGTGGCGTGAACAAAGTTCATTTGCAGCATATTAGATTAGCTGATTGGTAAACTAGATTGTGGATATGCATCTATCGCCTTGGGGATAATTATTAAAACTTGAGAGAAGTCCAGTGGACTTTGTGTTAGAATGGAAAATTTTCATAAGTGAAGCAAAAAAAAAAAAAGCAACAGAAAAACTTGATACACTATATACAAATTAACATATATTATACAGCGAAACAAACCAGGTACATAACAGTCGATGCAGTGGATGTATCCAGATTCTAGGCCTCACAATGGTTTACATTCTCAGTGTTGAAGGCACCCCTGTCAACACTGAGATTTAAAAATAAGAGAAATATGACTGTGCCACACTTCAAGCTGTCCCACTACCACATCCCACATATCCTTTATATTTAGACAACACACAGTCAAGCCTGAACTCACCACTTGGCAGCCACTTGCTTTAAATAAATATCACCACAACAAGGATTTGATTAACTTGTTCTACAGTTGATTCTCACCTACTAAAACTTGACTGAAGGACAAAAATCGTTGTGTTGTTTTAATTATGTGTGTGCGTATAAGAGGTGCCATCATGCCCATATATTGTCTGGATTGGTCCCCATAGAGGTTGTTGCTGGAAACTGCAAGTTGAATTTCATGCATGTGCATATGAACACACTGTTTTACATAAATTAGATCGTATTTTGATTGTTGCATTACACTTTCACAGGACACAGCCCTTGAAGTGTTAAGCAGTCCACCAACAGATGCACTGTCTGGCTAAGTTTGCGAGCACATTAGCCTAACAGCACTCATATTTACTGATATGAAAACTGAAGAGGACAAAACACACGTTTACCTGATTGCTGCTCCCATAATTCACTGTCCTGACATTTTTTCTCTGTTTTCGTGGCCAGAAGTGTAGCGAAGTTGTAAGCACCGACACTCGCTTTAACACTAGTAATTTGCAGGGCCCTGTGCAGCCTGCACAATGAGTGTATAGGGCTACCTGGCAGACTGCCATGTGCTTTACCAGAGGGAAATGAAGAAAACACATCGAACAGGCCTGGTAGTTATGCCTACTGCTAGTGGGAGATATTGGCAACTTTGTTTTTATAGAAATTTTTTTTTTAAAAATGAAATTTTGGGAAAATATTTACCATGGAGGGCAGTAGAAAAGAAAAGTTTTAAATATGGTAGAATTCCTGAAAAAAGTGTGAGGATTAACAGGTATGGTTTAAGACAGATCATCACATATTACAATTTGACAACATTTTCTGTGAATTGCCGAGGCTTCATTCTATTTAAGGGAGTTTCTTTTAATAGATTTAATTATGTTACTGTGTACTGCCGGCTTTTTGTACAATACATTTACCTTACGACTGTAGCTTCCAGTCAGGTTGCTTTTTTTATGTAAAAGTTGCAATGAAATAATGTAAATTATACACTATGTTGTTATAGTTTAACCTATATAGCACTGCATTAAGTAGTTTGTGCTGCTTCTTCTGAGCCCTTTAATGGGGCAACCCAGTAATTTCACATATAAATATCAGGGTACTCATCACTTATCATACAGAGAACAATTTTATCTTGTGGAAACATCTTTTATACCTCTGGAGCAGTTTTCCAAAGTCTGAGAAAAATGACAATGAATCAGTCATCAGGTAAATTTAGGCTTAAGACTTTCTTCAGGAGTACGCCCATAATGCAACACTAAATCTAATTGAGTATTTTGTTGTTGTTGTCATGGTGTTCCACTAAGAAGTTCGGTATATCAAGTCCTTCTGTGTGAAAAGTTTGTAAGTTAACTTTTTGGTATAATCACTTGTCTCAAAACTTCCAAACAAGAAAGCTTCCAAATATCTCCAGAGAACAAGTGTAAAGCTACATTAGCCAGAAAATGTGTGAACACTGGAGCTTGATCATGGTCCCACCCCTTGTTCAGTCTACAGCAGCACTGTGGGTGTTTCTTCAGCAAATGACTGTAAGATTCTTGAATGCTGCTGCAGCATGGCGGCTCTTCAAATATGTCTTTGCTCTTAAGGTGTAAATGGTGACGCCACAAAACTTGCCATCTACCTCTCGTGACTTAGAATGCTAAAAAATGTCAGTGATCAAGAAATCTTGGCACGACATTGTGATCAGTTAAAATGCCTCCAAACAACAACAAAAAAACACTCCAAGAAAATGCAAAGGAAATCAGCTAAAGCTAATTTAAATGTAAAGGTTTTTTAGAGTGGTTGTAAGTCTACATGCCTGCATCTTCATATTCCCTTTGATAGCTACCTAAACTGGATGTGTGAATATTTGAATACACATACTGTACACCCATCTTAGCTAATTAGTAGTGGTAACAAACTTTGGATAAGGACACGCTGCTATCCTGGACTCCACAAAAAAGCCGTTGTGAAGAAGTTTGATGAGTTCCCATGCTCGCTGAACATCTGTTTTATCCACAAAGAGACAGATTAGCACTTAACCCCACTTCTCCCGTTTCCTCCAAATTTAGCAGCGCAAACTACTGTCTTGCTCACTCGCTTCTTTCCTGTGTGATGATGCTATCAAGGTTTCGACTGCCTTTATGGCAGCTGTGCACTGCATACAGCCCCTCACACACACACACACACATAAACACACACACACACACACACACACACACACACACACACACACACACACACACACACACACACACACACACACACACACAGTGAACAAGGACGTGGAAGCGGTAAGAAACCGTTGAGGCCGTGGTTTTGAACATAGGCCTGTGTGGCTGATGATGGGAAATATTCGTTACAGTAGGGTAAAGGGGCTGAAGTCATGACAAAGGAAGACAGAATGATGGAGAAATACGAATGTATTGGTGATAGAATGAAAAACAGAAACAAAGAAGAACAAAAAAGTGAAAGAGAAAGCTGCATGTTTAGAACAATAACAAAGGACAGGATTTTTTTCTGGTTTTAACAACACAAGGACACAAACTATGAGCAAAATTATACATTGAGGAGTTCAACCTTAATAATTCCGTTTTATACAAAAACATATAGCATTGCAACAAGACTCATGATACAAGTTGTCAGGTAGTTCCTAGTTTTGCCTTCTCTGCTTTTTCCCATCATCTAATAACTAACCTGTACTTTCAGACTCAACTACTCTGAACTATTACTTGACCTCCATCCTCATCCACCCACACTACTGTTCCTATTTATATCAGCAGTATACCAGACCATGCTAATTCACCTTTTTTGATTGTTGATTTTGCTTCAGCAATAGCTTTTTTGTCTACTCCTAAACCTGTACACTGCCTGCTATGACCACCTCATTTTATGTTCAGTTCTGCTTTGGATAAATTTCTCTTTCTCTGCCTCCCTGCCGGATTCTGACAGTTTCACTAAAGAGTAAATTTGTGGGTTTTACCTACATGATCTTTGGGTTGGGCTTTTTAGGCACAGTCCAATTTTTACAGCAGGTAACATGTTTCATCCAACTGAACACAGGCAATATATAACATAAAAATGTAATCTGAACTACTGTATGATACACTGACATTTTACAGATATGCATTACAGAAACTCTGACAAAAAAATCCATATGATGTTAATATGCCTAGTTGCCTAGTTAAGCCCCATGCTGAGGTAATGCCATGAAATACTCTCTGCTTATACTACACTGCTGTCTACACAAGAAGATGTATTCATATGTGCAGTCAACGTGAATAGTTAGCACAGAATCTTGTGGACACTGACAGATGATACAGGTGTATGCTTATCTTTTAAACATGTTTGTTTTCCCATACAAAATGTGGAGACAAGTTAAAATTCCTTATAAGATTTTGTGTTACAAATACTATTGAGACAGATGCATCAGTATTAGGGTTAGAGTGTTCTTGATATGAAAATTTTGCATACTTTGAAGATGCCATTGCATTAGAGGTAACTGGCATTTTAATGCCTTAAATAAATCAGAAAAAGACACAGAGGATAGTAAACAAAATAATAAGAAACTTTTATGAAAAGTTTAATGATTTTGGACGCCTGCAGTCTTTTTATTTAGCAATTTATCACAGTTTTTTGTGGATTATTGTGAAGGTACAAATAGTAAAAAATAAGAAATGACTCTCAAATGATCACTGAATTTCAGAATTAACTAATTTAACTTTTATACTGGTATGCCTAAAACAGTTTGCGATTTCACTAATATTCAAAGAATAACTCACATTTGTCCTGCAAACAAGGCAGTTTGTCACAGAAACTACTTAATTTTCAGGTCTTAATATTTTCAACAGTGGAATACAGTTTGCTACTTTGTCAAACAAAGCCTTTGATCACCTCCTGTTATTTAAAAGGTACCCCAATTTGTTCTCATTATGTGCAATCAATCACTGTGTGACAAGAGTTGTCACTTTGTAAACTGTGGTGGATATCTCTTTGTGGAGCAAAACTCTTCAAATGCCTCATACGGAGCTATGACCTCAATAGAGAAATCTGCAATCCTTCCTCCTCCGCTCGGTGCTCTGTGTTCTCAGGTGCTTGAATCCTTTCAGTTTTACTCCAGAGGGGATTTTAACAGCATGAATATGGATATGACGATGATGAACCCGATGATGAAGGTAGTTTGGTCTTCCTTCAGATAAGCGCTAATCGCATTTGGAGACCGTAGCGGCAGAGCTAGGTGTAAACTTGGCCAACAGCGTTATCCGGATGGGGGATGGAGGGTATGAGTGAAGGTGCTTTTGTGTGTGCATGTGTGTCGATGTGTTTGCGAATCACTCCGTGCAGCCTTGAAACATTCACCCTGAAAGGAAGCAGATCTTTGTGGGGGTGGGTGGGGTGGAGGATGTTATCTGAGCACACATAATCCCAAACTAGGGATTGATCTCTTGACTCCTCCCTTCTCGCTCCATTCTTTCCCCGCTCCTCTTCTTTCCGCTCTTCCTCCTCCTCCTCCTCTCTCCATCCCAGAGTTTTTTTGATTCCACTGAATATTGCTTGGCGCTAACGAGGCAGCTGGATGAGAGGTTATAATTAGCCCAGATATCCGTATTCATATTCAAATTTCACATCTAATCTCACCAAGGATTTCTAACAAGGAAACAGGATTGGCTTGCCCATTCCCATCCCAAGATGTGATAGGAGGTCACATTCCCAGGCAACAGAATAAGTCCAATCCATCTCAGTGTTTAATTCCAAAATGTCTTCCCATAAAAAAACAACGTAGGTCATTTGTGCAAGCAGCTTCTTTTATATGACCCCGGTTGCATTTCATTGTCACAGCGCTCTCTAGTGGTTTTAGCAATTGTAATTGGAGCAAAGAAGGAAGTGAGGCGACATAGTTATAGGGCCGCAAAATCCTCATAGGGCGGAGGTCGAGGTAGATGGATGGGTTAGGAAAACATGACATGGGAGGCAGCTGTTGGTTTCAAAGCATTTATTTTCAACAGTCACAAGGGTCACCTATTTCCTCCCCAATCCTGATCCTTTCCGTAAACCTAAAGAAACAATGGCACAACATATCTGCTGTACTTTCTAGCTGTAGTTTCTGCCACCTGAATGGACACTCATTTGTGAAACAATTCTACAGGTTGTATTCAGAGGTCAGAGACTGTTACGGCCCTGGGCCTCTGCGCTCCTCCTGCACTGCTATGATTTGTATTGTGAACAGCTGCTTATCATACATCTCCGCGGTTTCGCCCTGCCTGTGGCCAAGGAGCTGAAGCAGGATCGGTCCGGGAAAACGACCTCCGCTAATCCAGGTGTCAAATGGACTTCAAGAGGCTCGCTCACGCAACATTCGGCGGCAGTTCAGGAGTTGAGCTGTCCAGGACCTTGGAATGTTGTTTGTGGTGCTTGTGGTGCTTGTGAATATAAGATAAGATAAGATAAGATAGATAAAGTTCTTTATTTCTCCCCACTCCAGGGGAAATTTACGTTGTTACAGCAGCTTTATTTACAATATATACAAGTGTGAAAAAAAAATTTTTTAACAGAAAAAATAAAAATAAAGTTTAAAAGTGCAAAGATGTGCAGTGCAAGAATGTCAGTGCAAATTTTATGGTTTGGGGTGGTAATGATATAGTCCAGTTTATGTTAACATCAGCCAGTGATGCTGATGTTGTAAAGTCTTATAGCAGATGGGATGAAGGACCTGCGATAGCGCTCTTTCTTGCAGGGTGGATGTCTCAGTCTGCTGCTGAAGGAGCTGCTTAAAGACCCCACAGTGTCATGCAGTGGGTGAGAGGGATTGTCCATGATGGATGTGAGCTTTGCCAACATCCTCCTCTCACCCACCTCCTCTATGGAGTCCAGGGAACAGTCCAGGACAGAACCAGCCCTCCTGACCTTCTGTTTAGTCTCTTTCTGTCCCTTTCAGTGCTCCCTGCTCCCCAGCAGACCACTGCATAGAAAATAGCAGATGCTACCACAGAGAGTTAACTGTTAGTTTAGTTATTCGTGCTGCTGCTCTGTATGGTTAGGGGTTTTTGTTTTGGTACTTGTTATCTTTTATTTTCTCCTAGCTTTGTCATACCGCCTTCATAGAATAGGTCACCTTTGGTTATGCTTATTACTTTTCTTTCAGTAGCACCACACTCATTTACTTTTAACCTCCTCGATTGCTGTGTTTGTTTCTACCTTGAAAAATAAATCCTGCCCATCATTCTGGAATTCAGCATTGTTTCACTTTCTTTTTGTTACAGTACGGTTACCCTAGACATGCGGGTCGTAACAGAGACAAATAACTTGTACAGTCGTTCTGGACTGGGGACTTGTTTGTTACTTCACATGTTAGGGGTGCAGGTTCTGCACTGGTGATTGTACTTCTACCTGGCCTTATACATACTTGGCCCAGTGAAGTGGTTAAATACTTTCTCTGTCTCTGAAAGCCTTTAGCTCATTGCCCAGTGTTTTATTTCATATTTAGATGTCAACTTTTTGGAGCTATGTGCATAAACTTTGCACAATGGTTAGTCAGAAATTGTTATGATCCTGCTCCAGCCCCTGCCCTTCTTTCCCCTTTTTCCCCATTTTCCTCCTTTCTCCCTCATGTCTCTCTCTCTCCCTGTCTCTCGCCCTCCTGCTCTCCCTGTTTCACCTGCCTGCATTCTGCCATCAGCTGATTACTGTAATGAGTGTCACCTGCAGTAATTAGTTCATTCACCAGTTCTCTACCTCACCTCCAGTATTTAAGCTCCATGCTTCCATTCACTCCCTGCTGGATCATAGATTCACATCGATTCTATTACCCTCCTGGATTCTGTTTCTCCCCACCAAGCCTGCCACCTCTGGACTGCTTCAGCCCCTTGGACTCTACTACTCTCACTCCATTTGCTCTACCCTATTCATGGATTTTCCCCAGCCTGTTTTCCCCCTCGGTTTTCAGTTTCCCCCATCTCGTGAGTACCCCTACCCAGCTTAGATTTGTTAATTCTGTTCAGTGTTGTAAAACTTCCTGTATTTGTATTCATAGAGTTAGTAGAGTTTTAGTAATTCGTTTAGTTCTGTTGTCCCCAGTTCAGTTCCCCATTAATGTATTAGTTTAGTTGTTGGTTTAATAAAGCTCTTTGTTATTCATTTGTCGGCCAGTTCTGTGTGTCTGCGCTTGGGTTCTCCTGCTTTCCCCCCGTAACAGAAATATAAACTGTTCTCACACTTGTTGTGTAAAGCAATGTAAATACTGATAATACCATCGCCATTGTGCTGCATTTTTCTTATTCAAAAGAGAAGAAAAATGCCTTTTTGACACAGTTTTGGAAGCACACTTTTTTCCCCTTATGAACAAACCCACATAATATTGAACAGTCATCCCTCATAATATTCAACATTGATCAGAGTACCAGTCGTGTTGTTAAATTCACCATAGGAAGTGGACGCTAGCAATTAGCTTCCTTCACTAATTAGCTTCCACTCTGAAAGCTGAAGTTACTTAGTTCAGCATGTCAATGTTTGACACTTCCACTACAGTTTCCTTTTCAGTAACATTAGCGCAACACGATTAATTGGAAGCTCCATTATACAAAGTGGTAGCCATTTGGTAAATATGGCTGGTAAGTAGTCTTGTGAAATCTGCACTCTCTTTACCATAACACGCTATCTTTGTTGATTGTAAAAATTAAAGTGTATAGCAAAATTAGAATGCAATCAGTAGTAAATAGCTTACATATCTCTTGGCCTGGGCCTGGGATCTTTCTGCATGGAGTTTGCATGTTTTCCCTGTGCATGTGGGTTTTCTCCAGGTACTCCAGCTTCCTCCCACAGTCCAAAAATATGCTGAGGTTAATTGATTATTCTAAATTATCCATAGGTGTGAATGTGAGTGTGCTTGTTTGTCTCGATGTGTAGCCCTGCAATAGATTGGCAACCTGTCCAGAGTGTCCCCTGCCTTTGCCCCAAGTCAGCTGGGATAGATTCCAGCCCTCCCACTACCCTAATGAGGATTAAGCGGTGTATGAATAATGGATGGATGGATAGTTAACATATCAGCAAACACTTCAGTTTATCTTTATCCTCAAAAATGCATCGTATTTTGTTCTATTTTTTTCAGTACAGGCAGATGCTGCTTTACAAGGATGCAGTGATGCTTGCATTGTGTGTTTATGTGTAATGGTAAATATAATGTATGTATGCAGAGAGACATTAGATGCCCAGAACCCCTTAAACTGGAAAAGTGGCTCCAGCAGATTCCAGGTATATCTGAGACCTCTGCTCAAAAGAGCACAGTCCTGGGAACAGCTAAGATACTGCGTACAACAGTCAGACTCCTTCTGGTAGAGGACCTGAGTTTGTCGAAGACACACACACACACACATGCACACACTCACTCATACACATACGCAAACACCCCATGTGAGGGTGAGAGCGGGACTTTTATATATATGTATATATAAAACGTTCTGCTCCACTCACCTCAGGGTGTGTGGTGCATCCATGGCGTATGGCCTACATGCTCGCTCAAGCATAAGCCGATGTAGCCTCTGCCTCCCTGGTGCGGCAACTCAGAGTTTGTCATTTATCTCAGATGGGTTTTTATAATGTGCTGGAAGAAAATTCAATGTTTTTGGACTGCGGGTCACACAGTAGCAATCTCAATAGATATTTGTATGTATTACATGTATTAGTGTTAACCGCTGTGTCATGCATTTAGATTCAGAGCTTTTAGATTAAGCTTTTCAAGTAGAGCAGCAACACAATTCATTAAACTTGATGTGTTATTGCAGTTGTAATTTATATATATTGAGGTGGAAGTTCAGAAAATAAGAGCTTTATGTAAGCATATATAGGTTTCTTTTTTGTTCAGTACAGGAGCAGGTAGATGAGGAACACGTGTGGGAAGAGATTGGTGGTTCAGAAGCAAGCACAGGACATAAATTATTTCTTGAAAAGCTGTCTTTTACCGAAGACTCTTATTTCAAGATTGATTCAAACTAAGCAGCAGGAATATGAAATTACTTTGTTCTCTATTACTTACTTCATCGCCATATATTTACAAAATTTTGTGCAAAATACATATTCTGCAGAAAATGTATTTTGAGTTTTAGTCCTTTTTAAAACTTGTTTTGCTTAAGCACCAGATGGCTAGAGATTTTCACAGGGCATTTTATATATAACACCAACATTAGTCTATTCTAATGTTAAAATTAAAAAAGTCACATCTCCCACAAAGAATGATTTACTAATGCTAAGTGGACAGTGTATGATACAGAATATACGTTACAGCATAGTCAAATTGCTATAGAAGATATTCTAAAATCATATGGTCATATGTTTATCTTCCATCCTCAGCGTCAAAGTGAAAGCTGAGGCCTGATCAACTACCGATCAGTTAATATGGAGAGGACCTTTTAAAATATGTAAATATATTGATATGATTCATTTAGATTTTCATGTAGAGATTGAAACTTAAACTTTATCGTCAGTCAGGCATTTTTTTTCCCTTTATTAGACAATCCACACTGAAGAGGCAACAAGAAAGGATCATGTCACGAAGGGAGGAATGACGGGCAACACAGTATTAGTAGTATTATTATTAGAATTGAATGCATTGCCTACACTGCAGCCTGAAGTATTATTTTACCGATTCATTTCTGTTTGAAACAGTGCAATGAAAAGTCCAGACAGAAGCTATCTTGTGCCATGCTTGGTGCCAGTTTAAATCCCATCTGACCTCTGATTGACAGCAATGACATTTCATGTTTGGGAGGCATTCATTGTGAGTGCTTTGTCTCAAGCTTGACCTATCATCGTGTCCTACCCCCATAAAATGATTGAACATTTTTCTTGATCCGTCATGTCATCTGTGGGTTCCAGCAAACATCGGTCAGACATTGATGTTGTGTAACAAACCATTGAAAGCATGTGTGTGTATCTGTTTATTTGTTAGTTTTTACACAATGACAGTTTTTGTAAAGTAAGGCATACCTCATATGCACTCATTTCAGGCTTCAATGGTCCCATTTCTTATTCATTTTCAACGAGAAGATGTCTGAATTGTGGCCCGTTGCTTCGTGTTGCTCTCATTTAAATGCTTAGAAAATTGAAACTTTAGACGCAGCAGTACAGGCAGCCAGTCAGTGGCCATGATGATCTCACCAGCAAACACCCCTCAAACATCAGAGATGCTCACTGTCAAGCAGTAACACAACACACAAATGTGAGTCCTTCCTAAAGAGTTTCAGCTATGACTCTCGCTCAGGTTATTGTTTGTTTAATTGCTAAAACCTCCAGGATGGACATCACATTCAGCAGATAGACAGGTAGATATCCACACAACTTTCATTTTGTAACTTTTTTCCAACTCTTATGGGATGTGTTGATTGGACGTTCAAACAACCGTTATTCAACATCTCAGTGTTTGCTGGGTTTTGACTCTTTATTTATGGCAATTTTCTGAATGTCTGTCCTTTGGAAATGTATTAAAAGATGCTGTAGTGTGGTTCATGTATGACAAAGGCAGTCATGACTATGGTCTATAATTTGATTTCTAGTTAACTTTGATGGGTACAGGATTTTAATATACATTATCCACTGAGCTAATATACTTTTTAATAAATGGAGACTCTTTAGCTGCACGCATTAAGACTCAAATCAACCACTGACACAGTGAAATGTTTGTACAACTAAAACTATAATCTAACAGTAAAGGTCTCCTTGGCAGAAACCGTGTCCTGCTTAAGTGTCCTTGAACGAGATACTGTGTGGTTTCAACACAGAGTGGAAAAATTATTTACAAGTTATTAGTTGTATTGCAAGCTCACGCAAGCACAACCAGCAGCAGAGTACAAGTAATCTAGTTGTGTCACTTGTCTTATTTTAGTTGCTGGAAAAACACATCACCATTAACCCTGTTGTGCATTTCGTAGTTCTTGTTCAAGGCACATTCACAGCTCCATGACTTTGCAAAGTCTTGAGCATGAGTGGTCATGATATTAACCGACTGGTAAGTGACTGCTGTTGCACTACACAGTACAACGAGTCACGTTTGCTTGCGCTTCTTGTCAGTAAATTCTGTTTCTGTGCTTAAAATCCTTCTGCTGTTATTGAATAACCCACTAAAAACTCATCTCTGCTATCAAAATTAAATATTTGACATTTTTTTCCCATGAAAATAATCCCCTCATGCATTAAAATGGCTTAGATGTAACTCTGCGCCTTTGCCTCCCTTAGAATATGCAGATCTATGAGTATGCAAATGAGTCCCTCTATCTTCACCAACGCCTCCAACACTCGCCTGCCACTTGAGCTACCTGTTCACCTACAACTCTGCTCAAATGCTGTAAAGTTAGTCCATGCTACAAAATTGGAAATTGTCATATTGGAGTAATTCAACTATAAATGTTCGAGTCGGAAACTGAGAAGAGGGAATTGTACAGGGTCTCTTGCAAATAATGTGTCAAAATGGTGCTAGATTTCATGCTCTGCACTCTACAACATATGTAACTCAGCAGTAATAGATAACATGAGCATTCTGCTGCTAAAAATGGGTCACTAATGTTTGATAAAGGCCTTCAATTTACCATTTTGCAAATTTGCAACCAAAGACAGAACGTGTTTCCCTTTCTATGCTTCTCCTCTGAAATGTAAAGCTCTACCACATAAGTTAATGGGATTGGTGCCTTCGGTTTGTTAAACATGAAACCCTACATGTATGAATCTGTGCTTGTGAGATTGTCACTGGTGCACTGCAGTTTCAAGACAAAATTTTTTTATAATAATAATATAATAATAATATAATAGTTTCCCAGTTTTTGAAAACACCTCATGTGCTTGTTCGCAAGGTTATAAACTGGTTTTCGTTGGATTGAGTCTGTAATTGTGATTTTAAATGTTTAAACACTATGGAAACAATTGCCTATCTTTTAGATTTTTGGCATTCTGCACTGCCCTATTTTATCCAAATGTTTTGACCTTCGAGCAACACATCTGCGATTTATCCTCACGGCTCCCTGATTACAGATTCGTTTTTAGTCCGCTCATCAGACATCCTGTACATGAATCACAGGATAATTGGGCACTGCCAATTATTTTGATGCATCGGGTGTGATGAGGAAGAGGTTGATTCTGCCGCTGTCCCTCCTGCAAAATGGTACAAATCAATACCCACACAACTGTGGTCATTATGAAGATGCCGTGTGCATTCCTGCATGACAATACAAGTTGAAAACACGCAAGGGTGTGTGTGTGTGTGTGTGTGTGCATGTGTGCATGTGTGTGTGTAGCGAAAGAAGTGGTGGAAAGATTATAAATATCTATAAATTCAGATTTAACTTTTATGGTAAACAAGAGACAAATATGTCAACATCGCAGAAGTACATTGCCAAAGAAGTAGCATGTATTTTCTCTAACTTTTGAAAAAATGCACAGCCAATACTCAAATAGCACAGACCACAATAGTGCAATTAGCTACAGAGATGGGTGATGTCAAGCCTTCAGTCAGCATTAGAGGATAAATCTCATCTCTTCACTCTAAGAGGCCAAAAATAAGCAACCAATTCTTCCGCACTGTGTTGATGTAAAATTCTTCAAACTGTAGTTATTAGAGACATTGTTGTCAGTGTCTGTCATTACGATAACACATTCAAATTTAAGTGTCTTCAGTTAGTCTTGATCTTATGCACACTGTTTTCTGTAGAGCTTCACAGTTACAGAATGCGTATTCACACACAAGTCTGTACTTGAATGCAAACATGCACAAATGCACAGAAAATTACAGCTTCTTTGACTTTTTTCTCTCAACACATTCGCTCATCCTCTGCCTTTCAGTCTCAATATGCATATACACTGTGATGCCCCTGCCTGTCCACATTGAAGTGTAAATCTATTGGCAGTATATTCATAAACATCTGATCTGCACATGCACCTATAGTGATAACTGAGTATTGTGTGCTTAGACTATATAAAAACATCAGAGTACATACATCAGAGGTTTATATCAAAAGACAGTGCCATGTATTTCCGCTGAGCTGGGTGTTTTATCTTTTTCTTCTTCTATTTTTTTCATCGTCATGTATCTCTCAGCAGTGTCTGGGTCCTGTAGGAGACTTAATGGAGTGTGTCTTTTCCAGGCTTTGGGAGTTGACTTCCTGCTGTTAATGCAGTGAGAGCGGAGCAAAGGAGCGGCTGGACGAGCAGAGACAGCCGCCACCTCACACCAGGTGACCGACTGAACCAACTCCATCCTGCACACTATTAACACAGCGTCGACGGCTCGAGGTGCTGAGCTTGCAGGACAACAGCACTGTTAATGCTATTTTCTCTTCCGAATCTTACTTATCTGAAGTACTAGAGTGTTATAATTTCTTATTACCATGCTGCAGTCTGACAGTTTCTCAGTGAAACTGTTCAGAAATGTGTATTTTGTTTCCCTTTTTATCAGAATTTATGCAGAATGGTTTGCTGACTGCATTTATTTTGAAATTTACTTGTATAGCTTCCTCTTATCTGCAATGCAGATAAAGGCACTGAAGGTGACCTTGGCCTTGAGAACAACTTATTTTGTGTTAAAATTGATTATATAGGACCATAAGACCACATCTGTGAACATGGAGTTGCATATGACTGTAAACTGATCTCATCAGCTGAACTGCAAGTTCACTCGGAGAGTACAGTCGACTGCAAAAGCCAGTGCCCTTTCCTCACAATTTTAAAGAAAGTGATCCTGATCTGCCCCACCCTTCTAATGAGTTTCTTAATGTTTGCGCTGATTTTTATGCAATATTGTCAATGGACGAACAAACAGACAACACTTAAAATTAGGGAACTGAGCTATATTCTGGTCCCCGTCAAATGCCGGCTACACAGAATTAAAGTGGTGAACTAGCTTGTCTAATACAAAACTCTGCAACACCTTAATTTATCACCAGCAAATGATACAGATTGCTGTTCTGTAAGTCAAAAGTAGTATTTTGGCTGAGATGGAAGTGAGTCAAAAACATATATTAGATTGTAGCAAATTTAATTGGACAATATGTATTCTGTTTGCACGTACATTAATTAACACAGATGCTTATGGTCCGCCATTTTATAGTTGTCCCATTGGCTGTAAGTGAACCAGTACCCGCTATTAAAATCCTTGAGGATTGTCAATAGTGATAAACCGACAAGATTTCTTGGCAGCAGTCCAAAGCTTGTTATAAGTTTACTGAAACATCAAATGAAATTCTTTGCATGCTGGGGTAGGCTGTGGCCACAGAAAATGTATGGAATTTATTTATAGTCTCAGTCTGCTTTCCAACCAAGCTGGGCTGTGCCCGGTCTTTCCAGATGTTTAATTGAAGCCCCAGCAGTTCCCATGTAAAGTTTTTCATTTGAGTCGACAGTTTCAGGCAGTGGGAGTGAGTGAGGAGAAAAAAAAAGTTGCCTACACATGAAGACTCTATCAAAGCAGCCAGACAAGATATAGCACAGCGCCTCTGGGATGATCACTGTCTGAATTAGATAGAAGTACATTCTGTGAAAACGTACAGCCTAATTCCCAACCAATCCCTCGGCCACCATTTCAGAGCTCAACGTTGATTTGATACAGCTGATTTTAAAAGGCTAGAAAGAGACGGTAGAACAAAACCTGTTAACCAAAAGTCTAAAAAAATAAACAATGGATTTAGCTCATTCAAGCTGCAGCCTCTGCGCACCAAATGGAAGTCAACAAGGCCCAAGGGAAAAGGGTCTAGGGATCCATTTGGATGTGGGCCCATAGTACCTTTGTATCTTGTTGGCAGGAAGAAGTTGCCCTCCGGCTACGAAGCAAAACCACTCTTGTCTTTCCTCAGAGATGCTGCCTGTTGTTGCTGTCTATTTGTGTGGGTAGGCGAGCATGCTAGTGACTCAGACAGACAGTTGTAATTAAGGCCAGCTTCTCAGCCGGATGAGCAGAAAGAGATAATACGGATGTGTACAAACTACCAACTCCCCCTCTCCTGCTCTCTTTCTCACACACACACACACACCCATACAAAATGTGGACAACTTATGTGACACACAAGGTTTGTACTCTTACACAGAGGCATGTGCAAAAGATGAAAGCATCAAAAAATCTCTGTAATGAATTGAACAAGTAGGACACTACTCATTAGAGATACATTTGTGTACATGAGGCGTAGGCAATTTATTATTTTCAGCCTAACAAATTCTGGTGCAAGTCGGTGGAATCAGAAAGATATTTTAATATGTTTTCAGCCCAGAAAATCTGTTTAGCAGTTAGTCAGGATGGGTGCACACCCAAACTGGATAATAAACATTTGCTTTAAATGGTTTCTGCTGTCTTCCTGTTGTTTATTGCTGTGGCACGCAAAGATGAGACAAATCTGCATTATGTTTAAATTTCGGTGGTGAGGGAGAGGGCAGAAAAAAATGCATTTGTCTGCTCAAAGTCAGAAAAGATGCAAACAGATGGGTGATGTAGCAGAGCAGAAGGTGAAAAAGTTGCATGTAATTCAAATATGTATTTGAGTTTTGTTCGTATTTTAGTGTCAGAGGTCTTATGTGACATATTTATTCATTTTATTTGTTCAAGTCATCTGTAAACAAAGAAATGCTAGCAGTTAGGGTTGTGTGGTTAATTGAATATTTTTTTCAGTTACTATGTTGGCCTCCACTAACTGAAAAGACACGACAAGAAGATAAAACAATGATTGTGCTGCATTCAGTGTCACCATAACACTTTGTGTCTTGTTTTATAAGTCCAGCCTTTGCTAGAAGCCCATTAAAATGGTACATCGTGAGACAGGTTAGTTTTACCCTACTGATGTTGTGTTGTTGCAGTAGTAATCCTGCACAGTGCAAGAGGAGATTAGATGTACAGGTATGTGTTTGGCCAAGGAGCCAGTGGTGCAAAGCTACCATCTGTGGGATTATGGCGGAATGCCTTGGATACCACCTAGACATGACAATACTGTAGCACCATGGAACTTTAGTTGGCCTTGGATGTCCAGCGCTGAGCTGTCCGTGATGGGCCTGGGGTGAAGTGGGATGACTGTCGCCCAGTTTGTGGAGAACCCAGCAATAAATTACTTGCGGATGACCTAATTTATGTTTGTCTATGTTTGATATTTAAAGGTCAGGGAAATTCACTGTCAAACAGACAAGTTTTCAAAGACATGCATGTTGTTTCCAAAGTCAGTGAGTAATCATGTTAGATAAACGTGATCTTGTTGACCACAATAGTTAGAATTTATCTTTTTTTCTACCATAGCAGGTTGTCTAATTAAATATGCCAGCAATTCAAGCAAGTCAGGTACACTCTACAACATTCGATGAAGACACGTGCTATAAATCTATCATAACTCAATTTGTTCATTGCCACTACCGTGCTGCTGCTAAACCCGTGTCCACCTCAGTGCTCAGATTGTACTGTTGCGTAGCTGCCTAAGGATTCATTGAATAGACACTTCCTGTAGTTTAGGGCCATGATTAACCAGCCCCTTTATGCTCCCAAGCACCCGTCGCTTTTGTCATCAGTACGCCTCACTTCCCCTTCACTGGGGAGTGCAGCAGAAAAGACAACAGACAGCTCCCAGACCTAGTCAAACACACAAGCACAATCATGTTAACCCACAATTGTTTCCCACTCTCCTCCATTGTGGTTAATAAAGAGTAGTAAACTGAGGACCTCATTGCAATAAACCTCTCAACATGTTTAGAGCCCCATGGTCCTTTTCTGAGGCGTTCGCTCCAACTATGATGCTGTTGAGGCCCCTCTTCTGTAATTACGCACCAGCCTTCTTCCACGTGGTCCTGTAGGAGGGCCTGCTGTTTTGCATCTGAATCACTCAAGCCAGAGTGCTAAAGTCATCTTTGTTCGCCTGATTGAACAAAATCAGTTGTGGTCCTCGTAAATATTAGATGCATTCAAAATAAATTAGTTTCACTGCTTTCAGCTTTATGAAGGCACCTGCTCTACGAGTCAAAGACATTTAAATAAAGCATGCAGTGATACGGAACATTTCAAATTTTGGTTTCAGGTGTCTTTTGCTAATATTTATTTTTTTCCAATGTCACTGACTAGAATTTGAATAACTACACCGAATACATTTTCAATTTCATCATTGCCTGACTTAACTGGTGGTCAAACAACCAACCAAACAGAATTATTAGATATCATACAATTCCCAAGCAGAGGCGACACCTTTCAAATGGCTTTCAAATGGCTTTTCATTTCATTTTGTAAAAATGCCATACTTTTGTATACTGTATGAATTTTCATTCCCAGAAGTGATATATAAAACAGAATTCACCAATGTGTAGTTAGTTTTTTATGCATTCACATTTCATTAAAGTTCAGGACCATTTAAAAGTTGTGAAAATGTCTATTCTCAGAGACAGCAGGGTGATCTGATGCCAGATTTACAATCCAGTCACTGTACGGTAATTTGAACTCCTGCCTGATTTATCCAGCTGTGTTTGGTCTGTTTCAGCTGTTTTAGGAGACCTGTTGTTGAGCTTGCGTCTCCCTGCTCACTTAAAATCTCTCTCCTTCTGTGATGTTTAGGAGACAGGTGGGAGGCTTAATGCTATTTTTCACATTATCTGGTTCCCACTGCTTGGGGGCCATGACACGTGCTACCCGACCCTACAGTACACCCTCAGATGTGAGCTCCAAAGGCTTTTAAAATGTCAGGTGACTTACAGTAGAAATCCAGGAAACACTTCTGAGATTCTAGCTGTTAAAACATCGGATGTTTCTCTTCTGGCTTAGTTAAAATTTTATTGAGAATGAATATATCCACATACATATGATTTTTTTTGAAAAGGCGTTCAGTAATATATGTATATTTGTGCACCACATGTGAGTCAAGTAATGTGTTTGTGTGAAACCACCGTGATGCAGTGATCATTATTTCTTAAAGCACAACTCTACTATTTTAAATAGCGTCTCACTTAATGCTTTAAATGGTTCAAAATTATATGATTTCTGATGGAATTTTAATGCAATAGCTGTGTTACAGTACACTTAACAGATAATTGAACACAAAAATACCCCCCCAAAAAAAAAAAATTTGTATATATATATATATATATATATATATATATATATATATACATACATATATAAAAAACGTGGCAGTTCTCTCAAACTTCACCTGAGACATGATCAGATTTTTAAAATAAAATACACAAGACCAGATGGCTATACACCTGTTTGCTGCAGGCCCATGTCTAGAGCCTTTTCCCAAGATTTCCTGAAACATCCAATTGTAGCATATTAATATCAAAATACTGTTTTCACCCCCAAACGTGCGCGTGCACACACACACACACACACACACACACACACACACACACACACACACACACACACATACACAAACACACAAATACACAGTCAACCCCTTTTCATTCTTGAAAAGGGGTTGAACAAAAGTGAAGAATGACAATGACAATGGTAATAGGAGGTTATTGGTGTGTGTGTGCGTGCGTGTGCATGTGTGCTTGTGCACTTGTGTGTGTGTGTGTGTATTTGGTGGGGTTGCAAGGGGATGAGGGTGCTCTCTTTGTCTTGGGCTAATTCCACAATCTTGTCTCCAAGAAAAGGGGTCCCACTCACCATGTTTACAAAGGGCCCCTCAAGCGTGACCCCTCATTATGTACGGCCCCTCCCCTTACAACTGACAAGGCCCCTTAGGGCATCAAGCATCAGCAACAGAAAAAAAAATTCACACAAACCACATTTGCATTTGATTTGATTATCCTTCATGGTTGATTCATGGCCCTCTGAGCTTCTGTTAGGGGACTGTTTACACAAGCCATCAGTCTCACACACTTATTTGCGCATCACTTTTTTTCTCTTAAGAAAAAGCAGTCTAATTCCTTTAGTCTCAGAAATTTACCTTTGATTTCCACCAACATGTAGTTTTGAAAAGTAGTAAGTAGTTCACTATATTTTTCAGTATACAGGAAAAGGGAAAAATGTGTGTTCCATTCCCACTAGAGTGTTTTATTACATAATTTTACTGTAAGTGTATCAACTTCAATTTGGCCTCTAAATTAGGTTGGCACTTTAGATGAGTGGGTTCAACAGTCTAGTTGTTTTACTCCTTGCATTTGTCTTACTGATCTATATTCTGGAGCAACTGCAGCTACAAGTATCACTGCCTCCCCTAATGTAACAAAACTTTGCATAAAGTGCTGTGTAGTCACTTAGTATGTGACTATTTGTATCAAACATGGCTTCAGAGTCTTGAAAACCCTGTTGGCATGAAATGTTTTGTAACTTTACAGAGTCTAAAGCAGTCTATGTCAACATACCCATATTGCATAAACTCTGAAAACCTGTAGTTTCACAGCAATATTCTGGGTCCACAAACTGAAGCCTCAACAACCCCAAAATGAAAGTTTGCCATCTTGTTTTGCCACGACTGTATGCATATGTGTGCTGAAGGCACATCTGCTCCATGAACGTTCCACTTAAGTTATGTGTTCAACGTAGCCACTGCATGAGAATGACCAGGTTGTTGTGGAAAACAAACTTTCAAGCTTTATAGCTTGTAAAGAAGAACTGTAAAATTTGCAGTATCAGCAAGTAGCATGCACTGCATACAAGTGACAACTTTGTTTATTTGCAAGTGAAAAGCAGCGCAAAAAACAAGAACAATAAAGGAAGTAAACAGTGTTTTAGGGTAATATATAATATCCATGTACAGCTCAGGCCAATTGAGGAGTCAGACAAGAAAACTCATCTATGTGTCCTTGTAGGGCATTAATTCATAAAATGTCATTAAATTTGGAGGACTTGATGCTTCTTTAACATCTGACATCTTACTCTGCTGACATATACTACAGGGACAGTCTTATTTTCGAGACGCATCATTTAGTTTATGTTTTTTGTTTTCCATGTTGGTGTCTAATGAGAAAATTTAAAAAATCATCAGTAAGAAACATCGTTGCATTTTGTTAGCCAGTCAAAGCAAGTGTTGAAGTAGCTACATGACAAATTGACTTTAATAATGTTTTAATTTTGTCCTTCAGAAAGGCACCAATAAACCAGTGGAAGTAAACAGTATTGTGCTCATTTCACCTTTTACTTATTCGATTAGCTCCACCTGACCACTGTCAGAGCCAACAGCCTTGTCCAAGTTCAAAACAGGAACAAATCAAAATTAGTTGTGAGTCCTTCTAGGGCTCATTGTTGCGACTGATTCATTTTGAGTGCAAACATTCCCCTGGGCAACCGTTTCAAACATGCTGCTATGGTTAGCAGCCAAGGAAATAAACTCGGAAAGGTCATGTTTTGAACATATTGCTGTGAAATAAAAGATGATTTTCTCTTGTACATAGGAAAGTTTCATAGCCATGTATCATCCTTTTAAACCTCTCTTTTAAGTCCTTGTGTACTGTAAACTTATCAGTAAAACACATCAGTGTGAAAATAAGCATGCCTTAATTCTTCAATGAAATATATTTTTGCAGGTATATGTTTTTTTTTTGTCAGACAACAGAAATGTGGTTGCATGCTTCTGCTCCGGGGCTGTTCAGATGCTCTGCTTTCCTGTTCCTGTTTGCCTGGTGCATGGGATTGTGTGTGTGTGTGTGTGTGTGTGTGTGTGTGTGTGTGTGTGTGTGTGTGTGTGTGTGTGTGTGTGTGTGTGTGTGTGTGTGTGTGTGTGTGAGCACATGTCTGCAGGGCAGCTGTGTCCTCGATATGTGGGGACCTGACCCAGCTGTCACTAACCATACTGTGGGAGGTCTCTCTGAAAGCACGGAAATAAAATGTACGTTCGTCTCTCAGCAGGAACTGGCAGGGAATTGTCAGTAGTTAATGTAAACAAATGAGTCTCTTCTGAGCACATCTCAACTTTAATTTCTCACGTTATATCTCTGGTTTTAATTAGGAATTCAGGCAGGACCGCCAGAGCAAAGCTGTATTCCTTATTGTACATACAAAATGCGCTACAACATGCCAGCTGGTTGAAAAAACGTTGCACACAAAAGGCCAAAGGTCTAATCCAGACATCGTAATGTCTCCTTGGAGCAAAACCTTCCTCTGACATCATTGTAGTAGCTCAGTTAGATGTATATGATGAATTTAAATGTTGTTTTTAACCAGGATACACCTTCTAAAAACAACAATCCTGCAATGCATTTAGTAAAGATCATTGTCTTACTGTACTCACTAACAGACACTTTTAATACCCTTCGCTGCACATTACGGCACTGATTTGACCTAGAGTATATGAAGTCAGGTCACAAAATAAAAATCAAATAGAGTAATATTACACATCAACACAATCAGTCTTTGTGCGTGTGACACTTCGAGAAACTTCACTGTCTGTTTTCATACATGCTTCATGCTGCAGAATTCTGTATAAATAGTGTACCCTTCATGCATTGCCTCTGTTGTGCGCAGTGCAGACAGTGCTCTGGGGTTAAATATAATGCGGACGAGCCCTTTAAAGCAAATGCGATCTGAAAGGCTGGCAAAGGCGAGGGGACGCAGCTGTCGGCGAGGCATATCTTTTTTAAGGGCTGCCCCTAATGATTGGAGACAGTTGGCAATTACGTAAGTATTCACTTTTAGGCCACTGGGCTGTACGCTGTGTCGAGCCCCCCAGACCCTGGCACACATGCAAAACGGGAAGAAGAAGAGGAGGGTAAGGAAGGTGGGGGTGGGCGAACAAGAACGAGAACAGAAGAGTGGGGGAGCTGGCCAACAACCAACCAGGGGGAACAGCAATGCACGTGCCAAGATAGAGAGAGCAACACATACAGATGGACAGAAAGAAGGAGAGGGGGATGGAGGAATGGGAGGAAGGAAGAGGAGAAAAGTGTGAAAGAACAAAGGGGGGAGTAATCACAGATGAAGAAGCTGTTAAGAAAAGTGGGCAATAAAACAGAAAAGAAAAGATGAGCAGAAGCATGCTTGAACCAGCAGTATTTCATATATAGTTCCATTTCACATTTCACAATTAAAAGGGCTAAAACTCCTGTTCTTTCTCTGCAAACTTAAAATATTTAGGCCTTACTTTCACAAGACATTAAAACGAGAAGCTATGGATGACAGCCGATGTCGCTGCAATTGTTACTCTGCTGCTCTATTTACTGAAGTGTCAAAATATGAGCAGGGTGTTGTATAACTATCAGCTTGTTTTAACAACTATTTATTCAATGTCAGAATATGTGCCATGTAAAGTGGAGCAGAGGAGACAAGCAGCTCCAAAGGAGAAACCTGAGCTCTCACACGCTACCGCTGTATACAGTAGGTGTGTTACATTTTGACTCACATGAAATGTGGCAGTAAACAAAGCATTCGGTGCCCAAAATGCACTAAATCACCTCGCCAGGCGATGTTTAGTGAATTACTGGCAACATGTCACTTATTACGCTGTTTTGGTGATTTCTCCAAGCCAAGAGTGTGTGCTTGGCCCCACCACCTGTTTCTCATTCAAACCTGGAAGGTTAACAGCTGCCTGGGAAGAAGATTGATGCACACACACTGCATTACTCCTCCAGCATGTGACGACTGTGTGATTATCCACAGTGTGGCCATCACAGTCATACTTTATTTGCAACTATTTGTCTCAAGTGTTGCAGCAAATGTGAGGAGATCATTTGGAGGCGCAGCGTTTCTCACATACAATATTATTATTGAAATCACAGTTGGCCACAAAGCATCTGATTGCTTTTTCATTTGCTCTGTGATTGATTGTGACGACCGGCTCGCAGGCTCTCAGTTGCTCTCCTTACTTGTTGACGGCGCGTGCATATTTGTGTAAACGTGTGTGTGGCCAAATTTTCCTATGAATGAGGGTGTCCACAAGTGTGTGCATCAGCGGGGTGTGCGTGTTTTCACTGCTCTCTCAGCCACTGGATATTGAGTACGGTCTTAAACACAGGAGCTGCTGATGGCCTTTGCTTTATTAGCCGACACGTCTGCGGTGCTTGGAGTGGCGTCCCACAGAGCCCACTCATCTGTTGTCAAATATTTATAAATGTCACAGAGCTAAGGCCTCCAAATGATGCCAGCATAGTCTGTGAGGGCCCCAGCTATAATGAGTCGGTTGGTTTATTGAAAACCTTTAGGGTGAACATGACAATAAAATAAAATTCAACCTGCTTCAACCTTTTTTGTAAATTCTCTTGTACTACAAGAGTGTATTTCATTAAATTTTCTATGTTCTGTTTCTATGAAACTGTATCACTTATTCATTAACAATGATACATATTGATATAATGTATACCATGATATAAAAAATAACTTGAGTTAAAATAGATTGTAACTTACCTATGTTTAACTGTTGTGGCCTCATTTGTCATCTAAGCATAAGTAGAGAAATAAATGTAAATTTTTTTCTTAATTCTGCAGCTTAGTTCTTTTTTGTGCTGTAAACTTGCTTGTTGAGCATTTAATTACATTCATTGCATTTATTGACAACACAATCGGGATGCTCATCACACAACATGAATGTGAAATTGTCCACACAGTGAATAAAATACATACATCCTAATGATTCCTGCTTCTCTCTTCTTCTTTTATTATTCTGTGGAATGCACAAAACCCTAATATATTCACTGTCACTTTGTGTATGAAGTAAGGAACCTTATACCTGACTTAAAACTTAAATTTCTACATTAATTTAATTATAGATCAAATCCAACATGTTATGCACACTCAGAAACATTAATATTGAGTGCATCATGGTAATTGATTGTCACTATTTCATTCTTTATCTTTTTTTTCTTCTGTTTAGTACAACCAACTGAGGTCTAACTATTACAACAGCATTTGCAGAAGGAGACGCCAGTGGTGACTGGTATTGACTTGCACGCTTTGTGTATCTGTTTAAAACACTGTCCCAGTGAGGAAGCTGCAACAAAGGAGCTGTGTTTATTCCCTCAGACAGTCCTTGTCACATTCTGTTTGTTTTAGCAGAAAGATTATCTTAATAGATTAAGTCTTAGTCGAGAGAGAAAACGCTTTGCGGTGTGTTCGGTGCGATGCAGGTCCTGGGCACGGACACTGTTTTCAGTCATGCTTCACTTTGCTTGGGACTTACACTATCACTGCCCAAGTCAAATCTTTGTTGCACCCTTTATTAACATGCAGGGATGAGTGAAAATTGAAGTGACCGGTTTGTTGTTATTTAATGTCTCATGTTAAAATATGGTCTGTAGTTACATTGATGTATACGTTTCTGAACAACATCACACCATGCGTTTAAAGAGCATTACATCAATTCACAATAAAAGATCATGTGTAATCATAAATCATAATATTTGTTCTCCTAATGGGCCCCTGCAATGAAAGCCTCCATCCATCAGAGGAAAACAATGCCAGAGAGCGGCAATCAAAAAGACAGCTGCTTTAAAGCCTGCAGACCTCATTTGCATATTTTACTTCCTGCATCTTCAGTACTCTGTGACACGTCGGCGAGTTTGTCTCCTGTCTCATCACTCGTAAATTCCAAACGGATTACCCCCCTGTCTCTGACATGTTAGTAAGGAACCGCTTCGATTTTCAAAAATTATATAAAAAATAACTTGCAGGGCGGCTTGTCAAGCTGCGATTGCTAATCTATGAGGGAGGATTTGAATAAGTCCTCCGTGGCTCTGCACACTCTCTCTCCTCTCCTCAATCTCTCTCTCATCCCTTGCTCGGCAGCCGACTCAGAAGGAGGGCCCCTCTTCGAGAGCCCATCGCGCTAAGTGAGATTAATTTCGACATCATAAATAACTCAGAGCAGGTCGCTGCAGGGAGCTGGGAGACTGTGCCATGTTAGAGAAACAAATGTATTTGACTGTGATTTACCATTTCAGTCCATGTTCTTAATCCTGTCTTTGTTTTACCAAAGCGCTAAAAAGCCAAGATGGGGCCTGTGACAATGACATGCTGCATTGTGTGAAGTGTACTCATCTAAATGGGTTCTTCAGAAAAGACTGATAGCGTCTAATGAATGGATCTCATATATAGCCTGTCCAGCATTTTGACAATCACCATTATCCTTTTGTGGGGCATAATTCAAACCAAGACACCTCAGCCAATAGAGACAAGCTGTAAATTTGTATCACTGAAAGGTGTCGGATAAATCTATCAAATGGCTTGTAAAGAAAACTGTCTCAGACTGCAATTCAGCCTTTGTTTTGTACAGTTATGACAACCATCCGACTCCTTAGTAAAATGTAACATTTAAATCCAAATGTTATAGACTCATTCCTGTATTTAAAATACTTTAATGGCACAGGTAACTAATTGTTCATGCTACAGCTATTAAAGTATGCAACAAGAGTGAGTACCCCGCTGTGCAATATGACTTAAATATCAAGTGATTCAAAAAGAAATCACATCTCATTATTTTTTGTACTATTTCTTATTTGACACGTGGATTTTTTTACTCTGATGAGTTATCAAAGATAAATACTTGCGGGCTCCAAAATAGAAACAAAAGCAACAAAAGTGAATACACCAATGATCACTTACATACAGTAGAAACACTGTGATCACTAAAACAAAACTGAGTGCAGCTGTGATTTCTAGTCAGCCTAATTGCATGACAATGGTTATAAAGTAATATATGAACTCAGAATGTTCTCACCTTTATACCTATGGGCTCTGCATGCCTGCATCATGGTTCCACAAGGAAAATAATTCCTAAAGGAATTAAAAATCTGATTGTGATACTTCACAAAAATGGTATAGGATATAGGAAGACAAACTACAAAACCGTTGAAACACAGTTGTAAGGAATGAGCCATAGTACCACTAATCAGAGCTGCACTGGCCATCCTCCAAAAAAGGACATCATGCAAAGTGCAACACTTATGCAATCTAGCTCTGAAAAACAGCAAGGGAAGTTCTTCAGGCTTTGCACAGAGGTTATCAAAGGCAATCTTAGTAATCTGTGGCATTTCAGAAAGTGCGAAGAACATCGCCTAACATCAACCTCTATGGACTGGATCCAAGATAAAAACCTTGGTTTACACTTTTGTGCAACATTTTAAAGATTAAATTTTGCTAAAGACACCAGAAAATGCTTGATAGATACTGGGAACATGTTCTTTAGTTAGATGATTCCAAGATTAATTTGTCTGGCTCAGTTAGGGTCCAGCATGTTTGGCATGAACCTTGGCATGGATCTTGAAAGGACTACCACAATGAATGCGTAGTCCTGACAGTGAAGCACAGATGTGGGAGTGTGATACGGTTCTGCATTAGTACAAAATGTGTTTGAGGATATGACATTTATCGACGACACCATAAACACATTTGGATTCCAAATTTCTGGCTGACAAGATGATTCCAAGCATCCAAAAGTTAGGCAGATGAGAAAAAATTTACTATAATAATAATCCAAAGCACACTGCCAAAGTCACACAATAAATACCAGGAGAGGGAGTTTAAAGCTACAACTTGAAGTTGCATTAAGAAATGCTATACTACTGAAACTTATCAAGTTATTAGCAAAAACCTGCCAAACACAGATCTAGTACTGACCTTCTAAAGGTGGAGTAAACCATTCATGATAAACAAAACAAACAAACAAAAAAATGTGCGGAAAGCTTTTATTTGACCTATCAAGGAGAACTAGAACAACCTCTGCATCATCTTCAGAGGTTTTTTTTCTTGTGTACAGACACATTGCTGGATACACACAATCAATTTCTTTTTTTAGTGTGCACTGAAACAAATAAAATACAGTAGCCTATTTGGGTCACGAGGAGATAATCACTGAATTGGACAAAAAGTGTATAGGTGCTTTTAGCTTTTTATTTCTGCTCTTCGGCATGTGATGGGTAACATGGACTTTGCTGGAAACAGCTGCCAATGGTTGTTCTTTAACTTTTTCAGTTAGCAGTGGGACATCCAATGGCTCCAGGCCTGCTGTGACCTTAAAAGAGAAGCATGTGAAATTAGAATGTAAGGGTTTATTTGTTTAACCACTGCACGCCCTAATGAAGAGCGGTGTCAGTGGTTAATGTAAGGTCACGTGTCAACTGTCAATTTCTTGAGCGAGTCCTGAAATCTCTGGTCTGACCCAGCAGTGTTGGAACAAATCCCGGTAGGCTGCCACATCAGTGAGCCAGTGGACAGCCAAGAAAATCCATAAAGCCCTTATTGGCCCTTAGTAAACCCCTGGTTTGACCCAGAGTTCTGATGACTTAAGTAGACTCTCTTAAGACTACCACCGTCATATGACAAAACCAATTTTCAGCTACTGAATGTACCCATAAATCTGTGGGACATTGTATATTTCCTTAAGCTTCTGTCATATGTACCTCTGTTTACCCTGCATGTGAGTGCATTCACTGCGCTGATTCCTTTGTAAACCCCCTCACCCCCTTCGAAATATAAAAACACACTTCACCGTAAAAAACAACCCCACAACACAAGCAAACACAGTCACATTCATTACAACATCAGATTTCAGAATACATGAATATATGATTTTCTGCACAGAAAAGCTCAACAAACAAAACTTTTAAAAAAAGAAAAAAAGAGACGGCCTACGACCAAAGCAATCTAAACAGGATTGACCTTAACTCAAACAACCCTCCCCGGTTCCTCGCAGCAGCAGAATTTGCGTGTGTTGGTCTCCATTTATTTGAGGGTGTCAGGGCCTGTTCCGCCTTGTTTACTGTTAAGAGGATGAAAATGAACGGCTATATAGTGCTCCATTTATAAGCCTGTTTATACATGCTAATACCGGAGGCTGTTTTGCACCCACAGCAGCACTGCTGGATGTGACTCAATCAACACAACGGGCCCCCCCCACCACCACACACATCTTTATACCAAGTATGAAAGTGCTTTTAAAAATGCAGCCAAATGTTGATCGTGGCCGTGACTGACAAAATGGCTCTTTGGCACTGAGGTTGAAATCAGCTGCAGTGGCCTTTTATTGAAGAATACCCAAATCTTGTCTTTCATTTACACAGTTAATTCACTGCTTGTGAGGGTGAACAACTGTCTCCTCTAACCACTGGTACTATATGTCACTCATTTTAAGTAATTTAATCTGCTTCTGCAGCTTCAGAAAAGCATTTCTGAAATGAAAAACACAGACTAATATGACAGGAGCGTTTCGGCTGCCATGAAGGTGAGCTTAGGACAACACTAACTCAGATATCTGCTCTCCAAATGTTTATTATATTATGTACACTGTTTGAAATCCACCTTAATAGGGGCACTCATATGGACGTATGAATATTGTAACATAAACAAAAGTACTGTGAAATCATGCATTCATAATAAAGAAATATGTAGAGACAGGATTACTCAGAAAAAAATAAAAGAGTAGAAAATGAATAGTGTAAAATACCATTAGAATAGGAAGAGTTTGGGTCAAAGTGATTGCTACATTTCAAAGATATTTAGGGATGTTGTAGTTGTGGTTGCTATTAATGTTGCTCCAACTTCCATTGTTGGTCTAAGCTGTTACTATTAACACCTATTCAGTGTTAAAAAGTTGGTGGGTGCTGGTGAGTTCCAGATGGAACTATCTTCAGGCAGATGAATATATCTGCATATTTCAGAACATAACCTCCCTAGAATGTGGTCAGACTGAATCTCTTCTTGGCCGGTCAAACACCGTTTCTGTCTGACATTATTGACATGGACAGTGCTGATGTGTTCGGTAGGTGCTTTGGGCGTGTAACGTCGGAGTGGGAAAAAACTCCCTGGTGTCCTCCACCGCACTCACTCCAAGGGTATTCAACACCTTTTGACAAGAGCAAAACAAGTAAAAGTGATGACAAAGTCCATGTTCCTACACCTGCAATGAGAACCCTCCAGGAGATCTCTGCAGTTTGGTGACAAAGAAGTGACAGAACAAGTTAGGAAAACATGTGAATGTGCTACAGACTTTATGCACTTCTTGACTTATTCCCTGAGTGATTTTTTTTGACAGGGTAGATTATTGCCAGGTACTATTAAAAGCCCTTCCATGGCAATACGGTAAGAAAAAACCATTGCCAATTGGCATGGGAGGTTTCTGAGGAGGATTCTGCTATCGTGGCTCAGGGCATGATGCGAGCAGTCAAGCAATCACACAAGTTTTAGACAAGTGAACCGATTATCTACAGATTTAACTTAAATAAATGTTTTCAATAATTGAGCTTTACTAGACAGCTCTTATTGCTTGTGTCCATTTCACTACTTGTCAATTAGTGTTCAGGCAATTGCTACATGCTCCAGAAGTTAGCAATGAATGATAAATACATTTCTATTACAGCCATCAGGAAAATAATAAATAAGAATCCATTTGAAAAATCTAAAATTTTATTTTGTGAATAGCTGGTTTGTGCACCAGCTATTTATTTTAGCAGTGGCAATGATGTCCTAATCGGCTACATGCATGGCACACCACATTCACAAAATACAAGCAGTACAGCTCATGAGCATTGATGTTGCCTCTTGGCAGGCTTCCAGAAGCTGGCCAATCAGAAGAAAGTGGGTTTTCAAGAAGGGCGGCTTTAAAGATTCATAAGATAAAACAGCTGATTTTGGGGTAGGATGACCTGACAGCCAGTCATAAAGGGCCTGTATAACATAAATAAGGATTTTTTAAAACTGTGAATCATACAAATATACTCTAGTGGAGGCCAAGAATAAAATAATTTTATCCGGAATAAGAATAATAGGTCCAGTTTGATTGATTTTATTTAGTTGTTTTTAATTAGGATGCATTTATTTAATTGTATATTTTATTTAATATAATAAACTTTGTAATCTTGGTGTAAGTCCCTGTCTTTGTCCGCTCTTTGCTGTTATTTGTGTCATGAAGAATTGGCTGAAGTTGTGATATAAGGCTCAGTGTAATGGAAATGTAAAAATAAAACAATTAAATATTAACGTTGCGTGGGTGTTCACCATACAAATACATAATTAAAAGTTGTTTCAGAGTGACATACCATCAACTATTTAGATTTGACAATCCAACTTATTGAGATTATAAATTAACCATCGTCATTACTTTGTCACAGTATGCCAATGCACTGAGCTTTGCAAAGGAATAGTGGGCGTGGTGAGTGTGATGAGTTAGGGACAGTCTTTGCATTCTTATCATTTACTTAACTGACATATGTCTAATAGTAAAACTACGGCAGACATTTCTGAAAAAAGAAATCAAGAAAAAAACATAGAGGTGTACCACATTGGTAGTGAATGGCTTCAGGTTGCGATTAGAAGTAAGATTATTGTTTTTTTTTAATGTTGTCCCTTGACACTTTAATTTCAGTGTCTTGTCACAACAGTGCGGCTTTTTCAAGCACCTGTGACACAACAGTTGCTTTCTGAATTTACTGCATTATTTGTTTAGCAAAAAACCCCAAAAAACATGAATAATGAATGTCATTAAGAATGAGAAGAGAATTTCAAAAATTTAAGTATCATGGGTCTGAAGTTAAAAAAATAAAAGTTGTTCTCCTGAGGGGACATAACATTTGATATAATGTGGCTTAGAACTTTTTTACCTCCACCGAATATATAAGGCCAATTCTGCAGTACACAGTGGTAAAAAAAAAATGGAATTTGTATTCTCTGCATCCTTACACATGAATGAATTTTGTCTCATAATATTTCACACACTTCTAAGCAGTGATGTGCTTCAAACAAAACAGCTTGTCCAAATTGAGAGCAAATGCAGACGGATGGATGAGGCCAAATCTGCAATACCTCCAAATCATGCATGTTGTCATTCTTTCTGTCATCCATCTTGATTTGCTGCCGTCTTTCATTTGTACACAGTCACCGCATTCTGTTGGCAACTGCGAGCGCTGCTGCTGTCCCTCTGGCAAAGACGGAAAGACAGGCAATCAGGCAGGCAGACAGACAGACAGACAGACAGGCAGAGGTTTGAAGGAGGAACAGCACAGCGGTTGCCCATTGCACCCATACAGATTTATTATGTGTGCAGTCGCTCAGGATATTTCACAGCTGTGTTTACCTTGGACCCTGCCGTTAGTATTGGGTGGCAGGGCCAGGGACTGCATGTGTGATTGCCTATTCACAGATACACTGCCTCTCCATCCGCACACACCCCACCACACTTTTTAATACATCCTGACACTGTTAATCAAAAAAAAAAAAAATCCCAATAGGCATTTTCCTCAAGAACATAATTTACAGCTCGATCCAGCATCAGTGGTGTTTTTTTTTGTTTGTTTTTTTTAAAGAGGGATTTAGTCGTAATGTCATGACAGTTCCCCAATTAGGTCGTCTTTGGGTGAAGTCATCACCGGCCCACCGTAACTCTGGGAGCCGTTCCAGCACGCCTCTGGATGGAAAGATTGACAGGGTTTGGAGTTTATACAGCCCGGCTGGCATTGGATAGACTGGCTTTGTCTGTTCAGTCTGGCCCATACATTCAGGAACCGTATACAGGAAATAGGAACCATACTGTACCAACCACACAAATGTCTTGGCTTGTGGAGCCATGCCTGAGGGAGGCTTTAGACTCACTGGATGTCAGGAGTGTTATAGAAAGAACAACAGGAAAGGGGTTGTGCTTTTAAGTCATGGTCTGAAAAGAAAAAAGGGGATCTATTTCACTTGCTCTTTAGGTATAATTTCTCAAATTTTAGGAGTTAACTGTATGGGGTTTTTTGTTTGTTTTATTTTGTTTTTCAAAATTGGAGTCTTGAAGTACAATCACAGTCACCACTGACAAATGTCAACGATGTGATATTCTTCACTGTGGTCATCATTAGCAGCCAAAACATCATACCATTTGTAAATCTCCCATCCTTTCCAACCTCATTTCTAGATAGTCCATTACTTCATTTGAAGTAACACTATAAGAAATACACAATAAAAACAATGTACCAATCTATTCCTTTTCCTACTGATTCACTTTCTTTCACTTTCTCTTTTGATCATCTTTGTTAAAATTAAATATTCTGCAGACTTCCCCATGTTGGCTTACCTTAACCTATGGAAAGGACTCGGACTAACCTGAACTGATGAATGTAAAATGAGTGAAATAGTAGAATGAGAAAGCATCCTGCCTACTCACAAAGCTCTGTTTCATTCTCACATAATAAAACCCACTCCATAATGATCCAATTTTGTGCACTCACTCACTGAAATAATTTGTGTTGAAAGCGAATAGTCTGAAACTGGCAATTGCCTTTACCAGACATTTTCTCATTAAAACCGTAGTGTATCAGGCAATTACCAATTCACATGCATAGCATTCGAGGGCAAGGGGTAAAGAGCCAGTAGAAGAGAGATATAGAAATAAGAAGCCAGATGTCCCATAAATACACACTCTCATCTAAAAAGTCCACCCTGTTTATTTTCCCGCACTTAAGTCTCTGCCGTATCAGACACATAGTAATCCCATATGCATATTATCTCCTATTCTGTGAAGCTCAACATCAAATTTACAGCAAGCTAAAACCTTTCCTAATATACCACCACAGAAAGTGCCATAAAATGTAACAGTAAATATTATGGCATCTCAGTTGAGAAGTTTAAATAATTTTTTATCATTCAGTGTAAATAAAACATTAATCTGGTTCACTTCTGGCTCTGGAGACATGGAGGTGTTCTGCTCAAGGCCTAAAAGGGGTGGGACCAAGCCTTCATCCGATCGGGACATATGTTGCAGGATGCTGCCCGTTGCATTACGCTTCACATGTTTTATTCACGCTTGGCTGCTTGTTAACTATGTAAATTATGTTTCGGTTCACATGCACGGGCACAACAAGCACATATGGATTCACTTTTACATGCTAATGAGGTCATGTCAGAAAACAGCTGTTGTGGATAAAACATGGTTACAGTAAAGAAAAGTGTTGATCAGTTTAGTTCATTAGGCGATCTCCGTGTTCTGTCGGTGAAGACGACGTGAGGAGGAGGAGGTGGTGCATGTGGAGGCCACTCGTTTGCATCAAAACAGGTATTCAAGGTGCAATTTAAAGTCTCACAGATTATGTGTCACAAGACCTACCACTGCTGAGGCTGCAGAGCCCAGTATGGAGGTACATTAGGTCATGTGGGATGGAATACAAACACATGCATGCACACATGCTCACACATATGGAACATCCCTCCATAGGCAAGTATATAAATTAATGCAGATGACTGGATGCACAGGCATGCTCACATATACACAATGCCAATTAAAGTGTGGTCGATGGTCATGCAAAGTAAATCACATTCTTGCAAAGGGTTATTTCATGTCAAAGTTCAGCCCATTGTTGCACTGTGTTATTTGATGTTTCGGTGTGCCACAAATTTCTTAACCTATTTCCACTTTGCTCTTACTGTTTGGCTTGGCTTACTGCTTTGCTAATATATTGTCGTTGACTCGTTGACTTTTTTCCCCCCTTCATTCTTTTCATAATGTTACCTTTATAGCCACAGAGGTAATATGCTCTGGTGAAATACTGAAACTATTAAATATAGTCAAAAAATTGCTGGTGACAAGACCCATTATTGTATGACTAGTCATACAATTGACTTCAGTCTGGCTGACAATGACATCTGACAGTATGTTGTTTTTATTACCCTATTTTTTGACTCACTGTCAAAAAAAATAATTGGACACTAAAATCAATTCTTTAATGAGATTTAGTACTATGTAGATATGTATGACAAGAAAGGGAAAAATTATTTAAAATCTGTATTAAACAACTTATCAATACACAGCAAATGCTTGCAAAACTGTCATGTGAACTGCAAATTTTCAATATGATATGCCTATTTGATGCACATCTGCACCTTGAAAAAAACAAAAATCATAATAATATCGTCATAAATCAGAATATTCTTTGCTGAATAATGTTTTAGATGTTGGGCGCTCCACAAATGTGACAACCTTAACCCTTTGCCTTTGCCTTTGCGCTGGGAATTTTGCCTTTCATATTACCTCTCAGGGGCTTTGTTTGAAATTAGCATTTTTCATATTGTCTCTTGTTGTTTTTCTGCAGCCATGAATGTATCATGATGTGTCCCTCTTGACCCTGCCTCCTAGAATAAAGATTCCTTATCTCACTGGAGCAACATGGTTAAATAAAGGTTAAATTAAAACAAGACAAATACTGTTCTTCAGCATCAAATAGCATCCTACCACCTCAGACACAGAGATCTGCATCATCCCTTGCCATCTGTTGTCCAGATACCCAAAAAAGAAAAAAGCTCCCATCACAATCATCCTCTCAGGATCAAATCAGAAACCATCTCAAAATGCAAACAGCGAAGGAGACCGTGGCTCCAGCAGCCTGTCAGCTCCGCTCACGTCTTTATCTTTCCTCTGTGTCTTTCTCCAGAGAAGACAAGTGGGAGAGGGCCCTGCCTGTGGCATACGGAAGAAGGAAACGTCCATTCTAATATCCTGTCTGGGTCGTATACTCTCTCCGTCAGCCTCACATATATCAGTCCATCTTGCTGGATCTGGTGCAGGGAGGACGCAGCCGCACTGATATCTGATGTTCTTCTTGTTCTCTCTCTTTTTCTTTTTTTTTTTTAACGTTCAATGGCAAGGACATGCAGCAAATTACTGGGGAGAGGAGACACACATCCTAAGTCGCTTATGAGGTGTGTGTGGAAATAAAAGCATAGAAAGTGTGGTGAGTGTTTAACAAAAGGAAATGTTGTATTTTCCCCAAATGTCATGTGGAGACTTTTTTCATTTAATAGTGCACTGGCCAAGTGCACCCCCTCTTGTCGAAATTCAAATGATTAAGTTATATTTGTGTTTTCAAGACTGTAAGCATAAAGGATACAAGTTTAATTCATTGGGTAATTCTTGGATAGACAAAATATTGTGTGATCAACCCTAAAAAACGTTTCAGCAGTCCTGACAGCAGACCAACTGACTCCCTAGGAGACATAATTTTAATAGCGTGGTGTCTGAGAAGCAAAGTGCAAAAACACTAAAACAGCAGTTTCTATTTTTACCAAAGAAACTGAAGAAAGCACTCTGATGATGCATCACTTTGACACCATTGACACATGAATTCAGCACAAAATAACTTGTGAGTCTCAAGGTCTCAGCACACTGAATGATTCTAAAACCATTATTTGCTTACTTTTGCTGGGGTCCCACTGTTGGCATACAGTAGTAACCACTGAAGAAATATTGACTCAGAATACCAAGGAGCAAACAGTGCACCTCCCATTTGTACAGTAATTTTTTTGCCAAAACCCAACTAATTTTGCAAGGCGTGAAACATTATTTTGTGACAGCTTAGTCACAGTTTGGCCGAAACATTATCATTTACTACAAAAGAATGTGCAGTGCGTTCTAATACAGAAATATTTAACTTTGAGGGTTGGTATTTATCTCTTCTGCCAACTTCATAGGCAGTTAATTCACACATGTGCACTGGTGGAAGTACGGGTGAGGAAGGGAGTATAAAGATGCTGGGAGACCCGAGGAAAACTGGAGGAAGCAAGTAAAGGGAGAAAAAGAGACAAAATGTTGTTCCACATCTGCCAGAACCTCATTCATGGCACCTCTCCATTTTGCCTCGCATGACCTTTGCTTAGAGTACAGGCTGTGAGGTTTTTCCCAGTTTAAAAATAGTCCCTGCTAAATTCTACACTTCACTGAATTATTTTGACAGTGAGGGATTTTTTTTGTAATTTTCTTTCCTGCTAACACTCCCACTTTTACCTCAACCTTCATTGCAAAGTACAGAGTGAGTGCCAGAAATATGCCCAAAGGTGTGTACCAACCACCTAGCATGTTTACCCTCACCAGCCTCGTGAGCTTCCAGAGTTTGTCAGTGACTATACAAAGCTCCCGTCGTGCAAAAAAGCTTCAGGGAGTACAAAGTTCTCTGTCTGAGACTTATTGTTCCACCAAAATACATGCAAAGGGAGCTGGGCTGAATACTCTCACACAAAGTGTGAAATCATTATTTTCACACACCTTCTTTTCTTATCTAGTGCTGGCATTGCTTGAAACCAGTTGGAAAGTGGTGTAAAAATAGACAAACATAAAAGAAGGGCAGTAGTTACAGTTATGGTTGAAAAGTTAAGCTGTTGAGCATAATCATGTGGGAGAAACAAAAGTAAAAGGAATCATTAGATAATCTGTGTGAAGGTTTCTCTGGAATAGAGAGGACAAAAATTCCATGTAAAATTTATTAAGATACTATTTTATTAACTTTAACTTTTTGTCTGTATTCTTATACATTATTTTGTTGGAGGGCTTTCTGTTTCATCAGCATCTTTTTATTTATTTATTTTTGCAGTAAAGCTCATTAAAATCAGTTTGAATACACATGAAAATCTGCCCGGACAGATTGAAATAAATTGATGATTGAAAAATGATTATATTCAATATCCTCTTTCTCCTCCAAACTGTCCTCCTTTTCTTCCCTGACTTATTGCCATTTAATTGTGAGGGAAAACTGTGTATCATTATAATACCAGAGAGGGTGCTCTCACCAACAATAACTCTCCCAAAATAACGGATCACAAACAGCTGGCAGAGCAGCAACGGCTGCTGTAGCTGCTCTGTGCAATATGGGCATCACTGCAGGTGGAACAACAGCTGAAACCAAATTACAATAACATGAATGCAATTATCAGGCCTTTTTTTTTTTTTTTTTACATATGGACGCTATATGTGTGCCTTTTTGCACCCTGCTACATTCAGTTTCATTTGTACATATGGTATTTTACTGCACTTTATCTCACTGTTTTAACCTATTAGTCTTGTGAAAGCTCTTCTATGGATGGGTGTTGGTTGCACTTAATGTTAACACTACTATGCTGTGACTGGCTAGTATTCGGTTTAATTTCTATATACTTATCTGTCTCTTTATAAGTAAATCTGCACTAAGACATTACAAAACCCATCATTTCTATTTTTAACCATTACAATTACATTATGTGTACTTAGATAATTAGCTGAGGCATGCCATTTATACCATCTCTTTGTCTCTTCCTGTTGTCTTCTTATAATTTAAATGATGGGAAAAATGATGGCAGTTGTCTCAGGAGAATTGAAGATTGATTTATTGTTACATGACAATTCTGTTTTAGACATTCAAGTGCAAGTTACAGGCACACAGCAAAAATTGGAGTGTTGAAATTTCAGGGGTAAACATATCAGAGTTGATTTCAACTCTCAAAGTGTTATTTTAACACATTCTGATTCAAATGGTGTTCAGTGTTGGAGTTAGCCAAGCCCAAGCAAAAAAAGTTAAGGCCCCTGGGCTTCGGCCCTTTCAAACCCCGTGCGTCAATTAATAGTCTGCTCAGCTGCGTGTCTTCCATGTGCTGCGGCTGCTGCTGGTTTCACGGACGGATCAGTTTTGGGAAGAGTTTTACGCAGACGGTAAGTAAAGTAAATCAAAATCATGGGAACAGTAATATTAAATGAAACGCGGTATTTAAAATGAAAAATCTACGGAGAATTATGCTACTTTTCTAAGCTTTTGTGTCGCTGGTACTGAAGTTCGGTAACTGAACAGTTAAACGCTAATGTGTTTAACATTAACATTAGCTAGTTTTTAATATTTTTTTTATTTTAGCTAACAGACATTAATACGCGGTTTCCTGCGTTTTTCATTGCAATTTACTAAGTCTCATGTATGTCTGAAGTCGTGTAAAACAAATTAGTTAGCAAAGTTAATGTTAATTATTGTGTGTTGTTTTGGACTTAACAGCATGGGCAGCCACAACTCAAGTTACTCAAGTATAATTGCATTTTATAAAGCAACCTAGCTTTAGTCAATCAGTACACCACATTGCAGAGGTAAATAAATATTGTGGTAACTAATTATAATCCACCTCTGGTAGATCAAGTGGTGCTGCTCTTCAGCTTCAGAGTGAGTCGTCAGCTGGTAAACCTCGAGTGAAGGAGGTAAGTCTGAATAGTCATGTTAGCAGTGTTAGCATGTTAGCTGTGTTAGCATGTTAGCAGTGTTAGCATGCCCGCTCGCTCTTTCTTTCAGATTATTACCTGCTCTTTTACGGAAGGCTCACCTGAACATTTTGCAGACTTAGTGTTTACACCATTGACTGCTACATGGTTCACACATACAGCCTCATTCTGGAATCCACTGCATGTGTGTCAAAAGCTTCAATACTGTTTACAGTGTATAGCATGGCCGATACTGGCTTACTGTGTTTATATGAGTGCTTTTAATAATTTTAGCTTGAATTGCTTCAGTTGTTTACTATCAAATGCTTATTACTGTCATTTTCATTTATTAGTGTTTTTTTTGTGTGTGTGTCTCAGCAAAATGCTGGTCCAGGTTCAATACTGCCAACAGCAGAAGTATGTGAAGGTGGATGATGTCGATGGACAGTTGGATTTCATGCGGTCCCATGGAAAAGCGTCGTTTTTGAAATTTGGACTGAAGAGGGAATGAATTTTGTGTAGGGGATTTTATCCAAGTCTGTTTAATCATACAGTGGTGGATTAGTTTATTAAATGTGAAATCATTTGTGAAGTAAGAACAGTGCTGGCTTAAAAGGTGCACTCAGATGTAACTTATCTTTTCCAGTCATCGAGAGATTTTGCCTGCCACCTGATGCAAAAGTAGTGTACAAAGATGCAACAGGGACAGAAGTTGATGAAGACATTTTCAGTGACCTTGTCAGCCAAGGCAGTGTGGTTCTAACAGTTTTCTCAAATGATGGTGAGAAATGTAAAGGGGTCAATGACATGAGGCAATCCAGTGTCAAATGGTGTAACCTGTATTCTTTTTTTTCTCAAATCTATTAGTCTACAGAATAATACATTTGGAGTATAATGTGGAATTAATGTAATTCACTGCAATGCAACAACAATGCAAAACCCTTAGCCACATCACCTTTTCTACACCACACAGAACAATGTTGTTTTTTTTCCTTCCAGAGTTTTCTGATTGCGCCTTGTCCTCTCCATCTGAGTGGTCTGACTCGAGCTTCAGTGCAAGTGCATCAACTATACTTCTAGATGAGGTCCCTAGGAAGAAATCAAGAATTGAAGGCACAATTAATGCAGCATCTGCTAAAAAGGTTGCAACAAAGCTCAGTTCTCACAGATTTCTTTAAATGTCAACATTTGTAATTCTGTTGTTTATCACAATTTTTGGCTTCTTTCTTTTTTCCTTAAGTTGATCGAAGCTGTACTTGGAACCAGTTCAGGTGGTGAAGAGGTCCTCGAAGAATATCACACAACACAAACTCTTACAGATGCTACCAAAGGAAAACTGGTTAATATAACAGTGGCCCACATGATTGATAAACATGGGTAAATGTGTTGTATTTGTGTACACTCTTAAAAACAAAAAAAAAAAGAAAAACGAGTAACTCCTTAGCCATTACATAAATAATGCCAATTTAATCTCTCTTCTCAGGCACCTCGCCACCAAAGCTATTAGAGAAGAGTACGCTCTTGGGATAGTGACAGTGTTCCCGTCCCTCAAAGACCCATACTCCAAGAAAGGCTACGTATGTATAGTCATCATTGTACTCATTGTTGACATAATTTTTATGTTTTGGGTTGTTGGATTCGGGGGACATTTGAATTCTGAGATTTCTTATGAGTGACAACACATTAATTGTGAATGTATTTCCATTTTAGGAACACTTCTATGATGCTGCAAGCAGCACAAATTACATTTCTTGGTGTCTGAAGGCAATCCAGAGAAAGATTCGACGAAGATCTGCACCTCCAAATAGCTGCACTGGCTTTTCTCGAGGAGGAGGGAACACAGCTGCAAACTGGTCACCTTTTGGCTACAGTCACCTTTCTTATGTCAACCAGTGTAGTAGAAGTGAATGAAGACGGTTTTAGTTTTATATGTTGTCACCTTTTTCACTACTCTAGAGTTTGTAGGTCTGATGTAAGGAATAACTGTCCACAAACTAGATAAATGTTCTCATTAACATTTTCTTGTACCTACTGTCATTATATTATTATATTATATTATAATATTATTCTGTTTGCATTTACCTATCTGATCTGCAACTAGGGCTTATTTTCTTTAAAGTTTGTGTTGGGTTCTTTTCTTCAGGGGGCCCTAATTTCCAAAGATCCATTGTTGTTGAGGAGCAGCTTGATGGAGATGCTTGCCAGGAGGCCATCTCTTTGCTCAACCATACAACAGACACTTCCTTAATTCTCCAAAAGATGAGAGAGACCTTTCAGTATCGTCAGAACCTTATCAATGACCCTGACAAAAGTCTTGATATCCTGTCAATCTTCCCAAGATTCCTGGATACAAAAGGATTGGTAAGTATGCAGTGGTATGTTGAGAATGACTTGAAATTTTGTGCTGAATGTGGTAGTAGTATATTTTCTTTCTCATAGGTGAATCAAGACTTCACTCTCCTGTTTGATGATGAGGTATCCACCAGGCTGCTTCAGAAATGGGATCCGGTCTTCAGGTGTAACGTCATCAAAGAGGCCAAGCAGCTCACCTCAACACCAGAGCTGCATCAATTGGTGCAGTCAGCAGTGAGTCCACCAGGAAGTGATGAGGCAACAAGTGTTTTGCTCTATAGAATTTGCTATAAGCAGTTACAGTCCAATACTCTAATCAATTAAGACCAATTGATTTTTTTAACTTAATTTTTTTTGTTCTGTGTAAATCTTTTTTACAAGATCATTGAAGTATACTGCCTACTAGTTAGTGTGAATGCTTAAGGTCAGTCATTCGTTGATAATTAATAGTAAAATCTAAATCATTAAAATCACCATGGCAACGCTTGAGGGCAGGTGTTTTAAATCAGATTATTAGGGGCATATATTAGTCTCTCAGCTATTGCTTCACCACCAACTTCCTTTAGCTGTCAGTTTACAATTCATTGCAGCACATTTCAACTCTAAACATGTAGGATTTTCTAAATTTTCTTCAGCCTTTTCAACATTGTAACTGCTTTTAGCCCTTTACAAACCATTCCTTTTCCAGCTTTATGCTTTTAATCCTTGCTGCAACAGTGGCATTCAGCCTTCAGCATTCACATGCTTTCTACAGGAAAATGCTCTTTATTCTAATCTAGTTTTAATTGAAAATCTCAAAGGATTCAAAGAATACATTTCTAAGTATTTGCAGTTAATTCATTCTTGTCTGTTCTTTGTCCATAGCTTATGATAAAGAGATGGCCTCCCTTTTGTTGCTGTTATATCTCCTTCCTTCCGCCACCACCAGGGGGACCGAAGTCTCCAAAAATCAGCGCCTCTGATGCAGTTGAGAAACTTGTTGTCTTTCACAAGGTAATTTAATAGTTATTAGTTTTTATCATGTGTAAAAGTGGCTTACTCCTGTGTCTAATGTCCAGTGTCCTTGTGTAAACCCCAGTCTTGCTGTAGTTTGGAAGAGCATCTTCGGAATCAGCAGGGCCAGCAGCCATACCTCCTAGCCGTTGGTCGCCAGAAGAGGAACATCGACAGCTTCTACATCTCCATGGACAAGCGTCTCATCCTTTACCAGGCAAACCGCTCCCTTGGGGCATTTGATGAGCTTTTTAAAGCTCATTTTGTGTTCAGTGTGTCTTATGATGGGGCACTTGTGAATTTCTACACCTTTCTGCAGACAACAGTTTATAATATAGATATGGGAAAAATGAAGGAGTCACCAAGAGTTCGAGACATGAGAGCCAAACTCCTTAACCAGGAAATACTTGTCACAACCCTGAGTTAAAGGCAAGGCAATCTCTTGAAGGCATTGTGAGCGAAATGCTGACATGTTTTTTGTGTAAGAAAGTTTATCCCAGCAGTCAGCAGTTAATTTCCCATTTAAGAGGTGAACATGGTTATTATCCTGGACCTAAGTATAAGTTGTTTTGTTGTCAACCAAGCTGCAGGCTTCAGTTTCAAACTTATGCAGGCTTTAGGAAGCACCTCAATATCGTTCACAGCAATGTTGAGCAAATTGCTCAAACTTCAGCTGTTGCTTGTTCCTCTAGTGATCCAGTTTCACATGCTTTGGAGGACCAATTTAATTCCCCAAATCTTCCTCAAAGTTCATCCAGTGTTCTTCCAGTGTCTAATTCTTCCCATGTTCCAGAGAGCAGTGTTTCAGGACTTAACAGGGATTTATCCAAAGAAATGTGTGCATCCATCGTGGCCAAACTACAGGGTAGTGGCATTTCTAACAGTTTGGTATCTTCACTTGTAGGAGATTTGCAGGAATTAACAAGTGAGCTTACTCAGAAGTGAAGCAGACCATTATTTCTGCTTTACCCACAACTGACCCCAACATATCTGTAATAAATAAATATTTTGAAAAATTGGAAAACCCTTTTACTCATCTGAATACAGAATGGAAACAAAATAAATACTTCAACCTAAAATGGGGAGTTGTGGAGCCTAGAGAAATAACACTTGGAGTGAGATATGACACCAGGTGTAATCAGAAATCCGGTACTTGATCAAGTACCTGTAAAGGATACTTTTATATATGTACCTATTCTGGAATCTTTGAAGTTCATGTGTAGAAATCCAGAGATTTGTGTTTTCCTGAAGAGAGAGTGTAGGTCAGGGCCTGATGCTTATCATGACTTTTGTGATGGAAGTTACTTTAAAACTCACCCCGTTTTCAGCCAAAAGACATGCATTACAAATTCAGCTATACTATGATGATTTTGAAACAGCCAATCCCCTTGGCTCAAAACATGGAATTCACAAAATTGGCTGCATTTATTTCATTGTAACAAACCTACCTCCAAAGTTTAATTCGATTTTGATGAACATTCATTTAGTATCACTTTTCCACACAGCAGATCTGTGCAAGTATGGTTTTGATGTTATACTGGAACCACTGATAAATGATGTGAAACAACTGGAAAGCCAAGGGTTAAGTCTTCCATTTTCTGATGAGCCAGTATATGGTACAATCTCACAGATCACTGGAGATAATCTAGGGATGCACTCAATTCTTGGTTTTAACGAGTCATTCAGTAGCCGTCATTTCTGTCGCCTTTGTTTGATTGAGAAAGATGATTGTCAAACGGTGTACACTGAGGATGATCCTAAAGCGATTATTCGTGGAAAAGATATGTTTGACATGCATTGCCAGTCTCTTAAGGAAAATCTTCACTTGAAGTCACTGTATGGTTTGAAAAGAAATTCTGCACTCAATTCATTACAGTATTTCCATGTTTGCAGTAACTACTCATTTGATATAATGCACGACCTTCTTGAAGGTGTTGCTCAGTATGAGATCAAATTGCTATTTGAATATCTCATAGAACACTTCATATCAGAACAGAACTTGCTTTCTAGGATTTATGGTTTTGACTATGGTTTTTTAGAGCGAAAAAACCGCCCCACTAAAATCATATTGGATAGTGCTGGCAGTGGCATTGGCTTGAACTCCATCCAGACATTATGTCTCGTGAAAAACGTCCCACTTTTGTTTGGTGACATAATTCCTGCAGGGAACAGACACTGGGAGTTATTACTACTGTTACTTCAAATAATGAACATTGTTTTTTCACCTTCTCTCACTCTGGGTATGACTGTGTATTTAAAGAATCTGATTGTTGACCACCACAAACTATTTAAGCACTTGTATCCACACAGAAAATTGATACCCAAGCATCACTTTATGATTCATTACCCATCTTCTATTAGGAAAATTGGCCCATTGTTGTTTGTCTGGTCTATGAGGTTCGAGGCTAAACATAAGTTGTTTAAAGATTATTTCAAAAATTTCAAAAACCTAACCAAATCACTTGCTAAAAGGCATCAGATGGCCATTGCTTTTCACTGGGAAACCTTCACTCTTAAACAGAAGGAATATGAGCCAATTAAATCATTTTCTTTGAGAGATGAGAACATGGTCAACAGTGAAATGCTTGAAATGTTGTTGTCAAAAGATGTTTTCTCAACAAGTTGGGTTAAAGTTGATGGTGTAGAGTACAGAGCTGGACTTGTTTGCAGTTTATTGGAGGAAGACATGCCAGTCTTTTGTCAAATACTTGATGTACTTCTGGTTGAAGATGACATTTTTTTATTGACACACAAGCTATTTACAGAGAACTTTGGTGAACATCACCATGCGTTCAAAGTATTACGAACAGAAGAAAGGTGTGTAGTAAAAACAACTTAACTTAAATGTCACAAACCCTTTGATATTCAAAGCTCATATGGAGCTGCAGATGAAAGTTTGTACATTATACCTTCATTTATTATGTTTTAATTGACTGCATGGGAGAAAAGCCTCAAAATAAATGTCTTTGAAAATGTATTTTTCTTGGAATTATTTGGAATTATTATATTATGTCATTTTAATGTATTAAAGTTATATTAAATTATTACATAGATATTGGAGATTAGAACTACCTAAATAAAAAGTAGTTATTTTTCAAATTGTTTAGTGTTAATTTAACCCAGTTCAGTGAATTAAAAAGGAACTCTGACTCAGTGTTAATGATAAATCACTGTGTTAATTTAACCCTGCTTGATGAATTAAAGAAGTAACTCTCACCCAGCGTTAAATAACTATTTTGAAAGTGTTAATTTAACTCTGTAGAGTATGGAGCTATATAAACCCTGAAAACGTGTTAAAATTAACTCTGTGGGAGTTGAATCAACACTCCACTTTTTGCTGTCCTGCCTGTTCACACAAAAAAAGTTTGTTGTGGTAAAAAAAATTATTTAAACGACAGTTTAAATGTAGCACGTGTGTATACACACTACTGTATACACACTGTCCGTGGCCTTCTGTGCCTGGGTGTTTGCCACTGAGCATGTCACCATGTCTTTTTAATGATGGAAAATGGGAAAGATGGTGGGTGGGAGACAAGGGTTCTGCATGGACCCCTAGTACAAAAACAAAACAAAAAGAGAGCCCCAATCACCAGCATGGGGTGCAAAGTGCAGCTGCCCTGCTAATGAGATTTTAAAATGGCCCATAATGCCCCCTTAAACGGCCCCTACATGGAGAATTATATGGTTCATGTGTTGATTTATTCAAAGGGGGAGGGGAATTCGGCACATGTATGCATGCATCTGTGTGTTAGTGTGTGTCTGTTATTAGACACAATAGCCTGAAGCTAGGTCGACTGTGCTCTCATTGGACAACAGTCCTGCACCTTCCCAATCGGGCCGACTGCAGAAAATGCACAATAAAGTAATAATTTTAACTATATGTGATTTGAAATAAATAAATGACCTGAATCGAGTAACTGGATATATTCAGGAGGGTGGCAAGTAATTGCTATCCTGCTATTTTGTATAAATTGACTTTATGAATCATTTGGCAAACAGAATTCCAAAGGGTGGCTATTTCAATTTGTAATATAACACAATAAATAATAATTAGAAAAAATGCAAACATAGCAATGTATCATTCAAGCAGAACATGCAGATGATTATGTCCCATTAAAAATATCAAAACCTCACTTATTTGGTTCAGTGCTTTTCCAAGTGAACTGCCCACAGCGCTAATTGCTGATATATTGACTTTAATATATTGACTGTGTACTTATCGAGGAAAGAACGTATCCCAATTACAATAAATGGCTTAATTATATTTGTTGTTTGGAGAAGAAGGGGAGAGATTGAGAGAAAGAGACAGAATAAAAAAGACCTAAAAAAGAAGACATTGATCTCTTGATTGGGCTTCTTTGTTAACACGCTGAGAGGATGTGGTTATTTGGGGATTGAACAAGGACAGCCAGCTGAGAGAGAGAAGAGACGAGTGGGAAAGAAAGAAAGAAAGTGGTACATCCTTTTTGTGCCATGCTTTTCTCTCTCTCTCTGTGTGTGTGTGTGTGTGTGTACGTGTACATGAGTACCGGTGATAAGATCCACTTGCTCGCATTCATTGAGGCAACCAGCTGTGAGGATGAGTACAAGCGTTTACATTTGTGCATTAGTGTGTTTTTCATTTCAAGTGTGTGAACACATGCATGGTGGTGCTCGTGTACGGTGCGAGGTCCCCCAAGTGTATAGTCTGCACGTGAAACCTCAATGCATCAGTGTGCGAATCAGACAAGAAATCACTGTATCTGCCTGCTGAAATGGGACTCTGTTAAAGTGTGCGTGCAGTGTGAGTGTGTTCGAGGGAGAAGAGACAGAGACGGAGAGTTACGGGTCCGTCTGAAGCCATCTTTTGTATGAGCTATGTATGCTCTTTGTGGAGGAAAATTGAAAAACATTAGCATGATAAAGGCTGGCTAGGGCTGCCTCGCTGATCATGTGACACATTACTGAAAAAGCGCATAGATAGAAAATGACAGCTAGCTCATTCACGCACACAGAAACCAATGGGTGTGCCAATAAGGGTCTGGGAGAGGCAGCATTCATGGCATTCAGTGCACAAGCAGCATCAGTTTGCCATATAAAAAAAAAAGAACAACACTTGCTACTTGTCATTTTTTTTAGAAGGGGTGTTGTAAATACAAAAACTACTATACTGTGTTCTTTTCTTTGATCCCTCCTGTCTTTCTGTAATTTGTGTGTGTGTGTGCTTGCATGTATGTGTGGTTTCCATATGTGTGTGTGTGGGAGAGAATGCCGGCATCTGTGGGCCTCTCTAATTAAAGAGTGCGGCTGGGCCAAGCTCTTGTTTTTAAGATCCCATTTCAAAGCGGGAGACATAGAGGGCTTATTTTTGGGCTGGGAACGTGTTGGTTTATCCACAAACCTTACTTGCCTGACGACTGACAAAACCGGTGGATGAGGATGAAGCAGGAGTGATTTGTACGTCGCTGTGCGTTGTTAAATGGTGAGATTCAGACAAAAGACCACGCTTTCATCTGTTGCTGTGAGACTCTAAATGCTGACGATAACTGATTTGGTGTGACCGTTGTGTGAGGCTTTATTTAATGAAGTGATGATTTAAATGGGAAAAAAAAAAAAGATTCCAAACTGAGCCCAACATCGCCCCCTTGTGGTGCAACAACGAATCACATCTCATTAATGCCATCATGCATTCAGAGATGAGGCCTGTTTCAAAATCAGGTCAGCTGAGATAAGATTCAAAAAGTAATTTGATGCAGCCGTCATATTGTCATTTTAGGGATATTTGTGTGTTTGTGTTGATGCTGCAACAAAATCTTCCATCCATGGGCAGCATGTGTGCAAATTTACCTTTTTAGAACCAGCATAGCTACAACGCTATCACCCCTCTTTGTTTCCTTTGACATCAAAGCCGGTTTTCCATGTCACTGCTCATCCTAGTTAAGCAGCACAAAGGGGTGATTTCATCAGATGTCTGTGCATTCATAAAGGGAAATCTGTGCAGTCAATAGTTTCAGCTTACCTCCAACAAAAGAAGAGAGTGTGGGTGTTGGTACAACAACCCATAATCTACATTAATTTTTTGGTGGTGGCACACCCTGATTTTTGTAATTATAGACAATGAACTGTGCATCAGCAGAATGGCACCATTCCCAGAAATCTCTTTCCTAACACAAAGAATGGGATTTTTTGTAAACAGCCATGATGTCCAATAAAAACATGTTGAAATATATGAGCAGAGCAGAACCCCTGGTGACTCATTCTAACCAACACTGAGATGAATCATCTTCTAAACGTTTTTAAAAGAGAGAAAATGTAGTATTTCTTTAAGAGGGAGCAGCTTCAAATAAACTAATTGAGTCCGTTTAGTGCCTTGGTTTGAATGAAAATATCCATTCAGAAGCAGTGTGTTAAAAGACTAACGCTATCCAATGAGCTCTGACTGCAAGGGTGTTTCCTTTGGCCGGGTGAATGTTAATAAAGAGGAAGATGCTGTCCTCTAGTGACAAATTATTTCATAGCAGCCTGCCTCTCAGAGTCTATGGCCTTTGGTCCAATAGGAATAAATCCAGTTCTGACATGAATCAGACTGTTTTGCAAGATTGTAATCAGGATGATTTATAACTTTGATTGTAATGTTTTCTTGTAAGGAAAATATAAGAGTCATTATTACTTCATATGAAATTCCATCTGAAAAAAAACACAGCTTCTCTGACAGAGAATTTGATAGCTGGACAAGCCCATGGTAGTTGTAAGGTTTAAATGAACACTTTAGGAAAATTATGTGTGCAAGAATGTGATTGTAATGTAATCATAGATCATAGAAATGGATAAAGTGAGGGAACAGGGAGGGATGACTTATTGCTGGATGAGATGTTGACAAATGCATGCAAATCTGCCTGTCTTCTTTCACTGAGCACTGAAAATTTGCTATGAATTTTTCTGAATCACAACATAATAGCAGCATTTGACAATTGACAAGAGAAAATATGTCATCAAATATATTGGTAATAAAAAATGTGAATTTTGAATCATCTCTACTGTATTATATTACACTCTAAAACATTAAACAGGAGTTGAGCGATATTAGCTTACCTATTCTTGTTTATTTTATGGAAATACAGTAGTTTTATTCAGTTCAATTTAATTCAGCCTAAACTATCTGTTACTTATTTTCAGATCATTTTAGAACTTGCAACTATATGTTGTCTGATTTGAGGTCTTTTAACTTTAAATGCAGAGTTTTATCAACTCATTTAATTAAGAAAGAAAGCTAAAATGGTAGCAGGGTTCTCACCATGCTTTGTTGAAAATCTAAAACTCTTATGGAACTCTTCTATTGCTACTTAAAGAACCCATTCAAAAGAAAAAAATAAAAAAAAAACACTTGCCATGTGTTCAAGATTTATTAAATCCTGGCTGTTTCTTTACATAATAATGTAAACAGTGCAAATCATTATGAGTGTTAGTCATAAATTCCATCTCCACTCCAGTGCACTTGTTTTGAAATACATTAGTTAGAACTGGCAGCCTAAGATATAGTTATAGATGAAAATGGTTTCAGCACTTGCAGCTGATAGTTCTTCTGGTTAAATAAAGACCTGGCAGCTTAAATTGAGAAAATGGAAGTGTCACATCTTTACCAACTGTTTTTGAGACACACTTGATTCAGTTTTATATCTTAAGTTGACTGAACGTTTTTCCATAACTCAGCCACTTTTACCTTCCAAAATAAAGGTAACACTAAAATAATTATTCAACCTACAGTATGTTCATCCATTCATCCATCCATTATCTACACCGCTATTCCTCATCTATCCGAGCTGACTTAGGGTGAAGGCAGGGCACACCCTGGACACGGCACCAGTCTATCGCAGGGCTACATATAAAAACAATCACACTTGCATTCACACCTATGGACAATTTAGAATTACCAATTAACCTGAGTATGTATTTGGACTGTGGGAGGAAGCCGGAGAACCTGTTGAAACAGTATGTTCAGCTAACTCATCATTTTTAAGCAGCAGGAGAACTTGGGTTTGTGATTTATAGTGCACAATTTATTTCAGACTGGCCATTATATACATTCACAGACTAGTAATTTCCCCTGTAAACCCAGACTTATAGTGGACCTTATTTTTGCCTTGGGCGTACCTCATGCCAGGGAACTAAATTATACTTCTTGAAAAGGCAGTACCCACTGTTTTTATTCATAAATTCATGATTGTAACTAATTAAATTAATCATAGTTATGTTTACACTTCAACAAAGCACGACCTTTTCAACATATTACTATGATTTAATGCACATCAACTATGTATTATGTTCCAGTTCACACATAAGTCATCTTCAGGCATTTCACATAGCAAGGAAAAGATGGGACAAAATTGTACTATAGCGAGAAACCCAACAAATCCAAAGATTCATTTTGAGCTCTTTTGTGACCGTGGGAAGAAAAAAAGAAAACTCTCCTTTAACAGAAAGAAACGTCCAGCAGAACCAGGCTCAGGGAGGACTGATATCTGCCCCAACCAGTTAGGGTGAGCGTAGAGGTCAGAGAGAAAAGGATAGCTGGATGGCTTTTAGTAATACTAGTTCCATACACTGTGAATGAAAAAAAGAAGAAAAAGCTTTACAGACAGATATTGCAGGTCATTTTCCTGACAAACTCATTGTAAAGACAAAGAGACATATTTGTCCTGCTGGTAGTGATGAACAGGAGATTGTAAAGGCTGACAGCAAGAAGGCTTCCCATTGATAGTAACTGCCAGGTGACAGATTTGATCACCTCAATGTCATGTGCAGTGTTAACATTAACTTAATTATTGTTAGTTTAATAGAAGCATAATGTAATGCTTAAAATTTTAAATGCAGCCAGCAGTCACTTATCTTTCCATAGCATCCTTGCACTTGGAAAAAAAAAGTCATAGTTTAGTATGTCGTCCAAAATGTGGAAAAAATGTCATAGCTTAGCATGTCGTCCAAAATGTCACAAAAGCGTCATAGTTTAGTATGTCGTCCAAAATACGGAAAAAAATGTCATAGTTTAGTATGTCATCCAAAATGTCACAAAATCATCATAGTTTAGTATGTCGTCCAAAATATGGAAAAAAACGTCATAGTTTAGCATGTCGTCCAAAATGTCACAAAAACGTCATAGTTTAGTATGTCGTCCAAAATGTGGAAAAAAAGTCATAGTTTAGTATGTCTTCCAAAATACGGAAAAAAATGTCATAGTTTAGTATGTCGTCCAAAATGTCACAAAATCATCATAGTTTAGTATGTCGTCCAAAATATGGAAAAAAACGTCATAGTTTAGTATGTCGTCCAAAATGTCACAAAAACGTCATAGTTTAGTATGTTGTCCAAAATGTGGAAAAAAAGTCATATTTTAGTATGTTGTCCAAAATGTGGAAAAAAAGTCATAGTTTAGTATGTCGTCCAAAATGTGGAAAAAAAAGTCATAGCATGTCGCTCTAAAAACGTCATAGAAAAGCCTTTCGCCCACAAAACGTTATGTCCTGGCTGTCCGAAGTAGGTGAGGAGCAACACAAAAACAGTCCAAACGCTGGTTTCCAGAGGGTTAGACAAGTATTTATTTGAAAGAGTAAGTTTACAACAACACAACATGTGAGGGGGTTAAAAGCAAATGGGTGTTAGTAAAATAAAAATAAATAAACAGAACTAAAAGTGAACTTCATGTTGACATTGATGGGCATTCCAACCATGAACAAAGTAAAAGATAATCAGTACGAAAAAAAACTCTTCCTGTTCACCTCTTAAAACCCAAAAACACACCTCAGTAGCATCCTAAACTAAAACTACCAATGGGTTCCCTGTTTTCCTTTGTGAACAATTCAAAGGTCCCTCTCTATCTCCCCACACATCCACCAACCACTGGAACACATCTCCAAAGTTCTGCAGGGCCAGCTCAGCTTCCCTTCAGAAGAAGTGCCGCCACCTGCCAGATGAAGGAGCCTTTTGAGAGGCAGCTAGCATCGTGATTGGACTGTACTTTGGTCTGTTCCAATCCAGCTTCAGCTCCAGAGACGGCAGGCGGGACGAGTCAACGGAGGCCGGGTGGACGAAGGCATGCAGCTGAGTATAATCCAGAAAACAACAGAGGAGGAGTGCAGCAGCTCAGGGCCAGAACAACCAGAGTAGCATCGTATGTCTCTTAGAAAACATCATAGTATAGCCTTTGGTATGAAAAAACGCCATCATATACATCGTATATTGTACAAATAACAAGTCAAAGAAAAGAGACATACATTGTAGAATTGTAGTAATTGTGGGCAGACTGATTTACTGATTATCAGTATTTTATTTTTTACTGATTTACGGTAATAAATAAATTTTAAAATGGCGCTACTTTGGCTCTGAACCTTTATCTACCTGTGGTCGCTCTGTCTTCTGGAGTGATTTGATTGGTTATACGTCACAAATAAAACTCCTTTAACCTAACATCTGTAAACAAAACAAAAACATATCAACAAAGTTTTCTGTTAGTTTGTGTTCTTCTAAGTTTAACTCAAGATTTTAAATCCTTTCATTTACTGCAAATGAATATCTCCTCCAAATGTCTCACTAATAATCATTATCAGCCTTAAAAACACCCCTTTGTACTCCACCACACTTAGTACAGTCCAGTTCCCCCTTCTATAAATCTGCTTGGAATCTTCCACTTCCTGTTTGTCAAAGTGGCCTTCTACCTGGACAGGTTTTGTTGGAGCTCATGCAACAAACATTTTGGGTAAGTGCACTTTAATATGGATGGATGACACTGAATTAGAGTCTGTTTTAATGAGACTGAGTTAAGATGTGCAGCTCTGTCATTAAATAGGAAATTATTTCTCAGAATTCACAGAGAAAAGTCTGAAATGTTTGCTAGGTTAGTGTCCCACCTGTTCTTTAGCTCAGCTAAAGCTAACTCTCTCCAACTTCTGGATCTCTTGAGTTGCTTGTTGTTAAAATATCTTGCTGTAGGTGCTGAAGCTCAGAAAGTCTGAGATGTTTGTTCAAAATCAGCTCATTCTCAAGTCTTATCTGAACTGTTCTCTTTTGTTTGAACTTTCCCTCAACTTAGGAGTTAATGACAGAGCAGCACATCCAGACTCAGTCTCATTTATGTAGAGATTAAACTTCAGTGTCATTCATTGATGTTAAAGTGCAGTTCTTCAAATGTTTGTTGCACATGCTCCCGACCAAACCAGTCCAGGTGGAAGACGATGTGAAGAGAAAGCTCCAGAGGATGAATATCACACATTTACGTTGGAAATAAATGTCCTTTAATTAGACATTGTCATGCAAAAGTTGGATTTCCCTTTAATGATGTTCAAATCTTTGTTGAATGTTTTGTTGATGTTGATTTCTAAATGTTTTCTGACACTCGGCCCCAAAGATGAAAACCTTTTACTGCTCACAAGCTGCAACAATTCACACATTATCAACTGTCTTTCTGACTAAACTAAGATAAAAAGTGAAAAACTGCCTGATTCCTGCATCATGAATGTAAATCTGTTTAGTTTTTATGACAGCAAATTGAATATATTTGGGTTTGACATTTTATAAACCAAAACAAGAAATGAATTAGTGGAGAAAACAATCAACAGATTAATGGACAAAGAAAATGTGTTTTCCAACATATATGGCTGAATTACTCCAACATTACAAGAAGCATACAGTTTTAATTCAATTTTATTTATATAACACCAGTTACAGGTCAAATTGTCTCAAGACGCTTTATTTTTATATTTTTTTGTCATATTTAAAATATGACAAAGTAAGAAATTTAAACATCATTACTAATCAAATTTATTATTTGGTTTTTAAGAGACTAATGGACAATTAAAATAAGTTTCTCCACTAAAACTAATAAACATGAGGTCAAATAGAAGGAAGAGTTTTAAATACTGCAGTCCCAAGACGACAAGAATAAAGTTTGTGAAGAAAAAGTAAATCTGCTGGTGGATTCCATTAAAGTCCTAATAATTGATAATAAAGTGTGATACTAAAGGTTCGTGGTGCTAAAAATCTCAAAAATATGAAGTTGAACATGTGGATGGAGGTTGATAAAAGTTGACCAACTCCATGGATTTTCTGGATGGTGGTTAAAGACCTGCTCTTCTAGTGGTCTTCCTTCCAGTGGCTGTAAAAAGTCAGTCCATCCTGGCTGACTTCAACACCTCTTCATGACAAGTTGTTGTGCCTCGGACCCGTTGGAAACTCCAGAAACTGGGGAAAACCTGTGGAGACTCGAAGAACTCGTGGCGACTCGAAGAACTCGTGGGGCGGGGGAAGGTGTGGTGGGTGGTGGGGAGAGGTGGGGGAGTAGAGGGGGGAGGCCGCCACCCACCTCCCCGCCCACGCTCCGCCCTGACTCCACCCTGACTCCACCTCAGCTCCACCCACGTGGTCACTTGAGGAACTACGATGCCAAAGGGACGACGAAATTATTTCTTTTCATCTGATCTGTAGCTCAGTGAGTTAAGGATTTGCCTATGGAGCTGCAGGTCGCTGGTTCAAGACCAGACCCTTCTTAAATTTTCTCAAAATCCTGACAAAGACAAACAAAGAAAAATGCCGGTGGTGGGTCTTGAACCTGTGACCTTCCGATTGGTAGTCACTCTTCTTATCCCCTGAGCTATTCGCTCAGATACTAATTCTTCTTTTTTTTGCGCATTTATCATCTATTTTTTGTCATTTTCGAGTTTTTTTTTAACTCGAGTCTCGACTCGACCGTTTTTCTCAGGAGGTTGGACTTCAGCCTTTGTGCTGGAGGGTTGAACCTTCAGTTTCAAGACTTTCCAAGCCTCCAGACCTCCCGAGTCCTCAGGACCTGAGCTTTCACACAGTCTGAGGGCTGAAATTTTCTAAGTCCCACAGTAGTTCTCTGTTGGATTGAACTTTCACACAGTCCAAGGACTGATATCTTCCAAGTTCCTCAGTAGTTCTCTGTTAGTTTGAACCTTCAGACAGTCTGAGGACTGAAATGCGAAAAGTTCTTGAGTAGTTCTCTGTTAGTTTGAACCTTCAGACAGTCTGAGGACTGAAAACCTAAAGGTTCTTGAGTACTTCTCTCTTAGTTTGAACCTTTAGACAGTCTGAGGACTGAAATTTTAAAAGTTTCTCAGTACTTCTCTGTTAGTTTGAACTTTCTGGTTAACAGAAGCCTTAAAACTTGTGACCATGAGTCTTGATTTCACATTTAGACCATCCATCTGAGTTCTTCTCAGACTTTCACCTGTGGGTTTTTAGAAATCCTCAACAAACTTTGATTCTCTTCACTGAACAGTAAAGTTTGTGGAGATCAGAAGGTAACATTAGTTTGATCCATGCCTTCAACTACTAGTAGACTTTATCTGGAAAGGAGTTTTCTGAAATGAGTTCTTAGTAAATCCATCCACAATCAAACCAAGAACATAGAAAGAGGAAATGTTTGAAGAAACAACTTGATGTTTTCATTTCAGACTAGAAAACACTGTAAGACATTGATCTGTTTTTGCTCTTTTTGATCATTTTATTGTCTCTTCTGTTTAATTTGATCTTCTAAAGTCTAACTGGTGTCTTTTCAAATGTTTTGTCTTTAGTTTGATTCTTCTTAAATGTTTAGTTTTGCTCTTTTCTCACCTTTTATTCTTTTCTAATGTCTGATTTGATTTCCAAATATTTTGTCTTTTTAATGTTTGTTTATACAAATGTTTTATCGGCTTGTTTGAAAACTTTCCTTTTCTTTCCCAATGTTTAATTTTTCCATTAAATCTTTAAGGTTTTTCTTTTTAAATGTTTTACCACCTTTTAATGTTTAATTTTCTTTTTAAATGCTTCATTGTATTTTCTGTTTAATTCCTATTTAAAGTTTTATGGTCTTTAAGATTTAATTTTCTAATTAAACATTTAATATTTTAATTAAATGTTTTGTCTTTTCAAAGGTTTAATAGATGTAATTAAATGTTTTGTATTTTTTTAAATGTTTAATGTTCTTCTTGTTTAATTGTATTTTTTAAATGTTTAATTATCCAAAATATTTCATCTCTAATGTTTAATATTTTTGTTTTCAAATTTTGTTTATTTCCATTTCCATTATTTGTATCTTCTGTTTAATTATCTAATTCAATATTTTGTCTGTTTAATATCATTTAATTGTATTTAATGTTAACTTTAAAAATGAAACAAACCCTTAAATCACAATGAAAATACTTCTATTGTCACAGTCATGAGTTAGTCAATTATTCAGTTTATCAATACAACTTTATTTGTTTAGCACCTTTCACACAGATGACAAAACTAAACAAGCAAAGAGAAAAAAAAAGTATGATTAAAACTCAAAAATATATTTTTTAAAAAAGATTTAACATGGTAATAAAATATGTTGTGTCCAGGGGATGGAGGGAGTTTATTGAAGTCTTCTTGGGCTCACATGGGAAATCATTTAAAATATAAACTTGACATTCAGGCTAAGGAAACTGCAGAGCAACAGAAGAACCAACAATATCTCCTGTTTTCTCCTTCAATGAGTGGATTCTTCTTGTGCTTTCAGACCAAAGAACTACAGACTCTTCACAACCTGCTCAAACTCTTGGTACAGGACCTCACCACACGGGTCAAGGAAGTTTCTGTCTCGTTTCTACTCTGAAACTCACCTTCTCCTGCTCAAACTGCTGACAAATGTTTCTGCTGCTCTAAAGTCTGGTCTCCAGAACTTCCTAAAAACTCTCAAAGTCTCTTCTGCTGCAGGTTGCTTTGTAGAACTGTTGCAGAAAACCTCACTAAACCACATGGAGGGGCCTCAAGATAGTCGTCCAAATGAAACCATACAAAAACCAAACTAGTACAACCCAAACGCTAAAGTCTCCTGCAGCCTACCAGAGAACCTCTGAGAACAGAGAATCAGGACAGGAACTCTTACCTTCTGGACAACCAACGTTGGTTCTCAAACAAGAATACAGAATGTGTCTGACCAAAAACCTCTAAAGACTCACTACAGGCAAGATAATGACACAACTCAGCTGCACCAAATCCACTAATCACTGCACACATCAGCACCATGTGCTAACTGTGGATAAAGAACCACATTTACCAAGACAACTATCCAGTACAAAGCCCTAAAACACACCAAGAAACACATTAAAGACGATTTTACTGCTGGAAGCTGCAAGCCAACGCCTAAAGAACAAACTAAAGCAATGGAGCTAAACCCGGTTCTGTGGTGAAGAGAAGCAGAGGAAATGTTTGGCTGCAGCTAAATAAAGCAGGAAGACACTGAGCTGCTCAGGTGTTCCTAATAACACCTAGCAGACACCTGGACAGCCAATAGGAACACAGCTTACTGGGAGTCCAGAGGGCTGGGCTAGTGAAGGAAATTTAGTTTAAAGTTGAAGCAGAAAGTTAACAAAGAAAGTTGAAAACCACCTTCTGATACCTGAAGTCTCTGAGTTTTCACACAAAGAGTGCCTGAACATGTCAAACTGGTTTCATAGGTTTCAACCCTCATTGTAAAAACGTCATAGTGTGTTATTGTGTAGTGTGTTGCTCAAAAAACATTAGGACCCGGCTGTCTAGGGTCGCTGAGGAGCAACACAAAAACAGGACAAATGCTGGTTTCCAGGGGGTTAGGAGGATATTTATTTGAAAGAGTAAGTTTACAACAACACAACATGTGAGCAGAAAAATCACAAAGTCTGTCTTTAGTTCAGCTGAAAATATTAGTTTTTGTCTTTTTTCTTTTCTTTTCTTACAGTTACAGAAATGGTTTGATTGCAGTGATTGCCTCAAAAGGTTGTGCAACAAAATATTAAGTTAACGGTACCATCATTGTTATCCAGGTCTGTTTCATGAGTTTATTTTTTTAAAATATTTCTGTTGAACCACGGTTCAAAAGCCACGTCTGAATTTCATTGGTTAATTTTCATAGAATTTTTATTTATTATTACTTTTGTCAGATTAAAATTATTTCTGTGACCATTGTGGGTTTTTCTTTCATTAACCGAGGGGTACCAACAATACATGTACGTATGTATATCAGTAAAACTTCACTGATTTTTATGTGAATGTTCTTAAAGAATATTTTAGAGATGAATGATGACAGATGAGGGGATATCCTGTCCTGAAGATGACAAAATTTGACTGAAACGTCATAGTTTAGTATGTCGTCCAAAATGTCACTAAAACCTCATAGTTCAGTATGTTGTCCAAAATGTGGACAACACGTCATAGTTTAGTATGTCGTCCGAAATGTGGAAAAAAATGTCATAGTTTAGTATGTCATCCAAAATATGAGAAAAACGTCATAGTTTAGTATGTCGTCCAAAATGTCACAAAAACGTCATAGTTTAGTATGTTGTCCAAAATGTGGGAAAAAATGTCATAGTTTAGTATGTCGTCCAAAATGTGGGAAAAAATGTCATAGTTTAGTATGTCGTCCAAAATATGGAAAAAAAGTCATAGTTTAATATGTTGTCCAAAATGTGGAAAAAACATCATAGTTTAGTATGTCATCCAAAATGTGAGAAAAACGTCATAGTTTAGTATGTCATCCAAAATGTGGAAAAAAATGTCATAGCTTAGTATGTCGTCCAAAATGTCACAAAAACGTCATAGTTTAGCATGTCGTCCAAAATATGGAAAAAAAAGGTCATAGTTTAGTATGTCGTCCAAAATGTGGAAAAAAAATCATAGTTTAGTATGTTGTCCAAAATGTGGAAAAAATATCATAGTTTAGTATGTCGTCCAAAATGCCACAAAAAAGTCTTAGTTTAACGTGTCGTCCAAAATGTGGGAAAAAAGTCATAGTTTAGTATGTCGTCCAAAATGTGAAAAAAAAGTCATAGTTTAGTATGTCGTCCAAAATGTGGAAAAAAAGTCAGAATTTAGTATGTCGTCCAAAATGTCACAAAAACGTCATTGTTTAGTATGTCGTCCAAAACATGGAAAAAAAATGTCATAGTTTAGTATGTCGTCCAAAATATGGAAAAAAAAGGTCATAGTTTAGTATGTTGTCCAAAATGTCACAAAAATATCATAGTTTAGTATGTCGTCCAAAATGTCACAAAAAAGTCTTAGTTTAACATGTCGTCCAAAATGTCACAAAAACGTCATAGTTTAGTATGTCGTCCAAAATGTGGGAAAAAACGTCATAGTTTAGTATGTCGTCCAAAATGTGACAAAAATGTCATAGTTTAGTATGTCGTCCAAAATGTCACAAAAAAGTCATAGTTTAGTATGTCGTCCAAAATGTGAAAAAAAAGTCATAGATTAGTATGTCATCCAAAATGTCAAAAAAAATGTCATAGTTTAGTATGTCGTCCAAAATGTGAAAAAAAATGTCATAGTTTAGTATGTCGTCCAAAATGTGGAAAAAAAACATCATAGTTTAGTATGTTGTCCAAAATGTGGAAAGAACGTCATAGTTTAGTATGTCGTCCAAAATGTCACAAAAAAGTCATAGTTTAGTATGTCGTCCAAAGTATGGAAAAAAAGTCATAGTTTAGTATGTCGTCCAAAATGTGAAAAAAATATCATAGTTTAGTATGTCGTCCAAAATGTGAAAAAAAAATGTCATAGTTTAGTATGTCGTCCAAAATGTCACAAAAAAGTCATAGTTTAGTATGTCGTCCAAAATGTCACAAAAAAGTCATAGTTTAGTATGTCGTCCAAAATGTGAAAAAAATATCATAGTTTAGTATGTCGTCCAAAATGTGAAAAAAAAATGTCATAGTTTAGTATGTCGTCCAAAATGTCACAAAAAAGTCATAGTTTAGTATGTCGTCCAAAATGTGAAAAAAAAATGTCATAGTTTAGTATGTCATCCAA